>NC_080545.1:15571635-15898635 GCF_028640845.1 Ahaetulla prasina | reverse complement strand
TCGCCAATGGAGCAATTTCACAGGTTATAGAGATCACTCCCCTCTGGCTGCTGCGAGTAACCCTGGGAGACAGCCTTGAGAGAGAGATATCTGGAATGTGCTTTTGTTTTTGGCTCCCATGCTGCTTTGCTGTTTTCCCACCCTCGTTGCCTATGGCAACTCGAGAGCAGACCAGGGATGCTTTGGGAGTTGACACTATCCCTTCTATCTGGTTTTATATGTTCCTAGGGGGACACAATCCCTTATAATTTACTATTTATAATAATAATAATAATAACAACAGGGTTGGAAGGGACCTTGGAGGCCTTCTAGTCCAACCTCCTGCCCAGGCAGAAAACTCTACACCACTTCAGACAAATGGTTATCCAACCTTTTCTTAAAAATTTCCAGTGTTGGAGCATTCACAACTTCTGGTTGGAAGTTGTTCCACTGATTAATTGTTCTAACTGTCAGGAAATTTCTCCTTAGTTCTAAGTTGCTTCTCTCCTTGATTAGTTTCCACCCATTGCTTCTTGTCCTGCCCTCAGGTGCTTTGGAGAATAGCTTGACTCCCTCTTCTTTGTGGCAGCCCCTGAGATATTGGAACACTGCTATCATGTCTCCCCTAGTCCTTCATTTGCATTATTATACAATTATATAATAAGTTAATTATAATAAGCCATGAGCTATGGTTTCAAGCCTTAACAACTAGATTCACTCAGCACTTACGGTAAACCAAAACTAAACAAATGACATCTCCCGTGAGTTTCTGGGAGCCAAGCAAGTCCCTTTGGTGATTGGGTAGGTTTAGGGAGTAAAATACAGGTAGACCTAGACTTATAACAGTTCACTGAGTGACTGTTCAAAGTTACAATGGGACTGAAAAAGGCGACAGCCATTTTTCACATGACGGTTGCAGCATCCCCATGGTCACACGATCAAAATTCAGATGCTTGGCAACCGACTCAGATTTACGACGGGGACATGTGTCATGTGATCACCTTTTGCAACCTTCTAACAAGCAAAGTCAATGGCGAAGCCAGATTCTCTTAGCAACTGTGTTGCTAACTTAACAACTGCCATGATTCACTTAACAAGCGTGGCAACAAAGGTCATAAAGTGGGGCAAAACTCACTTAACAACTGCCTCACTCGGCAACAAAAATTTTGGACTCAATTTTGGTCGTAAGTCGAGGCCTATCTGTGTATGCCATAAGTGTTTTAGAGATTATAGTGCATCCGTCATTCTTAAGAAGCCAGACTGAGTTAGATTTTAATTTATGGGTTTTAAATTGGGTTTTATTTCTATATTTTTTAATTATCGGGCTTTTAGAATAAGTTTCTTAATTGTTTTTATATTGTATTTATGTGTTTATGTTTATGCCTGAGTCCTTCGGGAGATAGGGCGGTATATAAATATGATCAAATAAATAAATAAATAAATAAATAAATAAATAAATAAGATGCCTTCAAATTACAGAAATCAAATCTGTTTAATGGAGACAGAATATATCCTTCATCTTTATTTATTTATTTATTATTTATTATTTTATTATTCGAATTTATATACCGCCCTATCTCCCAAAGGACTCAGGGCGGTTCACAGGCATATAAAAACATCAATATACAAATTAAAATAGTCATTAAAAAACTTACTCTAATGCCCCAATTATTAAAATGGAAATATAAATATTAAAACCAATTTAAAACCCCTATAAATTTAAAATCTAAGCCAGTCCTGCACAGATGATATCATCATGATATTGTGGCAAATGCCGGATAGATTAAAGAAAGATAACCCTGAAATTTCAGATTAACATCCTGAGAAGGAAGATTATATACAGGAAAAATGCCTCTATTGTTGTAGGCGTTGAAGGAAGTTACCCCTCTCCTAGAAGAATGAAATATTTTGGGAAATATTAAAAAGGCAGAATATTATATTCCCCCTAAAAGAGAAAGAGAAATCTTAAGGGAGACAGAAACTCAGAGATTCAGCTCCCTCCACACCCCACAAGCAGACACTGAGCTGGGGCAGTTTTAGAAATGCAAATTTGGTAATCCATTACTGCCTGCAGTAAGACCAGGCTCTGAACAAAGGTAGCCTTCAGCCACAATAGGAATTGCACAACAAGCCCCTTCATTGCATCAGCACACTTCAACCAAATCTATCTCAGACAAACTCCTAAGATGGGAAGCTGACAGCAGCCAATAGAATACATTCCCTTGCACAGGAACAGCAAGCTCAAGTTCAAAGCCCAGAGAGGGTATAAATAACTCCCACTCTCCACTCCCTGTGGTCAGCTGCACCAGGACCATGTGCTTGATGGTTCTGTTTCATAAAATCATCTTTCCAACCAGCCTCCATGTTTCCAGGGTCTTTGTCCCTGCCTGGAACAGAACCAGGTAGATATTTCTTCCAATAGCATGGTTTCATCGAAAACTAACACCTGATTTTAACAGTCAATTATCCATGGAGGTCTTCTTTTTTTGGGAAATACCTTATATTTTGGGTTGTAGAGAATTTCACCCAAGCTTTTCCTAGACAATAATGCTCTCAAGAGTTTCTCTTTGCTTACTCTCCAGTTGAGGCTTCCCTGCTGTTCAAGTAACATCTTATTCCAGGAAGGTACTTACGGGACACTTTCCTGTAAACAGAGCTAATGGCCTTCTGAACTGTAAAGCCAAAAAGCCATACTTAGAACAGAGAACTAACTGTCCATGCTGGGAATTTGTTGTAGAAACATTTGCTACTTTCTCTCCCATAACTGCAAAATCTTTAAAAATTGCTTGAAATCATGCCCATTTCTAATGGCTGTGTTCCCACAACACACTTAACAAGATCAGTGGGGGGTAGGAAGGAAGAAATTAGGGCCTTTTTCTGTTTATCTAGAAGCTAAGTAGGAGTATAGGGAATGAGCAGACACACTGCCTTCCATTTCTCCTGGCAGCCAGATACAAACCACATTTTCTGTCTTAGACCTGGAATTTCCAATTCCCATCCAAACTTCCATGTACAAAGTAAAAAATAAATAAATCCCTAATTCTTTTCTTCTTATAGTGGAAACATGAAAATAATTTTTCAGAAAAAACAGAAGGAAATTAAAGCCAAGGCTTGAGAAAAAAGTTTAAGTTTAAGTTTAAGTTTATTTAATTTCTATACCGCCCTTCTCCCAAAGGACTCGGGGCGGTTTACAGCCAGGATAAAACAGCAGAATACAAAAATTAAGAACAAATTTAAAAGACAAATATTCGAATTTGGCTAAAAACTATAAAATCCAATAAAAACCCCATTTAAAAACCATTAGGCCAGTCCTGCACGATGGAATTGAATACAAAAAATGGTATAGAGTTAATATTTGCTTTAGAATGGGTCTGTTCTTTAAAATAACATGAAAGAGGTTAGGTAAGATTTGGATTCAAATTATTTTGCTTTGTGTGTGCGTTTAAGATTGGGTATCTCTGTACAGACTTATCTCTTGTCTGTTTACATGGTCACTATAAAGTGGAATCTTTTCCCATAAGAGTTACTTCTAATCTACCTAATATAGAAGCACAAGACTGACAAGAATAGAGAGAGGGAAATGGCGTTATTCTTCCATTCATCCTTTGGGAGTATTACAATAAGGGTGATTTTTTAAAAAAAGTTGTATGTAAATTACTTAACAGGAGTATCATTAGTCCATCAATGAATCCCTGATGATTATTTGAGAGGGAGGGAGGGAGGGAGAAGGAGAGAGAGAGAGAGAGAGAGAGAGAGAGAGAGGTTTAACTGGACTATTGAAGGAGCACGATTATTAATCATTTTCTTCTTCTACCTATTCAACTGGGCTGCACAAAAAAGCGAAGCCCCAACCATGGGATGCAGGCAGCACGTGAAACCACATGCCCCTCCAGTCCACAGAAAAACCTTTCTCCGCAGAACCAGTCCCTGCTGCCCCAAAGGCTGGGGTCCACTGGTTTAGATGACTCATATGAAGAGGGCACCCATGTTTGCTTTATTACAAAAGATCTTCAACCACATCTTTTTCTTGACAAAACCAATCCATGGTATTGACAAGTTGTAAGTGAAAGATGGGAGACTATGTGAATAATTGTAATAAATCAACAAATAATAAAGTATACCCCATGGCAGTGGTTTTGTTATTGTTAGTTGAGAAGTCATGTCCAACCCATCGCAACTCCATGGACAATGTTCCTCTAGGCCTTCCTGTCCTCTACCATCCTCTGGAGTCCATTTAAGCTTATGCCGACTGCTCAGTGACTCCATCCAGCCACCTCATTCTCTGCCGTCCCTTTCTTCTTTTGCCCTCAATCGTTCCCAGCATTAGGCTCTTCTCCAGTGAGTCCTTCCTTCTCATTTGGTGGACAAAGGATTTGAGTTTCATCTTCAGGATCTGGCCTTCTAAAGAGCAGTCAAGGTTGATCTCCTCTAGGACTGACCGGTTTGATCGCCTTGCAGTCCAAGGGACTCGCAGGAGTCTTCTCCAGCTGGAATTGCTACAGATACTAATGGCTTACTCCTGAATACTGAATACTGAATGTATTCAGCGGCAACATAGCCACAATCAATATTTGTAATAACTCAAAGATTACTTGAAAAGATACCTTTTACTTCTCAAGCCTTCACCATTATCACTCTCCTTTTAATCACAAGCTTCTTTAAAAGCACTTTCCAATTTGCTATGCCCCAATAGATGAAATTAACCTTTGCAAATAACTGAACTTTTTCTGAGACAGGAACTAGTTACAGAAGTTTGAAAAATGAAGGAACAAAGTCTCACTGATTATATTTGGAGCAGTAAGTAGGTAGGCCTCCTTTGCTGAGATCTTCTTAATTGCATTTTAAATAACAGCGGCCCTGTCTAGAAATGATAGGAAGCTTCCCTTTAAAGTTCGTTTGATTTACCATTTAGGAACAGATTTGTGGGGCTAAATAGATTTTGTAAGTCCCCCTCCCCACTTTTTTTATAGAAACCACATTCCAGCAGCATTATTAAACTGAATATTTATGAGGCCAAATTATATTGATTCTTACTAGAGTCTCCACATCTTTTTTACATTGTGATGACCAAAACTGGATGCAGTATTCCAAGTGTGGCCTTACCAAGGCATTATAAAGTGGTAAGATCCTGTGAAGTGTTAATACCACTTTATAATGTCTTGGTAAGGCCACACTTGGAATACTGCATCCAGTTTTGGTCGCCACGATGTTAAAAAAAGATGTCGAGACTCTAGAAAGAGTGCAGAGAAGAGCAACAAAGATGATTAGGGGACTGGAGGCTAAAACATATGAAGAACGGCTGCAGGAACTGGGTATGTCTAGTTTAATGGAAAGAAGGACTAGGGGAGACATGATAGCAGTGTTCCAATGTCTCAGGGGCTGCCACAAAGAAGAGGGAGTCAAACTATTCTCCAAAGCACCTGAGGGAGGACAAGAAGCAATGGGTGGAAACTAATCAAGGAGAGAAGCAACTTAGAACCAAGGAGAAATTTCCTGACAGTTAGAACAATTAACCAGTGGAACAAATTGCCTCCAGAAGTTGTGAATGCTCCAACATCGGAAGTTTTTAAGAAGAGATTATGTTATGTTTGGGCAATGAAGAGGCAGGAGACGATGCAAGTGACAACAGCTCTTTAGTTTATTGTGAAAACCCAGCAAAAACAATAAGTAAACACCTCTCTTTATATAGTACTTTGGCTGAGGCACCGGCCAATCAGCAACGTGTATTTTCCCACCCAAATTTCCCTCCAAAAATTCAAATACATTACAGATTAGACAACCTTTTGTCTGAAGTGGTGTGGGGTTTCCTACCTAAGCAGGGGTTTCGACTAGAACAGGGGTCTCCAACCATGGCAACTTTAAGCCTGGTGGACTTCAACTCCCAGAATTGGAGACCCCTGGACTAGAAGACCTCCAAGGTCACTTCCTACTCTGTTATTCTATTTTATTTTACTTTGGGGCTGCCAGTATTAAGTATTCCCGCTATTATTTAATTTGTCATTCATTTCTAAATCTTGGATTATATCTCATATCTCCACAATCTATGTCCCTCTAACATGGCTTTTCATGTCTTAAAACTCTTAAAACCGGACATGATTATTATTCCACTCATTATTTAGAGCAAATATGAGTTTGCTGACTTTGACTTCCTGACAAAATACTTGGGCTCTGATTTTTTTTAAAAAATTACATGCTAAATTCAAACAAAGAATTGATATCCGTCCTTACATTCTAATGATGTTTTTTCTCCCCAGGGATTATTATAGATGGATTAAAGTGATCTCTAAATTATTTGGTTTATGAATGTGAGCTATATGGCAGTATTATATTTATTCCGATTAACTTCTTTTTCCCCCCCGTTAATGAAGTAAGTATAAAAGAAAATCAGATGGGCTGCATAGAGATTTTCGGATCTTCATGGCCTTGGATCCATTTTGTAGGAAAATAAAAGAGAAAATAGCCACTAATGCCTCTGTAATGGCTGCAGATCATTTTTAAAAAGCCTTATCAAAATTCTGATTTAGATTTTCTCAAAGGGGTTGTAGAAAGTCAGCACCCACCCACCCTCCTAGAAAATGAAATATTTGGGGAATATTAAAAAGGCAGGATAGAATATTTCCTTTAAAGGGGAATTTTTTTTTTAAGGGGCGTGCATAAGAGCACAATAGTGCCTACCGTTCCTGTCCTATTGTTCCCTTCATTATATCAAATTAATATTATTGATGCATATTTTTACTTATATATTTTCTTCAATACATGTTGTTTTATCTATGACAATTGTTTGTGTATACTGTTGTGACAAAAAAAAACAAAAAAAAAAACACCACCCCCAGTCTCCCTGCCCCAAGCAGAAACTTTTAGAAATGCAGATTTGGTAATCCATTCAGAAAGACTGGGTCAGATGGAAACTCCAGTTTAGGCGGTGGTGAAATCTAAATTTCTTTCCTACTAGTTCTGTGGGTGTGGCTTGGTGGGCGTGGCTTGGTGGGCATGTCATGTGACTGGGTGGGCATGGCTATGTGACTGAGGGATCAAAAGACAATAAAATACAATAAAATACCTTATAACAATAAAATATCTTATACCACCAGGCTTGAAATCCTGGGATTAGAAAACTTACAACTCCGTCGACTTCGACATGACCTGTGTTTGACACACAAAATCATCTATTGCAATATCCTTCCTGTAAATGACTACTTCAGCTTCAATCGCAATATTACTAGAGCAAAAAATAAATTCAAGCTTAATGTCAACCGCTTCAAACTTGATTGCAGAAAATATGACTTCTGCAACAGAGTTGTTAATGCTTGGAACTCATTACCTGACTCCATAGTCTCTACTCAAAATCCCAAAATCTTCAACCAAAAACTCTACTATTGACCTCACCCCATTCCTAAGAGGACTATAAATATAAGAGCACAAAAGTGCCTACCGCTCCTGTCCTATTGTTCCCTTTATTATACCAAATTAATATAGCTAATGCATATTCTTTACTTATATATATATATATATATATATATATATATATATATATATATATATATATATATATATATATATATATATATATATATATACACACACATACATACATATATATATTTATTTATTTATTCATGATATGTTTTTACTTATGACAATGTTTATGTATATTGTTATGACAAAATTAAATAAATAAATAAAAAAATACAGAAACTCACTAACAATGTCCTGCTGCAGCAGGATTGAACTAGATGAACTCCAGGTCCCTTCCAGCCCTGGATTATCCTCTGAAGCTGCGTCTAGTGCCAGGTTTGTAGTCCTTCCTTCCTTCCTCTCCTTTTTCCTCCCTCCCTCTTTCCTTCCATCCATCCTTCCTTCCTTCCTTCCTTCCCTCCCTCCTTCTCTCTCTCTCTCTCTTTCTCTCTCTCTCTCATGAACCCCCTACCTCCCCATTTTTTGTTTTGCAGGCTTCAGCTTTTTTACTTTTTAAAAATGCTTTTAAAAGTTAAAAAAAAAGCCTCTGATGATCAGACACCTAACTGGGATCATCATAGCCTTGTTCTAACCCTTTAAAAGCATTTTTTTAACAACCTCTTTGGCTGAAGAGGTTGCTAAAAAAATGCTTTTACAAGTAAAAAAAAAAAAAGCTCTGACGATCGCGTGGCTCAGCTGGGCATGGGAGGGGCAGGGATTTTTGCTACCGGTTCTCCGAACCACCCGCCACCATTGCTACCAGATCAGCCGATCCGGTCCGAACCGGGAGCATTTCATCCCTGCAATTAGGCAAGCCAAAGGTTGACAAGATTAGCTCAGGCAAACACCTAGGATTTGCTTTTACCCTTTTGCCTGTAGAGCCAGCCATGACCCCTACATGACCCCATGCTAATCACGAAAGTGTAAAAACCCACCTACTCTCAACTCCATTCTGTCAGCTGTCCCAGAACTGCACGTTGTGTGTCTGTTGGTTCTGCTCATCAATAAGCGGACCTTTCTTTCTTAAGCAGCCTCCATTTTATTCCAGGCTTGGAACAGGAACTGGATTTTTTCTTCCAACAGGGTTTACACAAACATGTGTGTATAGACACATATCCAGAATGACAATCAAATTTAAATAAGATCACTTTTCTAAAAAAAAAAATTTTTTTTTGGCTTTTACTGTATTTTTTCTACTAGGACTGTTTTTCTGTGATACTTTCCTTCTGTAATGGATTTTTTTTTCTAAAGATTTTTTTCTAATTTTGCAATGACCTCAAATAAATGAAAAAAAGAAAAATCTTCTACCGTCTTCTAAAAATGACTTCCCAATTTCCTGATAGTTTGAGGCTTTATAAATGATGCATGGATTCAGGCTTCATTTCTCTCTCCTCCTGCTTTAGCATAAATAGACCGCATCAACCAGCCCAAATTAAGAATTTTTAAATCCCTGATTTCAGCGAGCACAACAAAGTAATTTAAAAACCCTGATTTGAGGAAGTACTTTGGGGGCAAATTATCTACATTTGGGGTGGCATCGAGTCAGTCTTGATTTCTGGTTTTCTGGGCAAGATTTCAAATGTGCTTTGCCATTGCCTCCTTATTTGGGGCTGAGAGAGAGGGACTGGCCCATGGACACACAGCTGGGTTCATACCAGGGGTGAAATTCAGCAGGTTCTATCCAACTCGGGCGAACCGGTAGTGGCTGCTGCAGGAGGCTCTGCCTACCCATGCAGACGTCACGATGTTGCTTCTTTTGCGACATTTTAAGCCTTCGCGCATGCACAGAAGGCTTTGTGCATGTGCAGACGACGGTGAGCGAAGCGAGACCGCATGTGGCGCATGCACATTTGCAAACTGGTAGGGAAAGTAAATTCATTTCACCCCAGTTCATACGTAAGAAAGGACCTGAACTCATGATCTCCCAGTTTCTAACGTAGTACCTTAATCACTATGCTAAGCTAGTTCTTTAGTACTATTTATAACTTCCTGCTTAATTAACATAGGTCTCCATGTAACTCAGGAGCAGCCCTCAAACTCAATTTCATTGTGGGCTGCATCAGGGTTGTGTTTGACTTCTAGGGGCCAGAGTGGGGGTTGCCAGGGTGAGCATGCAGGGCCACCTTAACAACATTATGGGCCCCGGGCAAAGCAGTGTACTGGGGCCCCTACGACGACTACTCACAGGAATGAAAACGTAAATAGTGATAAAATTAAACTTATATTTATTGCATTGGCCCTTCCAACAAAATCGGTGTTGAAACATGAAAAACATGCTGTGCGGCAACAACTAATCAACATGATAAACATTTGAACAATATGTGAGGCTTAAAAAACACAATAATACTCAGTAAGCCATACAGTTGCTGTATTTATATGATACAAGGCAGAGGTGGGTTTCAAAAAAAATTTCTACCGGTTCTGTGGATATGGCCTGATGGGCATGGCATGGCTTGATGGGCATGGCAGGGGAAGGATAGTGCAAAATCCCCATTTCCTTCTGATCAGCTGGGACTTGAGAGGCAGAGAATAGATCGGGGCCATTCAGAATTTTTGCTACCGGTTCTCTGAACTACTCAGAATTTCCACTACCGGTTCTCCAGAATTGGTCAGAACCTGTTGAAACCCACCTCGGATACAAAGTGCATTGAAGGATTCACATACACAGATTAGTATGGGGCCCCTATGCTCTTGGGGCCCACAGGCAAATGCCCATCAGGCCCATGCATTAAGACAGCCCTGTAGGCATGGCCAGCTTACCATCACTCGTGTCAGGAGCACCTGTGGTGGCCCGAGCGCTCTGCCAGCAAAAACGGGGTCCTGAGCTCAATTTTCGCCTGCGATGGCATCCTGCAACCACCTGCCAGCCCTCACAAGCTCAGTTTTTGTTTGCAGAGGCATCGCGGGCCGGTCCTTCATTGTTTCCAGGGTGGCCCCACGGGCCAGATCTAAGCAGCCTGTGGGCCGGATGTGGCTCCAAGGCCTTGAGTTTGACACCCCGATGTAACTGCTGCAGAAACTCAGAGGCCTATTTAGATAACAACAAAGAATGATGGCTTCCAGTATCTCTTTGTCGCGCCACTCGCAGTCCAATTTTGTATAACATATATGGTGGTCTTATAAAGGTATAGTTTTTGGTCTCTCTATGGGTTGCAAGAGAGTGCCTGGCCCAAAGGCACCTAGCTGCCTTTGTCCCTAAAGCAGAACTAGAACTCACCATGTCCTAGTTTTTAGTCCAGCCCCTTAATCATTAGATAACAACAACTTTCAATTACAATTTTGCTGATGCTTTCTTATTGCTTGTTTAATTTTATAGTGCAATACTATGAAAAACAAGGTAATAATTATTCAAAAGGGGGGGGGAATAGGAAGAGAAGATAAGGTGACTGAATTTCCAGGACATTGATTGAAAAAAGCTACGTCATCTGAACTAGGATCTGGAGGGTTAGAATTCATGATGCTAGGAATGCAACAAAATCTTATTATTATTTGTAAAAGTGCGTTTTTCCAAGCTATTGTCCCCTGAAGCCTTTGGGACTACAACTGCCATCCTTCCCAATCCCCAACAACACGGGAGATTATTCTAGAACATCGTTAATTAGAAGTCAGTTAATCTAGAGCGAAGATCTTGCCCTCAGGTTGCAATTCAAACAGTCTGATTATATTTGGAGAGAAAAGAATAGAGGGCAGAACAACCTTTGCTGAATAATGTATGATAAATAATTGAAATTAAATTCATGAATTAAATTAAGGCTCTGCTAGATGTGAAGCCAAGAAGCTTTGATCTCTAGTTTTATTTATTTTTTTGTCATCTGTCAATTTGTATATACAGAGCCTTAATATTAACATATAATGTATATATATTATAACTCCTTCAGCCAAGAACTGGCATCAATTTAAATTTAATTCAGAACTGTAATTGAACAGCCTTCAGGATTTAAGTTATGTTTAATGGGATATCATTCATTATACTGAAACTCCATATTTCAGTAAACGTATAGAAGAATTGGTGGCAGAGAAATCAAACTAGCTAAAAAGAAGCCTATATATTATTATGATTATACACTTGGGAAATGGCAGGGAAATTTGCTGTTGCTGTTCTGCTGGAAAAATGCCAATTGAAGTCACTTTACATTTTGCTACGGGGGGAATGATTTTTTTCCCCTTCCTCCTGGTGTAATACAACAAAGGGGTGTTATCAATGCGTATGTGTATTTCCATACAGCTTCAGTTCACTGGGATTGAGGTTGTGTCCCAAGGCAATTGCAACATGGGTGGGAGTTCAGTCAAAGCATCATTTTGCCATAGTTCCCACCCTCCAAAGCTTTCCACTCTTCTAAAAAGTCTTCCTACTGTTTAAGAAGAATCAAACGGGTGGGATTCTACCGGTTCAGACTGGTTTGGACGAACCAGTAACTCCGACAATCAGCTGGGAGCGAATCGGTTCGCTCCAACAAGCAGGTGGGCCCACCCACCCGTTCCTGCGCTTTATTGACCTTTATCTTCTCAGCTGATTCGCGTGGCAGAACGGATTGCCGCGCCTCAGCTGTGTTACTCACCAGCAGTAACGCGGAAGGTACGTTTTTTTAAAACAGCGCACGCGATCACCGAGCCGGTTGTTAAACCGGCAGGATCCCACCACTGGAATCAAATCAAATCAAAAGACAAAGATGTCTCCCCTTGTATCCAGGCTGTTCTCTTGGTCTGGAGCACTCCAGAGCTGGAGTGTATGGGGCAGTGGTGGGATTCAGCCAGTTCACACCTGTTCGGAAGGACCAGTTGTTAACTTTGTAAGCAGTTCTGAGAACCAGTTGTTGGAAGGAATCTTATTTTGGTTTTTTCCACTTTACAGGGCTAATCCTGTAAGGAAGGCTGGAAGGAAACATTCTGGTAGTGTTTCTAGCCTCATCTTTATTGCCCTGCTTATAGAAACTGCCTCTTGGTTAACCCTAATTAGGTTAACCCTAACCCTAATTACATTGTAACAGTCTAAGGCGAAGCGCCCATAGCTGTGAGTGCCATTGAGTTGGCCACGCCCACACGGTCACATAACCACCAAACCACGCCTACCCAGCTGGTCATTAGGGCAGAGAACCGGTTTTTAAATTATTTAAATCTCACCACTGGTACGGGGATAGACTTGCCAAGCTGATCAGCCATGAACATTCCCCTCCCACTGAATCCACACAATGAGATTATGAAATGCGTTAACCTGATGATTAATTTCTGACCTGGATCCAGTGCATTTGAAGGCACCACAAAGTGAATAGAATAGAATAGAATAGAATTTTTTATTGGCCAAGTGTGATTGGACACACAAGGAATTTGTCTTGGTGCATATGGTCTCAGTGTACATAAAATAAAAGATACAACATTTACAACACAAATGATGGTCAATATATCAATATAAATCATAAGGATTGCCAGCAACAAAGTTACAGTCATACAGTCATAAGTGGAAAGAGATTGGTGATGGGAACGATGAGAAGATTAATAGTAGTGCAGATTTAGTAAATAGCTTGACAGCGTTGAGGGAATTATTTGTTTAGCAGAGTGATGGCCTTCGGGAAAAAACTGTTCCTGTGTCTAGTTGTTCTGGTGTGCAGTGCTCTGTAGCGTCGTTTTGAGGGTAGGAGTTGAAACAGTTTATGAGCACAAACATGCCGACCGTTCCTGTCCTATTGTTTTCTTTCATTATGTCCAATTAATATAGTTATTGCATGCTTATGCTTATATATATATATATATATATATATATATATATATATATATATATATATATATATATATATATATATATGCTTATATATTATATAGTTACTTTCATGCTTATGCTTATATATACTGTTGTGACAAAATAAATAAATAAATAAATAAATAATAAATAAATAAATAAATAAATAAATAAATAAATAAATAAATAAAATTTGAGGGATCTGTAAATATTTTCACGGCCCTCTTCTTGATTCGTGCAGTATACGGGTCCTCAATGGAAGGCAGGTTGGTAGCAATTATTTTTTCTGCAGTTCTAATTAACCTCTGAATGTTTTCATTTGCAGTGCTGCAGCTACGAAGAGCTTATGAATGGCCCCTCAGAATGTCTTCCTCAACCAAGAATCAGAATGTCTTCCTCAACCCATCTCTTGGCGGACTCAAGTCAGCCGCTTCTGTTTCTTCTCCCATATCATAGACCGCTCCCTCTCTGTCCTGTCTTTATTCTCTCCTAAGCAAGCTTCACAGTATTCACAGCCACAGTGTGATCGCGGGTGCAACCATGTAGAAAAAAGGCTGGTCGCTAACCTGCCAGGCATTTCGGCTTCACAGCTGACAAGTTCATTTAAATGCAACAGAGGTCTAGGAAGCTAAAACCCACCCTTCTCCTAGAAAATGAGATATTTTAGGAAATATTAAAAGGGCAGAATATTTCCCCTAAAAGGGAGGCAGAAACTCAGCACCCCCACCACATTGTCAATGGGCCATTAAGGCCTGAGCCAGTCCATTCTACACAACAAAGATCTACCTCCTTCAGGCAGAACCGTTTAATTGCCCTTCATTGCATCACTCAGCAAGATTCAACCAAACCTAACACACAGATGACCTAAAAAGCTAGCTATGACCTCTGACAGCAACCAATCAGGATACCCTTCCTGTGCTCCAGTAAGTTCAAAGCCAGAGAGGGTATGAAACCCAGGGACTCTCAGCATCTCTTCCCTGTTTTTTGCCCATTATCTCAAGCCATGTGATCCTGTTCATCAATAAACTTTCTTTCCAAGCAACTTCCATGAATCCAGTGTCTTTTTCCCCACTTGGAACTGAACCCAGAAGGATATTTCTTCCAACAGAGGAATAGTAGTTTTGCATCTCAAAAGCTCCTGGTAGCAACCACTCATAACTTAACATCCCCCCGCACATGACAAATCTGAGCAAAATAACTTGGTAAACGAGGATTGGTATTTATGACCTTTTCTGTTTATGACATATGTGTGGGGTTGGGGGAAATGGTTTTTTGTTATTCCAGCAACAGCCATACTATGAATGATGGAGTTTGGATAACTTTATCTTCAGTCTCCTATTGGTCAATACAGAAAGAATGGGCCCTGATTGTCTTGGCAACAGATAATTGCAGATTGGCTTCAAATCACATTAGGAGGGATTAGAGTGTGAGGAAAACGATGTGGAATAAATTACCGTATTTTTCGGAGTATAAGACACACCGGAGTATAAGACGCACCTTAGTTTTTGGGGAGGAAAATAAGAAAAAAGCTGATTGGTGGGTGGATCGGCCTCCTGGAACACCCCCAATCAGCTGTTCCCAGAGGTGAATTTTAGCAACAGATTTGTTGGTTGTGATCTCTGTGCGTTGCTTTTTTTCCCCTGCCTCTGAAACTTGAAACTCCATTTCAGAACAAACTTTTTTTTCTGCCTCTGAAAGCCTCTGAAAAGGCTTTTTTTCTGAAGCTCTGTTTGGAGGCTTTTTTTCTGAAGCTCTGTTTCGGAGGCTTTTTTTTCTGAAGGACTACCTGTACTCTTTTCAATCTCCTTTCTTTGGTATTGGTATATAGATTAACCTCTTCTGATCTGTTGGTTATTGTGTCATTCTCCAGATTTGTTAGCATAGTTTGGTTAGAACCTTTATAAATTCTTCTTGCCACTCTTGGAATACTACATTCAGTTTTGGTCGCTGCGATGTAAAAAAGATGCTGAGACTCTAGAAAGAGTGCAGAGAAGAGCAACAAATATGATTAGGGGACTGGAGGCTAAAACATATGAAGAACGGTTGCAGGAACTGGGTATGTCTAGTTTAATAAAAAGAAGGACTAGGGGAGACATGATAGCAGTGTTCCAATATCTCAGGGGTTGTCACAAAGAAGAGGGAGTCGGGCTGTTCTCCAAAGCACCTGAGGGTAGAACAAGAAGCAATGGGTGGAAACTAATCAAGGAAAGAAGCAACTTAGAACTAAGAAGAAATTTCCTGACAGTTAGAACAATTAATAAGTGGAACGACTTGTCTGCAGAAGTTGTGAATGCTCCAACACTGGAAATTTTTAAGACAATGTTGGATAACCATCTGACTGAGATGGTGTAGGGTTTCCTGCCTGGGCAGGGGGTTGGACTAGAAGGCCTCCAAGGTCCCTTCCAACTCTGTTGTTATGATTATTATTATTTTGTTGCTTGCCATATTATTTTAGATAAAAGCCTTTCAGAAGCTTTTTGTCTGAAGCTTCATTTCTGAGGCTTTTTTTCTGAAGCCTCGTTTCTGAGGCTTTTTTTCTGAAGCTTCCTTCAGAGGCTTTTTTCAGCCTCTGAAATCTCAATTTGCAAGGCTGGGTGCAGCTACATTTGGAGTATATGACACACCCAGATTTTCACCCTCATTTTTTGTGGAAAAAAGTGTGTCTTATACTCCAAAAAATATGGTAGATAAGGTTTATTCTTCAAACCATGGGTTCTATGAAACAATTTGTCAGTCAATGATTTATAAAGATTTCATTCTCCTCTACTTTTCATCAACATAAACAGCAGGGAAAACATGTCAGAGAGAGTGATAGAAATCACTCCTTAAAATCATCCCTTAAATCTTCATTGTAAAAGAGAAAATAGCACTAAGATCAGGGGTGAAATCCAGCAGGTTCTGACAGGTTCTGGAGAACCAGCAGAAGAAATTTTGAGAAGTTCGGTGAACCGGCAAATGCCACCTCTGGCTAGCCCCAGAATGGGGTAGGTATGGAGATTGTGCAATAGCCTTCCCCCAGGAGTGGGGAAGGAATGGGGATTTTTCAGTATCCTTCCCCTGCTACACCCACCAAACCACGCCCACCAAGCCACACCACATCTACAGAACCGGTAGTAAAAAGAAATTAAACTGACTAAGATGATTTTTAAATTTACCTTGACTGCTGGGGGATTAAAAAGGCTGGCGAAAGAAAAATGCAGGCAGTAAGACCAAATGAACCTCTAAACCTTTTCACAAAGTGCCTTTCTCAGTTGATTAATCACATTGTGGCCTTTCCTCTCGGAAACATGTTAGAAGTTGGAAATGAATAATTAAAACCAATGCTCGTTCCCTTTCGTTTCCTTCCATACAATTCACAGAGTCTTATAAAACCATTTTCTGCCTCGCCAATTAACATGTTCTCTCCCTGATGCAAATTCCAGTTCTAAATACCCACAAATGGATGACTTTTAAAATAGTTGATTAACATTAGATGTCGGGGGTGGGGTGGGGGAGAGGGCAAGTTGTAATATGCAAAGCCTTTAGAGAATTTGTTGGTGATCTTATTTAAACTTGATGTTACTTTGATGTTCATCTTGGGCGATAGATAGAATTTTTATTGGGGGGAAAAACTGGGGGCAACTAGGAATATGAATCCTATAATCCTAGAACTGGAGGTGACACCATCCGACCCTTTCTCAGGACAGGAATCTCAATTAAAGTAGTTTTACCCTAACCCAGGGGTCTGCAAACTTGACTCTTTTAAGACTTGTGGACATTAATTCCCAGAGTTCCTCAGCCAGCTCTTATGATGATTTTTCACACTTATGACAACATCCCATGGTCATGTGATTTACATTCAGGGCAACTACCGTGTTTCCCTGAAAATAAGACTGGGTCTTATATTAATTTTTGCTCCAAAAGATGTATTAGTGCTTATTTTCTGGGTAGGTCTTATTTGGGGGGAAATACGGTACTAAATGCACTCATCTGGCTGACAATCTTATCTGGGGCTTAGTTTGGGGGGGTAGGGGGGAGCATCCTGAAAAATCATGCTAGGGCTTATTTTCTGGTTGGGTCTTATTTTCGGGAAAACAGGGTATCTGACATTTTTGATGGTTGCAGTGTCATGAGGTCACATGATCTCCTTTTGCAACCTTCTGAGAAGCAAAGTCAATGGGGAAACCAGATTCACTTAACAACCGTCTTACTAATTTAACAGCTGCAGTGATTCACTTAACGGCTGAGACCAGAAAAGTTGTAAAATGCAGCAAAACTCACTTAGCAACATAAATTTTGGGCTCAATTGTGGTTGTAAAATGAGGACTACCTCTACAGAAGAATGACTTATCTTCATATTGACACAATACAGTTTGGAATTGCATCCACTTTGTTTGCGGCTACATGTTCAAAAGTGATCCCCAAAACTTCCAGGTTCTTTTTGTATATTTTGTCCTCCTTGTTTAGAGTTAAACAAAGAATTATTGCTAAAACTTCTTTCTCAATTGATCCTATTGTGTCACAGCTACTTTTTTTTCAGAGTATAAGACGCTCCGAAGTATAAGTCACACCTGATTTTTGGGGGAGGAAAATAAGAAAAAAATATTCTGCCTCTGCCTACCGGCATCCAACGGTATTCATCTGCCTAGTGTCTTGTCAGTGTGTGAGAGTTGATGGCTGTTTGGAAACTGAAACAGTATTTGCTGTGTGAGCAACAAGAAAGGAGACAGCAAGGAGCCTGGGCATGGCTTAGGTCTGCAGCTCTGAGTCTGCTGCTCAAAACTGAAACTGAAACTCCTCTCCTCTGCTTGTGTTTTGCTTATATTTACCACCACTTTGGAAAAACTGCTTTTGGTATTGTATACCAAAATATGTTATGTGTTATATTTATTTTATTTATTTATTTTGTCAATCATATATAAGATAACAGGTAAAAGTATAAACATAATTTGGATACATAAAAAGAGTAAGTAAAAAGGAATATTAAGACAGGGACGGTATATATAAAGAGAAGTTATTGAATCCTGCTGAATCAGTTACTTGTGTGTGCTTTCTGGATGTGATTGCTACTGCAAACTCTGAGTCCTTGCAGCAAATAGCAAACAGCCAGGTCAGCTTCAGCACATTATTGCAGCCTGATTCAGCATGACCAGCTGATTGGTGGATGGATCGGCCTCCCGGAATACCTCCAATCAGCTGTTCCAGGCTGCAGGGATTGTCAAAGACCATTGCCGCCTCCGTGCCTCATGTTTTTGGCTACATTCAGTGTATAAGGCACAGCCAAATTTTCACCCTCTTTTAGGAGAGGAAAAAGTGTTGTCTTAAACTCTGAAAAATACAGGTATATTGTATAGTTTTTCTCAAATATATCTTGACTTTAAGGCGGAGTTCCCCAACCTTTCTAGCTTTGTGTGGAGGGGAGATGAGATGGTTCTGCATGAGCAGCTGGCAAGCGCCCACGCAACTCCATTTGCACACATGCCTGCCATTCACACAAATGGAGCATGTGTGCATGCGCTCGCCTGCTGCTGACGTAACTGGGGATGCACACGCGTGCTCGCCCACCACAGACGTGGCCAGGTTGCAAACAGTTCACGGCCCAGGGGTTGGGGATACCTGCTTTAAGAGCCCCTCTTGCCACCGAATTCCTCTCTGTTCCTATAAGGATTTATATAAAGCAGATGCTTCTAAACCCTCCAGCCGTACTACAAACAGATGGTGGCTAATCATGCAGCTAGAAATGCAACTCCAGTTAATTACCCAAAGAAATACTTTCGTTTATATTTTCCTTTCTCCAAACATGACATGGTCTAGCTTCTCACCTTTTGAGATTGTCTTTATAACCTTGCCATTCCCGTGCAGGGGACAGAGGTTTTAATTCAAAAGAGATACACCATATCCAGGACTGATGAGCCAGCATGCTGAATTTTGCCCCTTTGACATGGGTAACACATAAGGGTATCTAAAGATGGAATGAGACAACTTGCTGCAGTCAACTCACCATGGCCAAATTGCCACGGACAACCCACCACGAGAGAACACACCATGTCCAACTCTCCACCGGACAACTGTCTGTGGAACAATTCAACGATTCGATTTAATCATTTAAAACAATTTAAAAATATTTAAATATTTTAAAATTAAAAATATTTTTAAAATACAGTTTAAAATAACTCCGCCGCCTTCGACAGGACCTGTGTTTAACTCATAGAATCATCTATTGCAATGTCCTTCCTGTTGAAGACTACTTCAGCTTCAATCACAACAATACATGAGCACACAATAGATTTAAGCTTAATGTGAACCGCTCCAATCTTGATTGCAGAAAATATGACTTCAGTAACAGAGTTGTTAATACTTGGAATGCACTACCAGACTCTGTGGTCTCTTCCCAAAATCCCCAAAGCTTCAACCAAAAACTACCTACTATTGACCTCACCCCATTCCTAAGAGGTCTGTAAGGGGCGTGCATAAGAGCACCAGCGTGCCTACCGTTCCTGTCCTTTGATTGTATCCAATTTCATATAAGTTATTACATACATCTTATATATATACTTATATATTGTATAGTTATTTCATGCTTATGCTTATATATACTGTTGTGACAAATAAATAAATAAATACATACATACATACATACATACATACATACATACATACATACATACATACATACATTTTAATTTTTGTCATTTACATTTCATTTTGTCCCTCCTTTGGCATGCGTTCTTTAATGGTTCTAGTCCACTGTTTTGTTTTATTTTTTGCTATTAGTGTAACTCTTGTCATGGGGCGAGCTGTCCCACGGCGAGTTGGTCATGGCGAATTGGCCGCAGCAAGTTGGCTGTGGCGATGCATGGCCAGATTTCATGTTTTCACCTCAGAGGTTTTTAAAGTACAGCCGGTTCACTAGGGATTTTGATTGCAACACCGTGCCTGACATTTTGCAAATTTTGACGCACATTCATGTGGCTGCCACTGTTTGGAACCAGCCTCTGTCCCTGAAGGCTTTACGGAAAGCTAATTTTTGTGAGGAGCAAACACAAGCAGTCCTTGACTTACAACAGGTTGCTTAGTTACCATTGGAAGTTACCACAGACGCCCTGAAAGTGATTTATGACCTGCTTTTCAAAATTACAATGGTTGAAGTGCCCCCACAGTCATTTGTTGTTACAACCAAGTGCAGGGATGCTGCGGCATTCACCCACCCACCCATGCCAACCCATTGGGTCCCTGCAGCCACTAATCCACCTGTTGTGCCTCGCCCGCCCTCCTCTCCTCAGCCGGGCCCCTCCCATCTCCTGCTATCCGATTCAGAGTCTGATAATGAAGAGGAATGGCCTGGCTTGCCTCCAGCCCCCAGCCCTGGCACCATGCCCGGACAGAATGTCAGGAATGCACAAACAAACCTCATTCCTACAGCGTGTGAGCACGAAGGCAGCCACGTGCTAGAATTGCCAGCAGCAGATCAGGAGGAAGGGAGTTCACAGTGGACGGATCCCTGCTTCCGGAGAATTGAGAGGCAACGTCAGCAAAAGGAAGGGAGGGACAGGCGTGGATAAGTGCTGAGTCATGGAGCCACACCCCATGGCCTATATAAAGGATCTGCTTTCTGGCATTCCTTGAGTCAAGCAAAGTCTCATCTGGTTGCTGAAGTCACACCTTGGATTCCTGCCTGCCCTGAGAACTTTGACAGGAATTTGGCAAAGCTGCAGAGGCTTCGTGGCCACGCTTGATACAGACTTCCCAGACCCGGCTGTCGGAGGGGGAGGGGGACACGACACCACCTGAGGGAGATCAGGTGGGTGTAGTGGGTGCAAATCAGTTGGAGCTTGCAAGCTTCCAACTTCTTTCCCACCCAGCAAGCAAGGGGAGATCAGATCAGTTGGAGTGTGCAAATTCCAGCAAGCAAGGGGTGGTCAGTTGTCAATTAAATTAGACAACTAACGTTCCAAAATACAGTCACTTCTATTTTTAAGAGTGTCGTAAAAATATCCCAATAAATAAATCAAAGAGGAAACCACAAGCAATAAATCTTACTTTAAGATTCAGAGGTTTATTTCATGAGCAATTTGGAACATGAACAGCCAACATAGCAATGCAATTTCACAACAAAACGTACATTATTAAACCATTGAACTGGGGTCCAATGACACATAGCAGGTCCTACAAGGACTGCTATTGGGCAAAGGACACCATTCCCATCCCAAGTCACATTTTGTATACCTCCTTTTTTACTGACATATGCATTCCATAGTTTCACTTCCTTGTTCTTTCTTTCCTGACACCAAATTCATTCTGCTAACATATTAAATGTCAAGATAAAAGTTCTGTCCAGTTCTGTCCAACTGTGATCATCTCTTTTTCTTGGCCAAGGCAGCTATTGTTGGCCGAAGACATTTTCCATGGTCATGTAGCCAATATGGCTATATGCCGAAGGCACACAAGATGCTATTATCTTCTCACTGATATGGATAATTTTTTTCATATAGAAAAGCTATACTAGTATCTGGAATGGAATAGAATGGAATAGAACAGAACAGAACAGAACAGAATAGAATTCAATTCAATTCTTTATTGGCCAAGTGTGATTGGACACATAAGGAATTTGTCTCCAGTGCTTAATCTCTCAGAGTACATACAAGCAACAAGTGATCAGTCATGACCATAACCATAAAATACAACAATCATAAATCATAAGATACAACACTCAGTGATGGTCATAGGATACTAAATAATCGATCAACATAAATCATAATATGATACTAAATAAAAGCAATCAAAATAAATCATGCGATACAAACAACGAAATAGTTATAAGAAGCTAAGGAAATAGGCAATAGGAAAGATGAGAAGGATAAGGTAGTAATAGTAATACAGCCCTATTGGGTGGATTGACATCCCAGGGCATAAGACAGTACTGTGGGAATTAGTTGTTTAGCAGAGTGATAGCACAGGGGGAAAACTGTCTCTGTGTTTAGTTGTTGTTGTTTTTTATTTGCATTTATATCCCGCCCTTCTCCGAAGACTCAGGGTGGCTTACACTATGTTAGCAATAGTCTTCATCCTATTTGTATATTTATATACAAAGTCAATTTATTGCCCCCAATAATCTGGGTCCTCATTTTACCTACCTTATAAAGGATGGAAGGCTGAGTCAGCCTTGGGCCTGGTGGGACTTGAACCTGCAGTAATTGCAAGCATTTGTGTTAATAACAGACAGACTTAGTCTGCTGAGCACCAGAGGCCCATTTTGGCATGCAATGACCTGTAGCACCGCCTTGAGGGGAGGAGATGAAAGAAACTATGTCCAGGATGTGAGCATCTGTAGATACTTTCTCAGCCCTTCTTCTGATCCATGCAGTATACAGGTCCTCTATGGAAGGCAGGCTGGCTGAAATTGGTTTTTTCTGCAGTTCTATCTATCTGTCAAAGTCTGTGACTGTCTTGTTTGGTTGCTGTGCCACATCAGATAGTTATAGAGGTCAGCCACCCCTCTGCATGTGAATACAGGTAGTCCTTGACTTACGATAATTGGGGACCAGAACATTCCTTGTTAAATGCGGCCCAGTCATTAATTGAAGCATCACATGATCGCACCCAACTTTACAAGCTGTTTTTGGCCAGGGACTTGCAACCTTCTGCTGGCTTCTGTGACTTCGCTTGTCAGAAACCCCACTGGGAATATTGCAAATAGCAGTGTGACCCTAGGATGCTGCAACCATCATAAATACTGGATGGTTGCCAAGCAACTAAATTATAGTCACCTGACCATTGGATGGCCATGACAGATATAAGTGCCAGTATTGGGTCTACGTCACTTTCTTTAATTCCACTGTAGCTTTGAAGAGTTGCGAAATGAGTGGTCATACCCTGTTTCCCCGAGAATAAGATCCAACTAGAAAATAAGTCCTGGCATGATTTTTCAGCATGTTCGTAATATAAGCCCTACCCCCAAAATAAGCCCCAGTTAAAATTGTCAGCAGATGGATGCATTCAGTACCATAAAAAGGTAAAGGTTCCCCTCGCACATACGTGCTAGTCGTTGCCGACTCTAGGGGGCGGTGCTCATCTCCGTTTCAAAGCCGAAGAGCCAGCGCTGTCCGAAGACGACTCCGTGGTCATGTGGCCGGCATGACTCAACACCAAAGGCGCACGGAATGCTGTTACCTTCCCACCAAAGGTGGTCCCTATTTTTTCTACTTGCATTTTTTACGTGCTTTCGAAACTGCTAGATTGGCAGAAGCTGGGACAAGTAACAGGAGCTCACCCCGTTACACGGCAGCACTAGGGATTCAAACCACCGAGCTGCCGACCTTTCAATCGACAAGGTCAACGTCCTAGCCCCTGAGCCACCACGTCCCTATCATTTAGTACCATATTTTCCCCCAAAATAAGACCTAACTAGAAAATAAGCCCTAATGTGTCTTTTGGAGCAAAAATTAATATAAGACCCGGTCTTATGTTTGGGGAAACAGGATAGTTGAGGGCTATCTGTATTTTTTGTTCATCCTGGAAATTTAGATGTGGGGGGATGTTTGTCGATGTGACTTTTATATCTGGAAGGAATTCAGGAGCAGCAAAAGGTCTGGAGTTGCTGAGAGACTGCCAATCTTCAGGCAAATCCTTGGTGGAACCATCTGCACGAAGCTGGCATTTAATTCAAGGCTTTTTCCGTGTAACATTTTCTAACTCTGCAGTATTAAGGTTATTTATTCATTCCACAGTGCAGGCACAGCAGCCACTTAATAAATGTCTGATGCCACGAAAGTAGCATTGTCATGATCAGAATGGCTAGAAGAACATTTTATTTAGATGGATTTATAGAGCCACCTACCTCACCAGTGTGACTCTGACTAACAGAAATTAAAACGGGACATATATTTTTTTAAAAAAAATTAAAGAAAAAAATCACTGGGGATTTTTTAAAATTGAAAGAATTGAAATTAGAATAGAATAGAATAGAATAGAACAGAGCAGAGCAGAACAGAACAGAACAGAACAGAACAGAACAGAACAGAACAGAACAGAACAGAACAGAATAGAATAACAGAGTTGGAAGGGACCTTGGAGGTCTTCTAGTCCAACCCCCTGCTTAGGCAGGAAACCATACACCACTTCAGAAAAATGGATATCCAACATTATCTTAAAAACTTCCAGTGTTGGAGCATTCACAACTTCTGTAGTCAAGTTGTTCCACTGATTAATTGTTCTAACTGTCAGGAAATTTCTCCTAGTTCTAAGTTGCTTTTTTCCTTGATTAGTTTCCACCCATTGCTTCTTGTTCTACCCTCAGGTGCTTCGGAGAATAGCTTGATTCCCTCTTCTTTGTGGCAGCCCCTGAGATATTGGAACACTGCTTTCATGTCTCCCTTAGACCTTCTTTTCTTTAAACTACACATACCCAGTTCCTGCAACCATTCTTAAACATTTATTATTACAGAATTTCATTTGAGCAATTCTGTTGCTGAATGTTCTCCAAACATATGTTATATTCAATTACATTTGGTTGTCATGTTTAACCTGGATATTTGATGTCAGTCTTGGGTAGCAGGTGATACTTTGTCGAGATCACCTATAATTATATTTAATGTTGCTTACAAAAAATGTCTTAGTATATCTAGCAATATAAAATTGTTGGCATTGAATATTAAACATAGAAAGCAATCTTTATCAAATGTTCATTTCAATTTTTGATCCAGTTTTGATTTAGAAGGCACCTCCAGATTGAAATTGATTTGGGGAGGGAGACTTTAAAGAGCCGTCACTATTTCTGCTCTAATCCATGTGATATTAACTTAGTAACCATTTTCAAGCTTATTACAAAAAAGTTATCCAATGCAGTTCTTCCATCAGATGGGGACAGTCTACAGCAGGGGTCTCAACCTTGGTAACTTTAAGACTTGTAGATTTCAACTCCCAGAGTTCCTCAGCCAGTTTCGCTGGCTGAGGAATTCTGAGTTGAATCCTAATCTTAAAGTTCTCAATTGAAACCCCTGGTCTACAGCATTGTTTTTCAAACTTGGCAACTTTAAGATATGTGAACTTCAACGCCAAGGATTCTCCAGCCCACATAATTTGTAGGACTGACTCTTGCCCAGACAGCCTGTTGTGGCTCCAGCCTCCGAACCTGGCCCCATGCCCGAAAGTCACTCTGAGAGTGAGGGGGAAGGGCCAGTAAGGCTTACCTCAGGAGCACCGATTCCAGGAGCCAGAACCAGGCCAGTCAGAGGATGTAATGAGGCCAACATCCCCCGATTCCTCCCTTCCTCAGGCTATGCCTACAGATGCAGCTGATAATCATACCAATCAAGCCTGGACCGATCCGCGCTTCAGAAGATTAGAGAGGCGGCGTCATCAAAGGGAAGGGTGGGGCAGGAGCCCCACCCCACAGGATATATAAAGAGTTTTGGAACTGCTTTCAGTTCTACGGGAAGCAAATTAGCTGAACTGCATCGAAGTGAGCTGAAGTCTTAATCTGTTTGAACTTTTTGGCAGGCAACTGTGTTTTCCCGGCCAGGACTGATAAGAGCGGTGCATCCACTGGCTGAAGGCCAGCTTGTTACTCTAGAGTGAGGACAGAGACAGAACAGAGCCCAAACTGCATTGGAATATCTATAATCTAAATAACAATGTTTATCACAATTTAGTGCATGCTTACATTGAACTTAGGCTCAATATTTGCAGATACCAACTGCTCCTGAACTGAAATTAAACATAATTTCTGTTACCGTATGGTAACAGAATGCTTGATGCTTTTCATAGCATGCCAAAAATGGGCCATGTCACTATTCCATTTTTCCTATTCTAAGTTCCTTAGTTTTTTTTTTATTTTACTGTATTTTGAATAACTATTTTTATTTTATGATTGGTCATTGCTAAATTCCTCTTCTTCAGGGGTGTCAAACACTCATATTGTCCTGGCGGTGTCACGTAACATAGCAGGACTTCTTCCCTCTTCGCTAAACTGGGCATGAGTGTGGCCAGCATGTGACGCATCTGGCCTACAGGCTGGAAGTTTGACAACCCTGCTCTTGTTCATCACTGAATTTTAGGATTATTGCATTATTAGAATCTAATCCAACATCTAATGCACCATCCCTTCACCTGTTACAGAAGATGAAACTTTCAGCAGGTAATGTCACTTCCACTCAGCCTAACCTAATTCTTGGAGGTTTTGAGATTGCTTGGGTCAGCTTTCATAGGAGAAAAATCTATCTATGTGACTGCTAAGAGTTGACAATGACTTGAGGGCACATCACCAAAACGGATCAGCTTGATTCTGATGTCACTTATCTGGGCTCTCTCAGGAATAACCTTCTTATTGATTACAGTAGTTACAAATGGAGATAAATGTCTAACAAATTACACCTCCATCTTTCAGGGTTACCTTATGATTGTTGTATAAACAACCCCTACATGTTAATTTGAGCAGAGCAACAGTCTGTGAGGTGTAACAAATTAAAAACCAGACAACCAAATATATACATTTATTAATTAAAATGATACAAGAATCAGAAATCACACTTGGTGGTGACATTTTTATTTATTAGTGTCTGTCTGTCTGTCTATCTACCTATCTATCTATCTATCTATCTATCTATCTATCTATCTATCTATCTATCTATCTATCTATCATCTATCTATCTATCTTCTATCTTTTATCTATCTATCTTTTATCTATCTATTTTTATCTATCTTTTATCTAGCTTCTATCTAGCTTCTATCATCTATCCCTCCCTCTCTCTATATATATGTATTTATCTCTCTATCTCTGTATCTCTCTCTCTATCTCTCTCTCCCTCTCTCTCTCTCTCTCTATCCAGAGGTGGGTTTCAGCAGGTTCTGACCAGTTCTGGAGAAACAGTAGGGGAAATTTTGAGTAGTTCGGAGAACCTGTAGTAAAAATTCTGACTGGCCCCGCCCCCAGCCATTCTCTGCCTCTCGAGTCCCAGATGATCGGGAGGAAATGGGGATTTTGCAGTAACCTTCCCCTGGAGTGGGGTGGGAATGGAGATTTTACAGTATCCTTCCCCTGTCACGCCCATGAAGGCACACCTACCAAGCCATACCACACCCACCAAGACACACCCACAGAACCGGTAGTAAAAATTTTTGAAACCCACCACTGTATCTATCTATCTATCTATCTATCTATCTATCTATCTATCTATCTATCTATCTATCTATCTATCTATCTATCTATCTATCTATCTATCTATCTATCTATCTAATGTTTCCACCATGCCTTTCTCCTCCTTTAGCTATCAAGATAATAGTAGGATCTGCCTTTTAAGTTATTCTGCTTATTGAAAGAAATTCAAATGGTGAGAATTGCAATTTGCACACAATTGCCATGTTTATGTTAGTTAGGTAGCTGGTTAGCTAGTTAGCTTTGAGTGCTGTTATGTTGCTTTAGTTGTGGGACTCCAAAGAGCAGAGAATCCAGACAGAAAGGGGGCTACCTTTCTCATTTACAACAGAAGACAACAGGTCCAGATTCTTTGTGTACTGAATGTTTGTTAAGCCTCTCAAATGCTTGGGAATTCTAACTGTTCTTACAAATAATTCCATCAACACTGTCAAACTATTTACTGAATCTGCACTACTATTAATCTTCTCATAGTTCCCATCACCAATCTCTTTCCACTTATGACTGTATGACTATAACTTGTTGCTGGCAATCCTTATGATTTATATTGATATATTGACCATCAATTGTGTTGTAAATGTTGTACCTTGATGAACGTATCTTTTCTTTTATGTACACTGAGAGCATATGCACCAAGACAAATTCCTTGTGTGTCCAATCACACTTGGCCAATAAAAATTCTATTCTATTCTATTCTATTCTATTCTATTCTATTCTATTCTATTCCATTCCATTCCATTCCATTCCATTCCATTCCATTCCATTCTATTCTATTCTATTCTATTCTATTCTATTCTATTCTACAGCAACGGAGCCTGGAAGCAAAATGCCATTTCCCCGCTTTTCCCCATTCTGGCTTTGCTTGTATATCATTAGCAGCAGGAAAAAGTCAGCAGAGATAGCATGTTCATTTCAAATTAGGGATAATTTGTCGGATTGCAGCCTGTCAAATCTGGAGCCACAAGCGAGTGAAGAGGGCAAGAACAGTGCAGTGACAAAATGGAAGGCTCTCTTGCCTTTTTAAAAAATGAATTGATGCGGAACAGATGCCAGCGATAAGAATGATGGCTTAACCTGAGATAAATGTCAAAAATACATTGGTAGGGAGGCCAATCAAGGCTGAATGAATGCTCACATCTTGCCGAGCCTGACAAATCCATCCTGCTATTTATGGCAACTTTCCACTGAACTCATTGCAACTGCAGATACCAGCAATTATAGGAGAGCTTATCATCCTTTCGCTCCATCTTTTCACAACCCCTTTCTCTTTCTCCCTCCCCCTCCCCCCTCCCTTTGTCCAACCAGTGTACAAGATACTCACACATTTGTCACAGGGGAGGGCAGGTGCAAGCACCAAATATCTAAAGCATAGTATATTGTAATGCTTTTCTATGAGAGGTTTATGGTCAAACAGATCTTAATTTTCACTCTTGAGTTCTTCCAAAGCTGTTTGATCTCTTAAAGACCAGGGATCAATTTCCTGAAATGAGACAACACATTTTCTCCTTTAAGCTTAACAAATTAACTAGTTGATCCACGTTCTGGCTGCTCCTAGATGTGTTGTAACCAGAACAAGGTAGGGGAGGTAGATATCAGAAATTTACAGATCAATTTATTTATTTATTTATTTTATTTATTTTATTTTGTCACAACAATATATGTAGGTATCATACAAAAAGATTATATAGCAAATAAACACATATATGGGTAAATATAAGGAGGTATAAGCATATATATAGGAAGAAGAAAAGAAAAACAATAGGACAGGAACGGTAGGCACGTTTGTGGGCTTATGCACGCCCCTTATGGTCCTCTTAGGAATGGGGTGAGGTCAATAGTAGAAAGTTTTTGGATAAAACTTTTAGGATTATGGGAAGAGACCACAGAGTCAGGTAAAGTATTCCAAGCACTGATGATTCTGTTACAGAAGTCATATTTTCTACAATCTAGATTAAAGCGGTTGACATTAAGTTTAAATCTATTAGTTGCTCTAGTATTATTGCAATTAAAGCTGAAGTAGTCTTTAACAGGAAGGACATTACAATAGATGATTCTGTGAGTTAAGCTTACGTCTTTGCATAGGTGTGTGTGTTCCTAACCATGAGGCCACTAAGATGTTGAGATATCACAACAGCGCAATTAGGCTCTGCTCCTTCATACTCCCCATTACCCAAGGGGTGGACTTTGCATCACAGTGTTGTGAATTGTGTTTCTTACATCTCTTGATCTCCCTTGTGAATGAACAACAGAACAGAATAACAAAGTTGGAAGGGACTTTGGAGGTCTTCTAGTCTAATTCCCTGGTCAGGCAGGAAGTCCTATATCATTTCAGACAAATGGTTGTCCAATCTCTTCTTAAAAACTTCCAGTGTTGGAGCTTTCACAATATCTGGAAGCAAGTTGTTCCACTGATTAATTGTTCTAACTGTCAGGAAATTTCTCCTTAGTTCTAGGTTGCTTCTCTCCTTGATTAGTTTCCACCCATTGCTTCTTGTCCTGCCCTCAGGTGCTTTGGAGAATAGCTTAACCCCTGAGATATTGGAACACTGACATGATAGAAAACCATCTGGTTAAAAGAAATGCAGTCTATCTTATGTAAAAGTAAAGCAAAATGTGAAATTCAGACGTAGCCAATCACACACTGAACAGGCATTCATTTCATTTCGATTCAAATCTTTATTGTCAGTGCACAGCATGTGTACAATGAAATTGGCTGAGCTCCCTCAACTGAGCTCCCAAGTCTCACTGATGGAGTATGAAATCAAACATCAATTCTAACCTTTTTAGAATTAAAGTTTAAAATAAACACCAGAGGTGAAAGGAACAGCTAGTTACGCTAGAATGAATTGCAACTAACACCTTTCACCACCACTGAACTGATGTGCTTTCTATCCAGCCCTGAGTTAACAAATGATCCCACCATGACTTCTCTTCTGTGCCAGTTCCAATGACCTCCTTCCAAGGTTATGGGTGAGAAAAAGTCTAACAGACTTTATACACTTTGATGCTGCTCTTGGGTTGCCTTGGAATAAGAAGGAACAACAAGAGGATTAAATTAAAATTAAAAGCCGCTTCCTCCTGGGGAGGAAAGCTATGGCAAATCTAGATAGCACACTAAAAAGCAGAGACATCACCCTGCCAACGAAAGTGCGTATAGTCAAAGTTATGGTTTTCCCAGTTGCAATGTATGGCTGTGAAAGTTGGACCATAAGGAAGGCTGAGCGCCAAAAAATTAAGGCTTTTGAACTCTGGTGCTGGAGAAGACTCCTGCGAGTCCCTTGGACTGCAAGGTGATCCAACCGGTCAGTCCTAGAGGAGATCAACCCTGACTGCTCTTTAGAAGGCCAGATCCTGAAGATGAAACTCAAATCCTTTGCCACCTAATGAGAAGGAAGGACCCCCTGGAGAAGAGCCTAATGCTGGGAATGATGGAGGGCAAAAGAACGGGACAACAGAGAATGAGGTGAAGCAGTAGGCGTGAGCTTAAATGGACTTGAGGATGGTAGAGAACAGGAAGGCCTGGAGGAATGTTGTCCATAGGGTCACGATGGGTCAGACAACTGACAACAACAACAACAACAGCAACAAGAGGATGAGTGAAGACAGTTTCATTTAACGATCCAAGACAAGGTGAAGACAATGTCACGCAGACATGGCAATGGGGAAAAAAGCTTGTGGACTGATTAAAGGCAAATCCCCAATGACAGAGAGCAGGTAATCGTTTTGATTTGTTTTTTTTTTATTAAAACTCAAAGGTGAAGAAGGGAGAAAGGATCAGAACTCATTTGGGAATAGTAAATTACTAAGGGTGACATTTAAGCCTGGTGGAGAAGGAGTAGGCCATGAATTCAGTCCAGGATTGGCTCAGAATATTATCTCAAGTCTATTTATCATGGGGGGAAGGGGGGGTTACCGTCCATTGCTCCAAATACAAGACTCTCAGCCGGTCTTAATGCTCTGAGGAAACTCGGGTGAACGAGAGCCAACGTTGTTTTTCTGGGTTCAGATTACTTGTTTTTACATTGTCATTTCCCAAATGCTGATTGTGTCTCCTTGCAAGTTTCTGACCTCAGGATGTTTCCCTCATTTCTGCAAAGGTGAACTCAGTTTTGCAGCCCAAGCATGTTAGTATCCGCCCATAGATCTCACACATGCTTTTCGTTCACAGTTTATATTTATATTTTTGTGTGGCGAGTGGTGCGGTGGCCTAGAGGTGGAGCTCTCGCCTCACAATCAGGAGACTGCGAGTTCCATCCTAGGTAGAGGCGGATATTTCTCTCTCTGGGCACACTAAGAATATATCTGCTGAACAAAACTCCGCATTGGTGACAGGAAGGACATCCGGCCATTAAAACACTCTGCTTGCTCCATCCGGTTGCTCAGACTCCACCTCGCAAGGGATTATGGGGTCATTAAAAGATGACGGTTTATATTTTTGTGTGTTTGATCAGGAACTTGTGAATCAATGCAGGGAGGAGAAGGGCTGTGATTCTGATAAAGCTACAGTCAGTTTCTGTTGATAAGATGATAGCAAATTGTTCAGGTAGAATTACAATTCATTTATTCAGTTTATATGCCACTCATCTCACTATCAAGTGAGTCTAGGTGGCTTACAGCGTGATAAAAACAACAAATAATACATTGACGTGTTAAATATGCTCCCAAGAAGGACAAGTTACCCCTTACATCTTAGGGAATTCTCACCAATCCCTGTGTTTTTTTCCAGTATGAAAGAACGAGTTTGCCTGTCTATACAGAAGTATTTTACTGGCTAGATATTCTGGGAATTGAAGTCCTCACCAGGGGTGGGTGCTACTTACCTTTACTATCGGTTTGCAACGGGAGCATGCATGCGTGCTTGCTTTGCTCACGGTTGCGCACTTCTGCACATGCGCAGATCACCTGTGATGATGGTGTGGTGGGTGGGTGGTTTTACTACTGGTTCTATAGAACCAGACCGAATCGGGGGCAACCTGCTACTGGTCCACACCTCTTAAGAGTTGGCCAAGGGTGAGAAACGCTGCTATACAGTGCCTCAACTTCGTAACACTTAGGCTTTTGTTGGCTTGCTTGCTTTATTAAGCGTTGCCGCAGGTATCTTTAGGCAACAGATCGATGCTAACTTAGTTGCGATTATAATATATTTTTAAATGCCGCCATTTCTTCCTTCCGCATTCTCTTTCCGTGACACGTGAATCAATACCCAGCCATCCGAATGGCCTGAAGTGAATGCTTCTTGTAAAGAAACCAAATAGTTATTATTCCCATTTGCTATGCAAAAGCTCAGGGAACGGAGTCTAGAAAACAAAACTAGGCAGAGGCGAATTTCTGAAACGTATTAGTAATGAAGAAGGAAACCAAGACATAAATAATAAGGCCTTAGCTCATTTTTCAAACGTTCCAGTGAATCACACAGTTCAAGTGTAGTTGTGATTAACACGCTGCACTATAAGTACTCGGGTCTTAAGCATTGAGGAAATAACTCTTTTACTGTGTTTTTTTTAATCCAGTACAGCTCATCTGCTACTTTTTTTTTTTATTTGCATTTATATCCCACCCTTCTCCGAAGACTCAGGGCGGCTTACATTGTGTTAAGCAATAGTCTATATTATATTATATACAAAGTCAACTTATTGCCCCCAACAATCTGGGTCCTCATTTTACCTACCTTATAAAGGATGGAAGGCTGAGTCAACCTTGAGCCTGGTGGGATTTGAACCTGCAGTAATTGCAGGCAGCTGTGTTAATAACAGACTGTCTTAGCAGTCTGAGCCACCAGAGAAGCCCTACTTACAGAAGTTCATTTAGTGACCATTCGAACAGCACTGAAAAATGTGACTTAGGACCATTTTTTTCACAGTTATGACCATGGCAGCATCCCCATGGTCATGTGATCAAAATTCAGGCACTTGGCAACTGACTCATATTTATGACGGGTTGCAGTGTCCTGGGGTCATGTGATCCTCTTTTGCGACCTTCTGACAAGCAAAGTCATGGGGAAACTTAATGACGGTGTTCCTAACCTAACACCTGCAGTGAGTCACTTAACAATTGTGGTAAGTGAAGTCATAAAATGGAAAAAAACGCACTTAGCAACAGAAATTTGAGGCTCAGTTGTGATCATTAAGTCGAGGACTACCGGTACCTGGCTCGACTTACAACCAGTTGCTGTCTGTGTCCTCAGGGTCACCAGAGTAATGCAAATGGATGTGGAGAAAAAACAAAGTAAGTCCAGTTGCTTCTTGAAAAAAGCACCTTGGGGACAACCATGACCTGGATGACTGAGAATCTCTATAGACATCCTGCAGACTCAGATAGCTATTAGCTATTTAGGGGTATAGCAGATCTTTATGGAGTTAAAGTTTACTTGGGGAATGAAGGCCAACCCTACACAGACAAACACACCTGAGTACAGGGGTGAAATCCAGCAGGTTCTGACAGGTTCTGGAGAACCGGTAGTGAAAATTTTGAGCAGTTTGGAAAACCGGCAGCAGAAATTTTGAGTAGTTTGGAGAACCGGTAGTGGAAATTTTAAGTAGTTCAGAGAACCAGCGAATACCCCCTCTGGCTGGCCTCAGAGTGGGGTGGGAATGGAGATTTTGCAATATCCTTCCCCTGGAGTGGGGTGGGAATGGAGATTTTGCAATATCCTTTCCCTGCCATGCCCACCAAGCCAGGCCCACAGAACCAGTAGTAAAAAAATTGGATTTCACCACTGCCTGAGTAGTGTTCTAAACCTGGATTTCCCACAATCCAATCTGGAAGCAAAACGAGGTGTGACTTCATATAAAACCTAAAATGAAAGATACCATCTCTTTTGGGGGCCCATTAAATTGGATTAACATTTGCAATAAGTAAAAATAAAATATTTTAGAACTGGATGGCTCTCCAAACCAGAAGCAAGACTATTCTTGTTGGCCTATAGTTAACATAGGTGGGGTCTCAGTTTCCCAACATCTGGATGGTTTTTAGATGGGAGATTAAATTAATAGCTTCGCTGATTTCTAGGCACAAGGCAGAAAAAATATTTTGGCTGAGGAGAAATTGATGTTGGCACTTTTTGAAGTGGAAAAAAAAGCCTCCTGAACTCACCTTCTGGCAGATAATACCAGAGCTAAAGAGAAATTCTGAGAGTGAATAGCAATTTTATGTTGGATTTTGTACTTGGGGCCAGTGGTGGGATTCAGCTAGTTCGCACCACTTTGGGAGAACCGGTTGTTAATTTTCTGAGCAGTTTGGTGAACTGCTGGTTGGAAGAAATCATTATGAAATCAGATGGCTTAAGGCATGCATTGCCAGAGCATATCAGATTCAGGGAATTCCCATTCCAAGTCGCATCACTGCGCATTCAACTAGAAGCGCGGCTACTTCAGCTGCGTGGGCCACCCAGGCTCCATTAGAAGAAATCTGCAAAGCAGCCACATGGTCTTCTCCGAATCCATTTATACGCCATTACAAGATCGATTCCTATGCATCTGCTGATGCGGCGTTCGGCCGCAGGGTTCTCCAAAGGGTCCTAGAAAGGGGTTCTAACCCGGACCGGGCGGATCCCTCCCAATAGGACTTGCTTTGGTATGTCCCATGCCTGGCTGCTGGTCCCGCCCTGCTGGAGAATGGACATTGGTCCTACCTGAATGTCCTTTCTCTGTTGGCGGGACCAGCAGCCAGCCCCTCCCTGAACGCCCGGTTCCTGTATTCTATGGAGGTCATACGGGCTCTCATGGTCATATGCCAGGGGGGGGAGGGCATAATAACATATTCTTGCAGTTCCTAATTTACAGCTCAGTGCGTCGGTCTGCCGCATCATCCTCGTCCGAAAGCTGGAAGGCACCAGGAGGAGGAGGTGCTTTTCAACTAGCAGACTCGATCCCATTGGATACAGACCGAGTCACTCCCCAGTTTTTTCACTCAAAAACTGTCCACGGTTGACCTCACCACTTTCCTAAGAGGACTCTAAAGGGGCGTGCATAAGAGCACAAACGTGCCTACCGTTCCTGTCCTACTGTTTCTTTCCCTATGTATATATACGTTTTTAGTACCTCATTTCTCCTCATATATACGTTCATATATTTATAACCCTTTATGCAACGCTTGTATATATATATTGTTATGACAAATAAATAAATAAATAAATAAATAAATTAAGGCAGAGAACCGGTTGTTAAATTATTTGAATCCCACCACTGCTTGGGGCATATTTTTATTATGAAGCAACTTTGTTTTCTTTTAAACTTTTGTTTTATTTTCAGGACTGCTGCATGCCAGAAAATGTCAAAATCATATTAACATGAATTAGCTTTGGTAAGAGAACACACTAGACCCGTGATGGCAAACTTATGGCACGCCTAGCCATATCAGTGGGCACATGAGCTCAGCTCCAGATGATTTTCGGGCCTTTTGGGGCCACCAGAAGTAGGGAAACAGGCTGTTTCCTGCCTCTGGAGGGCCGGGGGGCGGGGTAGCAGGGAATGCCCATTTTTCTCTCCCATCTACCTCCAGAGCCTCTCTAGGAGCCTGGGGAGGGCAAAAATGGCCTTCCCCACCCCCCCTGAAGGTCCTCTGTAGCCCGAAAATGGCCCATTTGCCGATTTCCAGTCCCACTTAAAACGTTTTATTGTCATTAACCATCTGAGCTCTTTTTGTGAAAGTCAGAGGTTTTTAACAGCCTCTTTAACAAATCAATTCAATTCTCTATTACCGCCATAGATCAACCTAAATGTGGAATTCAAACAATAAAGCTAAAAATTGTACACAAAGTTTAAAAAAACTAAAAAATGCCCACAAAAAGGGATAAAATGTTACATAAAAATGTAAAAAATAGCTAATATATGGCTGACTAAATCTATCAACGCAAAACATTCTCAACTAACGTATCAAATACTCATCAAGGCTGGTTTGAGGCACAGATCATCATCTGGCAGATTTTAATCCGCTGTTCAGCAAAACCTGGCATGTGGTAGCAGGATTAGTGTCTGCAAGTGTCAGGGAGGTGTAAAATTTTCCTGTGCGCCTTGAGTATTATATAGTGTTGGTGAAATGAGAGTAGTATGGAATCTATGTAGTACAGACATTGTTTCTGTATATTCAGAGCCACAGAGACATTGTCTCTAATGGGTAAGGAATTTTCTTGTATTGGTCTTCAAGAACAGCTAAAGAGATGACATGGTGCCAGAGTGAAGTCCTTCCAATGGCCTACATACTTTGAGGTTTGGTCAATATATCATGGGAGAAGCAGAACACCTGCTGGATTCACTGGCAATAAAGGTTGGGGAAATGGTTAGGACCAACTGGTGCCCAGTGTCTGCTATACACTGTTTAATAAGAGCTTTGGTATGCTCATCACTCATGATCATCCTCTTTTAACAACCCCATAATCCCTTGCAGAGTAGAGTTTGGGCAACTGAATGGAACAGTGTTTACTGGCCAGATGTCCTTGCTGTCACCAATATGGAGTTATATTCAGCAGATATATTCTCTTTTTTAAAAAAAAAATACTTTATTAAACTTTTTTTACATTAAAAACATAGAAAGAAAAAAAAGGAAAAGGTTATTATCACTTAACAGCTATTTGTGGTGTTTTTCTTATAACAATAAGAAATGTTATTTCTTATTGTTATTAAGAAATTTAATATTTACAAACATTAAATTGTATGTATTTGTGTTCTTGTTTTATCTATTGTTTATACTTAGTAACGAAATATCCTTGTCTATCTCCTTTCTATCCATTTATACCACTGTTCCCATGTATTAAAAAATACCGATGTCTCTTTATCTTTTAAACTCAGCGTTAGTTTGTCCATTTCTGCGCAATTCATAATCTTTTGTATAACAAGTCTCTCTGTGGGCACACGTGGCTGTTTCCAACATTGAGCGAAGGCCATCCTAGCAGCAGTTAATATGTGTAGTATTAAATATTTTATACATTTCACTTTTTTTTTTGAAAATCCCCAATAAAAAGAGTTCCGGTTCTAGATCCAGTTGTTCATTTGTGATTTCCTGTAGCCACTCTTTAATTTTTAACCAATATTTATGGGATTCGGGGCAGGACCACCACATATGGTAATATGTTCCCTCTTTATTTTTACATTTCCAGCATATGGGGCTCATTTTGGGATACATTTTCGCTAATCTCGAAGCGGGTAGGTGCCACCTGTAGAACATTTTATATGCATTTTCTTTATATGCTTCAGCAGATATATTCTCAGTGTGCTCAGAGAGAGAAATATCTGCCTCTACCTAGGATTGAACTCATCATCATGAGCATGCTCATCACCCATGCTGTGTAGAAAAACCTGGAGATTAGCTCAAGAACAAGATTTTAGTTGCCACTACCTTCTTCCACATGGATTGAAAGTCATCCTTCATTCCTAGTGGGGTGAGTACAACAGGAAAGGGGAATACTTTAAGCCAAGAGTTGAGTACGGTCTTCTTCGTTCTGGCTTCCACTTTCTTAATGCTTGTCTCTAATTTCAGGATATCATCAGAAACACATTTTGGGACTCGAAGGGCCAACCTTAAACATTTGGATTGAACAAACACTAATGATACGAAGTTGGAAAAGCCCCCCATTTGAGCAGTGTAAAGAAGTCGTGCTATTGGCTTGATTTTGAATAGTTTGGGTGTCTTATACTTATTTTAATAACATACTGTTTCATTATTTTGGAATAGACCATGATTAAGTTTCTGGCAATAGAAGTCTGCCAAATGTTCCAGACAGACTGTATATTTTTTGTCCAGAAAGTAGTGTGTTTATAAAGGAATGGTGATCTCTTTCTAAAAGTACAGTAGAGACAATTTCTGAGATTTGAGACAAACTCACAGAGGATTAATTTACTATTTGTTTGTTTTTTATTTTTTTTATTTTTTATTTATTTTGTCACAACAGTATACACAAGCATCAACATAAAACAACAACACATCATATAAGCATATATATGAGCAAAAGTTAGCAATAACTATATTAATTTGATATAATGAAAGGAAACAATAGGACAGGAATGGTAGGCACTTTTGTGCTCTTACACACGCCCCTTATAGTCCTCTCCAGAATGGGGTGAGGTCAATGGTAGACAGTTTTTGGTTAAAGCTTTTGGGATTTTGAGAAGAAACCACAGAGTCAGGTAGTGTGTTCCAAGCATTAACAACTCTGTTACTGAAGTCATATTTTCTGCAATCAAGATTGAAGCGGTTAACATTAAGTTTAAATCTATTGTTTGTTCTTGTATTATTGCAACTGAAGCAGAAGTAGTCTTTAACAGGAAGGACATTGCAATAGATGATTCTATGTGAAATAAGGTATTTTAGGATTCACACAACAACTTAAGAAAACAGACAAGAAGGTAGATGCACATCCTAATTCTGAAGCAAAAGCTAAACCTTAAAAATATTCTCACAAACCTATGTGCCTGTTGAGGCACATGTGTTTATTTAAGCCCTCCTTCCTCTCCTGCTTTCCACCTGGATTTTCCAGAGAGGTGTGACTAGAACAGACAGATTCTGGTCAACTGACAGGAAATAATTAAGGACACACAGAGATCACTTGTAACCAAATAGAATATGCCAGTATGTTGTTCTTGTTGTCGTTCCTGGTCAACTTGATGTTTTAGTCCATGGTACTGGTATTTATATAGGTTTGTGAAGGCCCGTATTTCTGGGACTTTGATTACCACCTGAGTAAACAAATCAAGGTCCAAGAAATACAAGCTTTCATAGACCATATTAACACTGTAGGCTTAGACATCACGTTTACCAGGGAAGACACCAAGAACAACAGGCGGCCATTCCTAGACTGTGAGGTTCTGACTGGAGGCTGTAGCAACCTAGAAATAGAATTCTATAGGAAACTGACACAGAGAACAGTTCCTGCTGTTTGACTCTCACCACCCATTTCAACATAAACTAGGAGTCATCAGGACACTATATCGCAGGGTAGAAAACATCCCCACTTCCAGGAATGCCCAAAAGAAAGGAAAATAGGTACTTGAGGACAGCTCTTAAGGCCTGTATCCAAATGCGGCCTTTATTGAATCACTATCTGGATTCAGGACGCGGTGGCTCAGGGGCTAGGACATTGAGCTTGTCGATCGAAAGGTCGGCAGCTCAGCGGTTGGAATCCCTAGTGCTGCCGTGTAACGGGGTGAGCTCCTGTTACTTGTCCCAGCTTCTGCCAACCTAGCAGTTTTGAAAGCACGTAAAAATGCAAGTAGAAAAAATAGGGACCACCTTTGGTGGGAAGGTAACAGCATTCCGTGCGCCTTTGGCATTGAGTCATGCCGGCCACATGACCATGGAGATGTCTTTGGACAGCGCTGGCTCTTTGGCTTTGAAACGGAGATGAGCATCGCTCCCTAGAGTCGGCAACGATTAGCATGTATGTGCAAGGGAACCTTTACCTTTTTACCTATCTGAATCCAACAGAAGAATGGCAGACAAAGCTAAGAGTCAGTCAATGGAAGAACCCGGTCATTCCTTACATATGTCAGAGAAGCTAAAATAGATATTTTGGAAAGCACTATATACCTGTGTTCTTCAAACCCACCAACACACTGAAACAGAGGCTTGTCTACTCTAAAAATCAGACACCAAAACAGAAGGCAAGACAAAGAAACAACAGGCAGCCTTGTGTCAAACCACAGACCAGGGATTGGGGACCCCTGAACTAGAGGGACCAAGTCTGGATCCAAAGATTCAAAGAGTGAGTGGGCTTCAGGACCCCTTTTTAATCCCCAGAAGTTTTTGCTTTATTCTTCATCTGGTTCAGGGGACATTTTTCCTATGTTGCCTTCATGATTTATTTCCTTCTTCTTTTTTTTAAAAAAAAGTTTTATTTTTTCATAACAAAAACAAAAAAAACACACTCTCATCAAACATTTACAATGTGCTGAAGGGATGTTTACAGATCTTCTTGTGCAATCTCAAAATAAACATCTCTTTCATACATATATCATATTGCCTTTTCTAACGTATCTTTCCTTCTAACCAAAAGTAAAATAAATCCCACATTTTGTAATATTGCTTATCTTCTTGATCTCTAATTTCAAATGTCAATTTACTCATCTCTGCACATTCCGTCATCTTCCTAATTATTTCGTCTTGCAAAGGTAGTTTCTCATTTTTCCAATTTTTAGCCAACACAATCCTGGCTGCTGTGATGATATTCACAATCAAATATTTTACATCTCTAGTATATATCTCAGAAATAATTCCCAACAAAAAGACTTCTGGCTTAAAGTCTTTGTGTTTTTTAATCATTTTCTCCAACCACGTGTGTATTTTAGTCCAATATCTTTTCTCTTCAACGCATGTCCACCACATATGGTAATATGATCCAGGTATCTGATGACATTTCTAGCATTTTTCAGATTTATCCTTGAACAGTCTGGCAATTCTTGTCGGGGATAGATGCCACCTGTAAAACATGTTATACAAATTCTCTTTATATGCTGTAGACATTGTCATTTTATAATTATACAATTATTTATTTCCTTCTAATCAATCTCCCCAAAGGAGTTTTTAGACAAGATTCCTGGTTTTTTGTCATCTCCACTTATGTTCCTGCTTCATCTCTTGTTATCGTATCTTCAGCCTAATCTCACAGGAGAAAAAAAAGGGGGGTAATGAAGAACAGTTGCAGCTGTTATTTATGTTTAGCCTGGAGAAGAGATGTTTGTGAGGAACTCAATGCCTGTCTTAAGGTATCTGAAAGGCTGTCGCGTTGAAGACAAGACGGAATTGTTGAACATTGTTCCAGAAATTGAGGCAAGGAGCAAGGGTTTAAGTGGATTTCAACTGGATATGTGAGAAATAATTCTAATATGAAGAGGGTTATTTTTTTAACAATGGAAAAGTTATATGCCACTGGACATGTTTAAATAAAAATTAGGTGGCATCAGTTGGGATGCTAGAGTTATGAATTCCTGCCCTGGGCAGGAACTGGACTAGATGATTTTTAAGATCCCTTCCAACTTTTTCATTGAATGACTCTCTGATCACTTCTCAACCCCGTAATTTCTCCACCCTCGTGTGCTGTCATTGGATTCAATCAGCTAAGGTTTGATTTCTTTTTTCTTTTTCTTTTTGAAAGTTTTTTTTAAATTTTTTATTTAGACAAACCAATATAAAAACATCTTCAATACAAATAGAGTGTGTCGGTTGGTTGATTACGAATCTTTTGTGCAATTTCAAGATATATTGTACATAACCTATGTTTTATCTAGTTTTACGTTTTATCAATCTCATATATATCCAAATATTTTAATCAATTAATCCTTTAATTAACGATAATTATTTCATTCTCTCATTTCGTGTAAAATATTCTAAAATTTATATTAATCATATTACATCATTTGTTCCATCGTCTTAAGTCAATGTGTATTTCAACAGTTCTTTCATTATAAAAACCTCTCTTATGTTTTATTTAACATATTTTTCAGCTAGGGTTTGATTTCAAGGATCACTCTTATCTGAAGCTGATCTGTTAACCACCAGGGTATTTTAGATAAAGAATGAAAGGGAAAATGGTTATTCTTGTTTCACAGTGATTTCTGGACCTCTTTCAAGAAAATTGTAGTCTAGAATCAGAATACAATTTTAGTTATTTATTTTATTTTGTCAAGCATGTATGAGAAAACAAATATAAGTATGAACATAACATATAAACATATAAGCATAAACAGGTATAAATATATACATAATAAATGAGTACGAACAAATGGGGACAGTAGGACAGGGATGGTCTGTAACAGAATCATCAGTGCTTGGAATACTTTACCTGACTCTGTGGTCTCTTCTCATAATCTTAAAAGCTTTAACCAAAAACTTTCTACTATTGACCTCACCCCATTCCTAAGAGGACCATAAGTGGCGTGCATAAGCGCACAAACGTGCCTACCGTTCCTGTCCTATTGTTTTTCTTTTCTTCTATACCTTTATATACTATATAACCTTTCTGTATGATAGTTACATATATTGTTGTGACAAAATAAATAAATAAATAAATAAATAAATAAATAAATAAATGGTCACCATAGGCACACTGGTGCGCTATGCATGCTCCATTACAGATGTCTTAGAAATGGGGTGAGGTCCACAGTAGACCAGGGGTCTCCAACCTTGGCCACTTTAAGACTTGTGGACTTCAACTCCCAGAATTCTTAAGACTCACAAGTCTTAAAGTGGCCGAGGTTGGAGACCCCTGCAGTAGACAGTTTAAGGTTAAAGTTATGGGGGGGTTTGAGGACGTAACAACTGAGTCAGGTGGTGCATTCCAGGCATTGACCCCTCTGTTGCCGAAGTCGTATTTTCTGCAACCGAGTTTGTCATTATCATTATTAGTATGAACATAACATATAAACATTTAAGTATAAGCAAGTATAAGTATATACGTAATAAATGAGTACGAATAAATGGAAACAGTAGGAACGGATGGTCACGGTAGGCACGCTGGGGCGCTTATGCATGCCCCATTACAGACCTCTTAGAAATGGGGTGAGGTCCACAGTAGACCAGGGATCTCCAACCTTGGCCACTTTAAGACTAAGAATGCAGTCATTCTCATCTACTCTGCCTTAGTACATAATGCATGGCGATAGTGTTGTCAACTGTTTGTACTTCAATACTATAATAACTTGATTGAACAGCAAATTACCTGTTACTATAAATTCTCCTTCAGGAATTTCAATTTCAAATTGACTTCAAATCCATCCATCCCCCCTCCCTCCCATTGAAATACATCCACTTTAGTTTAAAAAGAGATTACCATCGGGGGGGCCAGAAAGCTTTTGATTTTCCTACAGATTTCCAGTTTAACAGCATTTTAATATGACAGCCAATTCTAAAACTCTTTCACCAAAAAACCATCTTGATTCGCACCAGTGGTGGGTTTCAATTTTTTTTACTACCAGTTCTGTGGGCGTGGATTGATGGGCGTGGCATGGCTTGGTGGGCGTGGCAGGGGAAGGATACTGTAAAATCTCCATTCCCTCCCCAATCCAGGGGAAGGTTACTGCAAAAGCCCCATTTCCTCCCGATCAGCTGGGACTTGGGAGGCAGAGAATAGATGGGGGTGGGGCCAGTCAGAATTTTTGCTACCAGTTCTCTGAACTACTCAAAATTTCCACTACTGGTTCTCCAGAACTGGTCAGAACCTGCTGAAACCCACCTCTGATTCACAGGCTTTCTTGTCATATCTGAATTTGCATTATCTTAGCGAGGGAAAACTCCATGGCCAAGTGTCATAAAACTGAACTACGCAAAACTTTCATTTCTCAGCACTTTCTAGCCAACTTTGAAAGCTTAATTCCAGCTGAGCATCTGCCTGTCACATATAATGGTAGGATTTCTTCAATCTCAGTATCTTTAAATTGGATTAAAAAATGAATCCTTTTTTTTTCAAAAAAGGATTTCTCTCCTTTTCTCAATTGATAGCTTCTGTGAATGTCCTTATTTGAAATACAGACTAACAAATTCCACTTTCAAATTTCTGCTTCTTTATCTCCTTACAATCATGTGTCTTTATTTATTTGATTTATGTACCTGCGCACTGAGCCCATTTTTTAAATGGACTATAAAACATAGATCAAAGGTTGCACCTTCTGAAAATCTAACAATTTTTGTGTGATTTCATTAACATACCAATCTCCAGCTTTTTAGGCTAACCTATAGGCTAAAAGGAAGGTGACAACAGAATTAGAAGTGATCCATCAGTTGTTCTCTTTCTAAAAAAAATAGTGTCCCAGATAAGTCTCCAGAAGAGAAGAACTGAGTCAAGGAATAAAAATATTATCATTCATTGAGATGAGTGTAATTTGTATTATAGTGCTGAAATGAGATTCAGTTGAGCAGTTGGAGGGTCTACACTTAAATTCTGTAGGATGGATATCCCATCCAGTGGGATTAAATGTGCTTTGATCAGAAAGACTTTCTTCTAAATCAATAGATTATAGCAGCGGTCACCAACTGGTGGTCCGTGGACCACTGGTGGTCCGTGAGAAAATTTTGGTGGTCCGCAGAAAAATTATTTACATTTTTTATTTTGCACTAAATCAGGGGTCCTCAAACTAGGGCCCCTGGGCCGGATACATGCAATGAATGTTTGTGTTGCTGCAGAGTCTCCCCCTTTGGGGTCTTTTTGTGTGGGTCTGAGGGGGGCAGAAATTCCAACTTGGGGTCTGCTTTGGCCTCCTGGTGCGGGGCTTTGGATGAAGGCTGGAGGGAAATGCCACTGGTGGCGAAGAGCCGGAGGGCCTTGTTCCAGTGGGACTGCAACATGGCCTGGAACTGGCTGATCATCTCAGCCTACTGAGCCTCCAGGCACCAGTACCTGGCCTTGCACTCCCGCAGGTCTTCCCTCTACTTGGAAAGCCTATGCTCATAGTCCTCAGTGAGATGATTCTGTTGAGCCTCCAATTGGAACTGAGCCAGCTGTTTTGCCAACTCTTTCTCGTGGTGGCTGCTTAGCTCCAACAACTGCTTCCTGTTGGGGCCCTAAGGAGCCTGGGCAGGGAGGCGAGGAGTGGCTGGGAGGGGAAGGGCAAGTAGAGGCTGGCGAGGTGCCCCTCGACGCGAGTGACATCGAGTTAGCCATGCCCACCCAGTTACATGACCACCTAGTCATGCCCACCCAGCCAGTCATTAGGCAGATCGTATTAGTGGTCCGCAGGATTTTAAATTATGAATTTAGTAGTCCCAGAGGTCCGAACGGTTCGTGACCCCTGGAATACAATAAACAGAATAACAAAGTAAGAAGGGACCTTGGAGGTCTTCTAGTCTAATGCTCTGCTCAAGCAGAGGACCCTACACCTTTCTAGACAAATGGCTGTCAAATCTCCTCTTAAAAACCTTCGATGATGGAGCACCCACAATTTCTGGAGGCAAAGTATTCCAGTGATTAATTGTTCTCAATGACAGGAAATTTCTCCTTAATTCTAAGGTTGGATCTCTCTTTGTTAAACTTCTACCCTTTACATCTTCTCTTGCCCACAGATCCTTTGGAGAATACCGTATTTTTCGGAGTATAAGACGCACCTTTTTCCCCTCTAAAAGGGAATGAAAATTTAGGTGCGTCTTATACACCGAATGTAGCCCCGCCCACCCACTGGCCCCCACCCTATGGCCTCTGCCTCCCAGCAATTTATCTCCTTGCAGCAAGCAGCAAAAAGAAACAGCCCATTTCAGCTTCAGCACAGCCTAATTAGCACAAGTTGATTGTCCCTTGGATCGGCCTCCTGATTCCCGTTTCAGGCTGCAGGGATTGCCATGGCCTATTGCTGCGCGGGCCTCTGCTGCTTGCTGCAAGGAGGTAAATTGCTGGGAGCATTTTTTTTTCTTGTGCTAATCAAGCTATTCTGAAAACGAAAATGAAAGTAAAGTAGGCTGTTTGCTGTTTGCTGCAAAATTGCTGGGAGGCAGAGGCAGATATCTTTTTCTTGTTTTCCTCAACAAAAAAGGTAGGTGTGTCTTATAGTCCAGAGCGTCTTATACTCTGAAAAATATGGTACATTGAACCCCTCTTTGTGGGAGCCCCTGAGATATTGGAACACTGCTATCATGTCTCCCCTAGTCCTTCTTTTCATCAAACTAGAAATACCCAGTTCCTGCAACCATTCTTCATATGTTTTAGCCTCTGGTCCCCTAATCATCTTTGTTGCTCTTCTCTTCACGCTTTCTAGCATCTTTTTTTTTTTTGTATTGTGCTGGCCAAAATTGAATGCAGTATTCCAAGTGTGATCTTACTCGTACAATATAAAGTGGTACTAATACTTCACATGATCTTGATATTATCCCTTTGTTGATGCAACCTAGGGCTAATTGTTCAGTTGCACCAGGTGAAAGAGCATTCAATATTTTACCAGGCAACCTTCAAGTTTTGCTAAATGTATTCTTGACCCCTGGACTAGACTTGAGCATTGAAAACATTAGCCCTGTGCAATATATCCAGTGAGGAAAGAAATAATATTCAAAAGTTTACATCCTATTCTAATGATATAGGCCAGTGGTATCCATACTTGGACCCTTGAAGAGTGGTGGATGTCAATTCCCAGAATTCCCCAGCCAGTATGAGCTATAAATATGTGCAAGTTGGTGGCTGGGGAATTCTGGGAGTTGAAGTCCACCACTCTTCAAGGGGCCAAGTTTGGACATCCTTGATATAGGCTATAATAATAGAATCTAGAATCTCTACCCCCATATCAAAGGGATGTTATCAGGGGTGGGCTTCAAAAATTTTAGCAAGGTTTTCTCTGTCCGGGTGCTGGTTGGGCATGGCCATGATGGGCGTGGCCTATTCAGCCTCCTGCACCATGGCAGGGGGTGGTGTTTTTGCCCTCCCTGGGCTCTGGAGGCTTTCCTCGAGCCTCCAGGAGGGCAAAAATGGCCACCCCAGGCTCCAGAGGCCCTCTGGAGGCTTCCCAAACTTCCAGTAAGCCTGCTTTTTGCCCAATTTGATGCTCAAATTCTGGAGAGGTCTAGGACAGGGATGAGCAATTAATTTTCCCAAGAGTTCCTATGCAGAATTGGGGCTGTTGTAGAGGGCTAAAGCAATAAGGCTACTCCCCAGGCAGCCCTGCTGCTGCCATAGGGCTGGACATAGACAGCCAAATGGCCGGATCTGGCCCATTGTGCTGTAGAATGCCCAAGTCTGGTCTAGGATGCTTACAATTTCCCAGCTGAAACTGTAGTTGAATCATGGGGCCAAAATAAAAAAATACTAGGGAATTCCAGGGTGCTTGGCATTCAGAGAAATTAGCCATCAAGAGACACAGAAACAAATCATATTTACATACCATTAAAATGAGACCATTAAAAAAGATAAGAAGCAAGCAAAAAGACTAGAACACATCCTCTCCAGTAGCCAATACAAAGATAAGCAGGGATTAACACCAGACAATCAAACAGAAAACAATATGCTATTCAAGATACTACTAAAAAGAAAACTACAGCCTCTCCAATACTGGCAGTGCAAGCTCCTGCATATAAACAATGAGCCCGCACTCATCATACTAATGAAGTTACCTAGTTGGGGTAATGAAATATTCACAAGTAAACAACGAAGCTGAGAGAGTACAGGGATTTAACTGTCATGATAGTTGAAAGGTGACAAAAAGAATGTATGAGCTGGAATTATTCTACATTTTAGAGCAAAGCTTTCGGGACAAAAATAGAAATGGAAACCTCTTCTGGTCACCCTTCAAATGGATGCATATTTTCACCATTCCTACTATACTTTTCGCCCAAAGCAATGCATCTAAAATACAACCCACCGGTGAAAAACAAGGTTTCCCCATCTATCTATCAGAGTATTTGTTTTTGAGAATGGGAATCCAAGTTGGAATGCATTTGACCACGATGGCCGAAGAAACCTTTGATGGGAATGAAAGAAAGATAAATTGTGCACAACAGCCATACCCTTTTCAATTTGTCTTTGAATCAGAGGAGAGGATCTCTGTAGGGATCTACACTCAACTTTATGTCAGAATTCGGAGCTGCTATGAATAAAAGTCAATCCTCTGAAAATGCATTGCGAGCAAATGGCCAAAGGGTTATTTACAGGGGTGGGCTGCTGGGGGGTTCGCAGGGGTTCAGGAGAACTTCTAGCTAAGATTCTGTGCAGTTCGTAGAACCCCCAAATCCCACTCCTGGCTGGCCCCGTCAACCCCACCCTGCCACTCACAGGAGTCCCCACGCAGCCTGTTTTGGATGCAGGTTACTGCAGGGTGCCCACAGAGTCTGGGGGGAGGGGGGGGGGCAAAAAGCAGGCCTATTGGAAGTTCGGGAGAATCAGAAAAGGGCCTCCAGAGCCTGAGGAGGTTGTTTTCACCCTCTTGAAGGCTTGAGGAAAGCCTCCAGAGCCTGGGGAAGGCAAAAATGACACCCCCCCCCCACCATGGTGCAGGAAGCCTACTAGGCCACACACCCCTATGGCCATGCCCACCCAGCAACTGGGCAGAGAACCCCTTGCCAAAATTTTTGAAGCCCACCTCTGGTTATTTACTGCAGCTTTCAGGCCCTGCAAGTCCCAGTTTAGCCTGCTTTAAAAAGGGATTAGCCTTCTTAGAGCAGAAAAATCCCCAAATTTATGCATGGAGCAAAATGCTGCAATGCTCCTTTGCTCTCTTCTGAATCTCTCATCATTCCATTTTATTGGATGACCCAAGTGCAAAAAAAAAAAAAAAAGATCAGCCTATGTCAAGCCAGAGAGAAATAATTCACAGCTGTCATAAACTGAACCACAGACCTAAAGCCAGGGTTTCTGTCACAGTGATAGAAGCATAGTCAGTGAAATCCAGGGCATTCGCAGACGGAAAGGGACAACTCACCACAGCCAATTTGTTGCGGCCAATTCGTCATGGCCAACTCACTGAAGGATAACTCACCACGGCCAAACTCGCTGCAGGACAATTTTCCGCAGGACAATTTAACAATTCAATTTAATTATTTAAAATAAATAAAAAAAATATTTTAAAGTTTGTCATTCACATTTCATTTTGTCCCCTCCTTTTGCATCCTTTCCAGGGCTGGGCTGCTGGGGGTTCGCAGGGGTTCAGGAGAACTTCTAGCTAAGATTCTGTGCAGTTCGTAGAACCCCCAAATCCCACTCCTGGCTGGCCCCGTCAACCCCACCCTGCCACTCACAGGAGTCCCCACGCAGCCTGTTTTGGATGCAGGTTACTGCAGGGTGCCCACAGAGTCTGGGGGGGAGGGGGGGCAAAAAGCAGGCCTATTGGAAGTTCGGGAGAATCAGAAAAGGGCCTCCAGAGCCTGAGGAGGTCGTTTTCACCCTCTTGAAGGCTTGAGGAAAGCCTCCAGAGCCTGGGGAAGGCAAAAATGACCCCCCCACACACACACCATGGTGCAGGAGGCCTACTAGGCCACACACCCCTATGGCCATGCCCACCCAGCAACTGGGCAGAGAACCCCTTGCCAAAATTTTTGAAGCCCACCTCTGGTTATTTACTGCAGCTTTCAGGCCCTGCAAGTCCCAGTTTAGCCTGCTTTAAAAAGGGATTAGCCTTCTTAGAGCAGAAAATCCCCAAATTTATGCATGGAGCAAAATGCTGCAATGCTCCTTTGCTCTGTTCTGAATCTCTCATCATTCCATTTTATTGGATGACCCAAGTGCAAAAAAAAAAAAAAAAAAAAAAAGGATCAGCCTATGTCAAGCCAGAGAGAAATAATTCACAGCTGTCATTAACTGAACCACAGACCTACAGCCAGGGTTTCTGTCACAGTGATAGAAGCATAGTCAGTGAAATCCAGGGCATTCGCAGACGGAAAGCGACAACTCACCACAGCCAATTTGTTGCGGCCAATTCGTCATGGCCAACTCACTGAAGGATAACTCACCACGGCCAAACTCGCTGCAGGACAATTTTCCGCAGGACAATTTAACAATTCAATTTAATTATTTAAAATAAATAAAAAAAATATTTTAAAGTTTGTCATTCACATTTCATTTTGTCCCCTCCTTTTGCATCCTTTCCAGGGCTGGGCTGCTGGGGGTTCGCAGGGGTTCAGGAGAACCTCTAAGATACTGTGCAGTTCGGAGAACTCCAAAATCCCACTCTTGGCTCGCCCCACCCACCCCTCCCCTCCCAGGATTCCCCATGTGGCCCGTTTTGGATGCAGGTAAGTGCAGGGCACGTATGGAGGCTCAGGGAGGGCAAAAAACGGGCCTACCGGAAGTTCGGGAAGGCCGGAAACGGGCCTGTTTCCAGCCTCCAGAGGGCCTCTGGAGCCTGGGGAGGCCATTTTTGCCCTCCCAGAGGCTCAAGGAAAGCATCCAGAGCCCGGGGAGGGCAACTCCCACCACCACCACCAGGGTGCAGGAGGCTGACTAGGCCACGCCCATCATGGCCACACCCACCCAGCAACTGGGCAGAGAACCCCCTGCTAAAATTTTTGAAGCCCACCCCTAATCCTTTCTTTAATGATTCTATCCCACCATTTCTTTGATATTAGTATAACTCTTGTACTGCAGTAAGTTGTCCCGCAGCGAGTTGGCCAAATCGGCTACGGTAAATTGGCTGTGGAGACATGAACGTGGGGAATTGTCATAAACCCTTCGCAGAACCTATATTGCAATTTTTGGTTCCAGGATGCCAGACAGACCCAAGTATAGAAAAGGTGTGGTAAATAATAACAAAGGTGAGTTTGCTGGCTTGTCTCATTTTAGCATCTGACGGTGCAACGATACAGCATGCCGACTGAAGCCACAGCTTTTAGAAATGTGTCTGGATAGGGGTCTCCAACCTTGGCAACCCCAACTGGCTGGGGAATTCTGGGAGTTGAAGTCCACCAGGTTTAAAGTTGCCAAGGTTGGAGACCCCTGGTCTGGATGATGTTTTGCAGGGAGTTAATCAAGCTCCATTATCTTCTGATCATCTTTTTCCTCCACGCGTGTCTCGTGCAGCGTATGAGGCTTATGATCAGTGATCAATTGAAAAAAACGGCCATAAATGTAATCATGAAACCATTTAACGGCAGCTACAATGGCCAGAGCCTCCTTGTCTAGTTGACTATAATTCCTCTCTGCCGACGACAGAGTCCGAGAAAAATAAGCAATTGGAGCCTCAGATCCATTTGGTAGTAGGTGGCTCAGAACAGCCCCTACGCCATATGGAGAGGCATCACAAGCTAAAGTAAGGGGGACACTGTCGCTATATTGGACCAACACGGCATCCGAGGTAAGGAGAGCCTTGACAGCAGCAAAAGCAGAGGCCTGGGCTTTGCCCCATGACCAAGGAGTCCTACCATCGAGTAACCTATGAAGAGGCTCCGCCACAGAAGCCTTATGGGGCAGGAACACGCTATAAAAGTTAAGGAGTCCCAAGAACGACTGCAAGTCTGCTTTGCAGGTAGGAGTAGGGGCATTTTTTATCGCCTCCACCTTTGACAGGGTTGGATGCAACCCATCAGCATCAATTAGGAACCCCAGGAACTCAACCCTAGGCACCCCGAATTTACACTTAGACTTTTTAAGCTTAAGGCCCGTTTGTTGGAAACGGGTAAGAACCTGTCGCAGGCGGCTAATAAGGGCATCCTGGCTGGTGGCAGAGACCAACACATCGTCAAAATATGGAACGACTCCAGGTATGCCCTGCAAGAGCCGCTCCATAAGACTCTGAAACAACCCGGGGGCCACACTAATCCCAAACTGCAGGCGGCGGCATTTAAAAGCGCCCCTGTGAGTGACAATGGTTTGTGCAGCCACCGTGGCATCATCCACAGGAAGCTGCTGATATGCTTGTGCCATATCTAACTTAGCAAAGATAGACCCCTGGCCCAAAGAGTGGAGAAGGTGTTGGACTACGGGAACTGGATAAGGGTGTGCCTGCAAAGCACGGTTCAATGTGCATTTAAAATCACCACAGATGCGCATCAACCATCCGGCTTAATGGGGTGACAACAGGAGTCTCCCACTTAGAGTGGTCGGTGGGCTCCAGCACCTGCGCAATCAACTTATCCAGTTCCTTGTCCACCTTTGGACGCAGCGCAAAAGGCACCCGTCGAGGCTTAAGCCTAATAGGAGACACCTGGGGATCAAGGTTTAGAGATATAGGGTTGCCCTTATATTGACCCAGGGAATCAGCAAATACCTCAGCAAACTCAGACATCAGGGCCTCAAACCCATCTGTGGTGGTAGAATGAATGCCTGTGATGTTAAGGCCCAATGCTGAGAACCAATCCAACCCCAATAAGCTGGGTAGGTCACCCTTAACTACAAGCAATGGGAGGCGACCGGAGAAAACACCTTTCTCCACCCGAAGGCGGGCACCTCCAAGAATGGGAATATCGTTCCCCTGATAGTCCTTCAGTCTGGTGGTGCAGGCAAGCAACCGACTTTCAGTGAAGCTTGGAGCTATCTTCTGTAAGGTGTTCCAGGCAATAATAGATTTAGAAGAGCCTGTGTCCACCTCCATTTTACAGGGCACCCCCTCCAACTTGATAGTAAGAAAAATTTTCTTGTTGGAGCCAGTCGAAGCCTGGCTGATCGACACTGCAGGGTTGGTGTTTCCTCGGTTCACGGTGAAGCAATCATCTTGGGACACAGGAGGACCTCTCTGGAACCGTCTAACCGGATGAGGACCTGATGGAATATTGTCCAGTGGGGTAGAACGACAAACCCTAGCCAGATGTCCCCGTTTGCCACATTTGCAGCAAACTGCAGTTTTGAAACGACACAACGAGCGAGGGTGATTCTCTCCGCATCCCAGGCAAGGCGCCATCTGTGGTTTCCGCTCTGTTGGCCGCTTGGCTCCCGGGGCTACTCGGAGGTGACCCACCTCGTCTTCCTCACCCTCAAATTCCTCGGAGAGAACATCGTCATGGTGAATGGAAGCAGAGTGGGCCACCGTAATCAAGCTTGGCTTGACCTGCACTTCAGAAGATTAGAGAGGCGGTGTCATCAAAAGGAAGAGTGGGGCAGGAGCCCCACCCCACAGGATATATAAGGAGCTTTGGGATTGCTCTCTCGCCACGGGAAGCAAAAGTTTAGCTGAACCATTTCAGAAAGAGCTGAAAGTCTTGCTATGTGAGTCATTTGTTTGAACTTTGGCAAGCAGCTGCGATTTCTCTGCCAGGATTGATAAGAGCCATGAATCCACTGGCTGAAGGCCAGCTCGTGGGTCTGAAATGGGGAAGGAGACAGAACACCGGTTAGCATTATTCAGTCATTTATACTTCCTAGTTTTAACGTGAACACGCACGAATGTGCGCATGCATGGGCATGTGCGCATGCGCAGCAGAGTAAACATTTCACCCCATCTGCTAATGCTTTGCTTTGGGCCTGATGAAGGTGTCCAGTCAGCAGGGGCACGGGTGGGTGACAAGATGGCAAGTTTGGCATGACAGTCAGAGCCATGCCAAAGGATAGGGCTTCAGTGACAGCTCTGCACCCACCTTCTTGTAAATTATACTCCTACCATGGTGCTCTTGCCAGTCAGTTTCCTTCAAACAACTGAAGCCGAGGCTCTTTCTGGCATCTGGCCCCCTTTTCTCCTGATCTGCCACCCACTTGATGGGTTGTCTTCTAAAACAAAGCGAGGTTATGGCACACACTTGAAAGGAAACCGGGAAGGCTGTAATTATGGAGTCTGTCTGGCAAGAACAAAGAATGCTGATTCACGGGAACATGCACATGTAAAGCTTGTAACAATTATGGGTGGTTAGAAAAGCTGATAAAAGTAACACAAAAGTTAGGCATCTTGCAGACCTCAGCTCGGAAGTTAGAATAGAGATGGCTTGGAACAAATAGAATGTGTATTAGACCAGGGGTCTCCAACTTTGGCCACTTTAAGACTTGTGGACTTCAACTCCCAGAATTCCTCAGTCAGCTTTGCTGAGGAATTCTGGGAGTTGAAGTCCACAAGTCTTAAAGTGGCCAAGGTTGCAGAGCCCTGCAGTAGACAGTTTAAGGTTAAAGTTATGGGGGGTTTGAGGATGTAACAACTGAGTCAGGTAGTGCATTCCAGGCATTCTGTTGCTGAAGTCTGAGACCAAAGCCAAAGTTGGAGACCCCTGTATTAGACAATTCCTGAAGCATTCATTAGCCAAGACTTAAGAATAGGGATGGCTACAGTCCAAAAGAACAATTGTTAGAACATTACTAAAATGTTTATTAGACGGTATTTCTTATATATCCCACCTTATACCACTTTCTGCTTCAGTGAAAATGTAGACAGCTTTCTTAATTCTATTGTTCAAGGTTCCTAGGCATTTTGGCCTCAGCTTTTCTTGGAGCGCTTCAATAAAAGGAACAAAACCTGCACCTTGTGTCTGTTGCGCTTCATCGGCCTTGGCACCAGGCTCAGACCCAAATTGGGAACAACATGCTCTTCCATGAACTGTTGCTCCATTGGAGCTCTTCTGCTCAAGGGTGGCCTCTATCTGGTCATAGTGTAGCAGCCACTTGGAGAACATTTTACAAGAAGAGTTCTCCACTCCTCTGAATACAACAAAATACCTTATGCCACCAGACTTGAAATCCTGGGTTTAGACAACTTAGAACTCCGCCGCCTTCGACAGGACCTGAGTTTAACTCATAGAATCATCTATTACAATGTCCTTCCTATTGAAGACTACTTCAGCTTTAATTGCAATAATACAAGAGCACACAATAGATTTAAGTTTAATGTTAACCGCTCCAATCTTGATTGCAGAAAATATGACTTCAGTAACAGAGTTGTTAATGCTTGGCATGCACTACCAGACTCTGTGGTCTCTTCCCAAAATCCCAAAAACTGTCTACTATTGACCTCACCCCATTCCTAAGAGGTCTTCAGACAAGTATAACAATTTGAGTAACTGAATACCTCTAGTACTGTACTTTTAGGAATATAAGACACACTTTTCCCCCCCTAAAAGAGGGTGAAAATTTGGGTGTGTCATATACACCGAATGTAGCCCTGGCCACCTGCCGGCCCCCACCCTTCAGCCGTTTTCAGCCTTCGTGTGTCACGTTTTTGGCCTCCACGAATCGCATTTTTGGCTTCTGAATGCTCGATTTTAGACCCGTTCCAGGCTGCGGGGATTGCCACAGCGTATCACCACCAATCACCACCTCCGTGCATCGTGTTTTCAGCCTCCACATGTCGCGTTTTCTGCCTCTGCATGTCCTGTTTTTTGCCTCCACATGTTGCATTTGTGTGTGGTTCCAGATGGTGGGGATCAGCGATGGCAGTGGCGATCCCCGCCACCTGCAGCTGCTCGAAAACGTGATGTGCAGAGGCCAAAAATGGGCTGTGTGCAAGCCAAAAACGCAACATGTGGAGGCAGCAATCACCGGCGATATTCTTTGGTGATCCCCACAGCCTGGAATGGGTCTAAAACGGAGCATTTGGAGGCCAAAAACATGACGTGCAGAGGCCAAAAACACGAGGCATGGAGGCAGTGATGGTCTGTGGCAATTCCTGCAGCCTGGAACAGCTGATTGGGGGTATTCTGGGAGGCCGATCCACCCCCCAATCAGCTGCTCATGCTGAATCAAGGCTGTGCTAATACACTAAAACTGACCAGGCTGTTTGCTATTTGCTGCAAGGACGCTAGCCAGATGAATACCAATGGATGCTGGTAGGCAGAGGTAGATTTTTTTTTCTTGTTTTCCTCCCAAAAAACTAAGGTGTGTCTTATACTCTGAAAAAGATGGTACTTCAATTAAAATACCAGGAACCGCAACATGTATTTTTTTAACACTGACTAGATTCAATTGTGTTGTAAATGTTGTACCTTGATGAACGTATCTTTTCTTTTATGTACACTGAGAGCATATGCACCAAGACAAATTCCTTGTGTGTCCAATCACACTTGGCCAATAAATTCTATTCTATTCTATTCTATTCTATTCTATTCTATTCTATTCTATTCTATTCTATTCTATTCACTAGATTCACTAGTCTCACATCACATCCAGGACATAAACTGTTTCAACTCCTACCCTCAAAACGATGCTATAGAGCACTGCACACCAGAACAACAAGACACAAGAACAGTTTTTTCCTGAAGGCCATCACTCTGCTAAACAAATAATTCCCTCAACACTGTCAAACTATTTACTAAATCTGCACTACTATTAATCTTCTCATTGTTCCCATCACCAATCTCTTTCCACTTATGACTGTATGACTGTAACTTTGTTGCTGGTAACCCTTATGATTTATATTGATATATTACCATCATTTGTGTTGTAAATGTTGTACCTTGATGAACGTATCTTTTCTTTTATGTACACTGAGAGCATATGCACCAAGACAAATTCTTTGTGTGTCCAATCACACTTGGCCAATAAAAAATTCTATTCTATTCTATTCTATTCTATTCTATTCTATTCTATTCTATTCTATTCTATTCTATTCTATTCTATTCACTTTGTAAAGCTTGTTTACCTTTAAAAAGATTAATCTTTAATCCCCTCAACTAATGTCCCACAAGTTGATTTCTTACCATTTTCTCTTTGACTTTCTTCAGGAACAATTTCAGTCATTGAGTTGTTTCCTCTCAGTTTTCTTGGTTTCACACATTCCTTTGTAAATCTGAGATAAGGCGGCTTTCCATGTTGACGTATCATTTGTATATTCCCTTTTGTCAGCTGAGAAAAAAACAGGTCCATGCCTGAAGGTTCAAATTAACTGATTTATAAAAGCCTACATTCAAGAATATTTTCATCTAACAATCAACACCTGGTTACAAATAGATAAAGATCAATGGCATGGTGAGGGATTGGATTTAGTTTATTTGTGGCTATGTAAAAATTCTAAACTGATGCCTCTTTTAATTCCTCCCCCAGTTCTGCCCTTCTTCTACACTAGTGATGGCTAACCTTTTTGACATCACGTACCAGGACCGGGGTGTGTGTGTCATGCACGTGCATGTCCACATCCATAATTCTATGCGCCCCGCCCCTGTGCATGCACGTTTGACCCCCTCTCACGCTCCCCATGCTCCTGGCATATGATGGCCTGGTAGGCCCATTTTTTGTCCCCCCAGGCTCTAGAGCCTTTCTAGGAGTCTGGGGAGGGTGAAAACAGCCTTCCCCACCTCCTCGGAAGCCCTCCAGAGGCCCGAAATGGCCCATTTGCCAACTTCTGGTGGCACCGGAAGGCCTGTTTTTTTGCTGTCCCCAGGCTCCAGAGCCTTTCCAGGAGTCTGGGGAAGGCAAAAACAGCCTCCTCCCCCGGAGACCCTTTGGAGGCCAAAAATGGCCCATTTACCAACTTCTGGAAGTTGGCAAATGGGCCATTTCCAGCCTCTGTAAGGGCCTCTGGGAGGTTGGGGAAGGGTATTTTTGCCTTCCCCAGACTCCTAGAAAGACTCTAGAGCCTGGGGAGAGAGAAAAACGGGCCTTTCCCACCACCAAGGCCCTCTGGAGGCAGGAAACAGCCTGTTTCCCTACTTCTGGTGGGCCCAGAAGGCCCAAAAATTAGCTAGCCAGTGCGTGCATGCGCACCGGAGCTGAGCTCATGTGCCCACCAATATGGTTAAACGTGCCACCTGTGGCACGTTTGCCATAGGTTCACCATCACGGTTCTAAACCTTTAATTATTAAGACCTCAACTGGTTTCATTTGTAAATCCATTTTGGCATTTCCCCCCCATATAACTCTTAAAACCCAGCATTATTTTTTTCTCCTAGTCTGAATTAACATAAACCTCAGTCTCTGTTATCCAATAAAATGTGTTTCTTCTATGTCCTTTGCTATAGTATCAAACATTCTTGTAATTTCTGAATACATTGTTCCCAAACAGCCTTGATTTCTTCTGTAGTCAAATAGTAGTTGCTCCATTGTATAAAAGGATTCCTTCTTCTTTTATTGTAATCGTTTGTTCTCTCTGGCTCTCTAGTCAATCTTCAAAGTCCCCTCTTATCATTTATTTTCCAGTCAACAAAAGTTTCTAACAGGAAAATTTCTTACAGTTAATTTCAAAATCTTCATTCTTTTATCTGAATTTTGAAACACTCCACAGGAAATATTCTTTCAAGTCTATCTAGCTCCTTAACTTAGAAAAATCAACATTCTAGTCTCCTTGTTTACCGAAAAAATTAAGTTTTTCTTTTAATCCTTAAATTTACATTGGCCCTTTGTTCATCCAGAGTAGAAGGCTGTATTCCCAGTGATGTAATAAAACGATCCTTTAGAAAGTTTTTAACTTCAAAGAAGTTATTAAGGAGCGGCTTCTAAAGAAATTAAGAAAGAGAGGCAAACCCAGTATTCCTTTGAAAAGTGCTGAATCACAGCTTTGGCAAAATGATTATTTCCCCAGCTTCCAAACCTCTCAAACTCCTGGAGAATGCTATTTTAAGATGTCTTCACAGGGTGATTCTGTGTGGAGTGTCAGTATATTCATGAACTGGAATAGGACATAGCAACAGGTCAGCCAATGAAGGCTATTTGGTAACTGAAACATAGCATTTGTTGTATGGGGCCATAAGAGACAGTTTGGAGCCTGGGTGTGGCTTAGCTGTTCTGTATATAAGCTTGAGGGCACTAGCTTCTCCCTCCTCCATTTTGCCTTCTCCATTTTGTGCTTCCATTTTGTGCTGGGTTTTGTACTTGCCATTTCTCTTCTCTACAGCGTGGAAAAACCCACAAGGGTATTGTATGCCTTATGTGTTGTCATGTATATAAAGACGTTTTGAATCGTGCTGAATTGTCTGTGTGCTGCAACAAACTCTGAGATGGAGCAACTGAATAGGCAATCTTTGTCTTCCCCTTAATCCGGAGAGGAATTTTGCAGAGGCAACCTCAGTTGTATGCTTTTCAGGGTTATAATCCACCAGGGTTATGATCAGTGGTGGGATTCAGCCAATTCACACCACTTCGGGAGAACCGGTTGTTAACTTTCTGAGCAGTTTGGCAAACTGATTGTTGGAAGAAATCAATAAGGCAGAGAACCGGTTGTTAAATTACTTGAATCCAACCACTGGTTATGATGCATAAAATGTGTAGCTATATAAATATTTAAAATAAATACACAAATTGCTCTTTCTTTGCTAATAAATGGTTCAATGGCCTTAATAATTTGGGCTGTCCTTCTTTTAGTCTTTTCCAGACACAACTGCACCTCTATAACTGTCTGGTTTGGTTCTGCAACCCAACAAGACAAACACAGACTTCAGAGGATAATTAGAACTGCAGAAAAAACAATTGCTTCCAACCTGCCTTCCATTGAGGATCTGTATACTGCACAAGTCAAAAAGAGGGCTGTGAAAAAATCTATAGACCCCTCAAATCCTCGACATAAACTGTTTCAACTCCTACTCTCAAAATGATGCTATAGAGCACTGCATACCAGAACAACTAGACACAAGAACAGTTTTTCCCCGAACGCCATCACTCTGCTAAACAAATAATTCCCTCAATACAGTCAAACTATTACTAAATCTGCAGTACTATTAATCTTCTCATCATTCCCATCACCATCTCCTTCCAGTTATAACTGTAACTTTGTTATTTGTATCCTTACGATTTATACTGATATTGTTTCCTGATTGCTTATTTGTAGCCTATGACTGTCATTAAGTGTTAAATTTGTACCCTATGACTATCATTAAGTGTTGTAAGTGTTGTACCTTGATGAAGGTATCTTTTCTTTTATGTACACTGAGAGCATATGCACCAAGACAAATTCCTTGTGTGTCCAATCACACTTGGCCAATAAAGAATTCTATTCTATTCTATTCTATTTTATTCTGTTCTATTCTATTCTATTCTATTCTATTCTATTCTATTCTATTCTATTCTATTCTATTCTATTCTATTCTACATCCTTTTGCTAAAGCTTGCGAACTGTTTTAGCCCTGTCAGATAAACCACTAAGCTGGCCTCCTTCTTTTCGCATTAACCAAGATGTTACAATTCCTTTTCTTTGAGACAGACCATGAAATGGAGTTGGGAAAGTAAGAGGAGCAGCCACCTTACCAATGCCCACCAAAACATCCACTTCTGAAATGGGGAAGGGAAGAAGAACGACTGATTGTAGCAAAAAATCAGATGGATTTTGGTAATGAGCGACTTTGCTTTGTTGTACCCATCATTACACTTCAAGAGAGAGAAAGTTAATAGACCACATAATGAAATTATCATACGAGATGATTCTGTTCCCAAATAATGAAAATAGGTACTTCTTTCTGTGGAAATGAGACTGACTCTGTTCAAACTCTCAAAGGGAGAAATTCAGACTGCTTATATCTTTCAGATATTCAAACAGGGGCCACTCCAGGGCAGGGATTGAAATCTACAAGATGGCAGGATAAGACTATATCAACCACCTTGCAATCTCTGATGCACAAACACAGAGAGAAGGCAGATTCTGTTGTTATTGCAGTTTATTTCTATAATGAGGACACCATGAACTACCCTGTATTCATTAACAGAGTAATTTAGACAAAAATTATATTTTGGAATGCAAAGAACAATCGAGTTGAAATTGTCAGATTTTGGGGGAAGCAACCTCCCCAGTAAGATGTTTTGGACAAGAATTCCTATCTAAGAAGAATGGATGTCATAGCCTGTCATGTCCCACTCCTCCGCTGATGGCTGGGTCCGGGAAATCCGAATCAGGCTTGCCTCTGCAGCTCTGCCCAAAGTCCTAGCAAAGTCCTCAGAGCAGGCAGGAGACCAGTAAGTGACTTCAGCAAGATAAGTTTGACTTTTGCCTGACTCAGAGACTGCCAGAAAGTAGCTCCTTTATATAGGCCATGGGGTGTGGCTCCATGACTCAGCACTCATTAAGGCCTGCCCCTCCCTTCCCTCTGTTGCCTCCGCCTCTCCAATCTTCTGATGCGAGGGTCACTCCAATCAGCTGTTCTTGGGAGTAAACCCTCCTCAGGCTCACCTGCTGTGGATGAGGGGGAGGGGTCTAGCTGCTCCGTTTGCCTGGGCATGGAGTCAGGGCTGGGGCAGGGAGATGCTCCTTCTGCAGTTTGTGGGGGCATGGAGCCAGGACTTGGGCGGAGGCATACATTCCTCAGTGTTGGGGAGCAGGTAAGAAGGCCCGGGCTGCTCTGAGGGCGGGCAAGACACAACACTATCCCTCACCGCAGGGCCCTTCCCCCGGGGCTGACGGTCGGGATGCGGTCGGGCCGGGTTCTGCTCGTGGAAGGCCCGCACCAGGTCCGGGCGTGGGCGTCGGGCGTTGACCCAGGTGAACTCGGTCCCGTACCCTTGCCACGCAACCAGGTATTGGAAGCGCCTTCAGCCAGCGGGAGTCGCGTATGCTGTGCACCTCGTACTCCTCCGCCCGTCCTCGTCGACAGCGACGGGTGGCGCCGGCGCCGAAGAGACGGCGGGGCCTCAGGGACCAGCAAGGACCGATGGAAGGCAGGATGGATCCGCATGGAACGCGGCAGGGTCAATCGGTAGGCCACGGATTGATGACCGCCTCGGCGAACGGACCGATGAACCGGTGGTCCAGTTTCTTCGCCGGCGGTCGGACGGGAGATGCTGTGGAGAGCCACACGCGGTCTCCGACCACCAGTGGGGGTGTTGCCCGTCGGGAACGATCGGCGACCCGCTTGTAGTCCTCCTTCGCCCGATTCAGCTGCCGACGCACCATCTGCTGGACCGCGTGCAACTCGGAGAGAAAGGACTGTGTCTCGGGAACCGGGGAGTCCGGGGGCGCCAGAGGGAAGAGCCGCGGATGGTACCCCAAGTTGGCCAGGAACGGGGTGGTCTGGGTGGAGGTGTGTTGGGAGTTGTTGAATGCGAACTCCGCTAGGGACAGGTAATCGGCCCAGTTGTCCTGCTGTTGGTTCACGAAGCACCGGAGGTACTGTTCCAGGGCGGCGATGACCTTTTCCGTCCGCCGTCGGTCTCCGGATGGTGCGCCGACGACAGGCACACCTGCACCTCCAATGCGGCCATCAGGCTCTTCCAAAAGCGGGCCGTGAACTGCACCCCACGGTCCGACACCACCCTGTCCGGCAGGCCGTGGAGGCGGAAGATGTGCTGCAAGAAGAGACGGGCTGTCTTGGTGGCGGTGGGCAGCCCGCGGCACGGGATGAAGTGTGCCATCTTGGTGAGCATGTCCACCACCACCAGCACCGTGGTGGACCCCGAGGACGGCGGCTGGTGCCTCAGGAAGTCCATGGAAATCGCCCCCAGGGTCTGTCAGGAGTCGGCAAGGGCTGGAGGAGACCGAGGGGCCCCGTGGCGGCCTTGGCTTGCCGGCACGGCACGCAGGACGCCACATAGGCATGGACATCATGCCGCACCCGGGCCACCAGAAGGTCCGCGTTACCAGGTTGAGAGTCTTGAAAACCCGAAATGGCCCGCGGCAGGGTTGTCGTGGCACTGGGTCAGGACGAGGACGGAGCGGCCCTGGGCACATACAACCGCCCGGAACTTGAGTACGTCGTCTTCCAATGTCCACGGAGACGTGGGGCCCGCCTCCGCTCGCCGCTGCTGAGACCAGGCGTCTTGGCGCTGCGCCTCTCGCACCCGGGCCCGTAAGTCCACCGGTTCCCGGGCGGCGGCCAAGGCTTCCGCCCGCAGTACGGTCCGTGGAGGAAGAGGGGCTTGGGCGCTCAGGTACTCCGCTTACGGGACAGGGCGTCCCCCCTCCGGTTGTGGCCACTGGGGATATAGGTGACGCGGAAGTTGAACCGGGCAAAGAACAGCGACCACCGGATCTGCCGCTGGTTCAACTTCCGAGCCGTGGTGAGATGTTCGAGGTTCCGATGGTCCGTTCGACCTCCACCTGATGCCGGGCTCCTCCAGGTGGTGCCGCCACGCCGAACGCGCCTTGATAGCCAGCAACTCCTTTTCCCAGATGGTATAGTTGCGCTCGGAAGGGTTGAGCTTCCGCGAGTAGTACGCGCAGGGAAAAGAGTGCCGCCATCCGCCGGGCCTGTAGCAGCACCGCTCCGAGGCGGCGTTGGGCGTCCGTCTCCACCACGAAGGCCGGTTCGGGTCGGGATGTCGCAGGATGGGCTCCGTGACGAAAGCCTTCCTGAGAGCCGTGAAGGCTTCCTCCTGCGGGGACCCCACCGAACGGGACCTTCTTCTGAAGGAGCTGGGTGAGTGGAGCCGTCAGCGTGGCGAAGCCGGGATGAAGGTCCGATAGTAATTGGCGAAGCCCAGCAGCCGCTGGACATCCTTCACCCGACGCGGGCTTCCCAGCTGCTCAGGGCCTCCACCTGCGCTGGTCCATGGCGATCCCTCGGGTGAGAGGATGTGCCCGAGGAACTCAATGGACGACCGGAGGAAAAACACTTCTCCAGCTTGGCGTGAGCTGGTGCTCCGCAGGCGCTGCAGGACCAGGCGGAGGTGCTGGAGGTGACTTTCCTGGACCGAGTAGACCAGGATGTCGTCAGGTAGATCACCACGAACCGATCCAACATGTCCCGGAACACATCGCTCATAAAATGTTGGAAGACGGCGGGGCGTTGGTCAGCCCGAACGGCATGACCGTGTACTCGTAGTGTCCGTGCGGGTGCGAACACCGTCTTCCACTCGTCCCCTTCACGCATCCGCACCAGGTTGTAGGCCCCGGAGGTCGAGCTTGGTAAAGATGGAGGCCTCCGCAGCCGGTCCATCAGCTCCGGGATGGCGGCGGGGGTAGCGATTCCGCACCGTGATGGCGTTCAGCGGCGGTAGTCGCAACACAGGCGCAAATCCCGTCTTCTTTTTACGAAGAGGACCGGGGCCGACAGAGGGACTTGAAGGCCGGATGAACCTCGGGCCAGATTTTTGTCCAGAAAGTCCCTGAGGCGCCAACTCGGGCTCGGACATGGAATACAGGCGTCCCGTTGGCAGCGGGGCGCCGGGTTGCAGGTCCACGGGGCAGTCGTAGGGCCGGTGCGGGGGTAAGCGGTCCGCCTCCTTTTCGCTGAAGACGTCAGCAAAGTCCTGCAGCTCAGGGGCACGGCGGCGGCCAAGGCTTCCGCCGCAGTACGGTCCGTGGAGGAAGAGGGTCTTGGGCGCCAGGTACTCCGGCTTACGGGACAGGCGTCCGCCCTCCGGTTGTGGCCACTGGGGATATAGGTGACGCGGAAGTTGAACCGGGCAAAGAACAGCGACCACCGGATCTGCCGCTGGTTCAACTTCCGAGCCGTGGTGAGATGTTCGAGGTTCCGATGGTCCGTTCGGACCTCCACCTGATGCCGGGCTCCCTCCAGGTGGTGCCGCCACGCCTCGAACGCGGCCTTGATAGCCAGCAACTCCTTTTCCCAGATGGTATAGTTGCGCCGGAAGGGTTGAGCTTCCGCGAGTAGTACGCGCAGGGAAAAGAGTGCCGCCATCCGCCGGGTCTGTAGCAGCACCGCTCCGAGGGCGACGTTGGAGGCGTCCGTCTCCACCACGAAAGGCCGGTTCGGGTCGGGATGTCGCAGGATGGGCTCCGTGACGAAAGCCTTCCTGAGAGCCGTGAAGGCTTCCTCCTGCGGGGGACCCCACCGGAACGGGACCTTCTTCTGAAGGAGCTGGGTGAGCGGAGCCGTCAGCGTGGCGAAGCCCGGGATGAAGGTCCGATAGTAATTGGCGAAGCCCAGCAGCCGCTGGACATCCTTCACCCGACGCGGGCTTCCCAGCTGCTCAGGGCCTCCACCTGCGCTGGTCCATGGCGATCCCTCGGGTGAGAGGATGTGCCCGAGGAACTCAATGGACGACCGGAGGAAAAACACTTCTCCAGCTTGGCGAGCTGGTGCTCGCAGGCGCTGCAGGACCAGGCGGAGGTGCTGGAGGTGACTTTCCTGGACCGAGTAGACCAGGATGTCGCCAGGTAGATCACCACGTACTCATCCAACATGTCCCGGAACACATCGTTCATAAAATGTTGGAAGACGGCGGGGGCGTTGGTCAGCCCGAACAGCATGACCGTGTACTCGTAGTGTCCGTACCGGGTGCCGAACACCGTCTTCCACTCGTCCCCTTCACGCATCCGCACCAGGTTGTAGGCCCCCCGGAGGTCGAGCTTGGTAAAGATGGAGGCCTCCCGCAGCCGGTCCATCAGCTCCGGGATGAGCGGCAGGGGGTAGCGATTCCGCACCGTGATGGCGTTCAGCTGGCGGTAGTCGCAACACAGGTGCAAATCCCCCGTCTTCTTTTTTACGAAGAGGACCGGGGCCGACAGAGGGGACTTGGAAGGCTGGATGAACCCTCGGGCCAGATTTTTGTCCAGAAAGTCCCTGAGGGCGGCCAACTCGGGCTCGGACATGGAATACAGGCGTCCCGTTGGCAGCGGGGCGCCGGGTTGCAGGTCCACGGGGCAGTCGTAGGGCCGGTGCGGGGGTAAGCGGTCCGCCTCCTTTTCGCTGAAGACGTCAGCAAAGTCCTGCAGCTCAGGGGGCACGGCGACGGCCGGGGTGAAGACGTCCTGGCCGGCGCAGGTGTGGCGGATGTGGTCGACACACTGCAGGCTGGGAAATGAGATGGCGTTCCGCGACCAAGCCACCTGAGGGTCGTGCGTCCGCAGCCAGGCCAGTCCGAGGATCACTGGGAAGTGGAGGTCCGCCGTCACGTAGAAGCGAATCGCCTCCTCGTGGTCCCCAATGGCGAGGCGCAAGGGCTGCGTGGCGAAGCTAATGGGTCCGGCCACCAGCTCCCTCCCGTCGATGGTCTCGACGCTCATCGGAGGGTCTATCGGAACCAAGGGGACACCAAAATGGTCCACGAAGGCCCGGTCCATAAAGTTCGTGGTGGCCCCCGAATCCACCAGCGCGTGTGCCGGGATCCCTTCCGGCCGGTCACCCACCCACACCCGGTTGTCCAAAATCAGGTGCCGAGGGGGCCCGAGGTCCATGTCGGCCATGTCTGGCGGGGGCTTGGTCCGTGCCCGGCCTAGGGTTTCCCCTGGGCCGGGCCTGCCCCGTTTCCCGACTGGCCAGGCCGGGATTCGGGGACGGGCGTACGTGCTCCGCCGCGCTTCCTGGGCATGCGGCGGCGAAATGGCCGGGCTCCCCACCGTACAAGCACAGCCCCCCTTGGCGCCTCCGGCTCCGCTCCTGGGCCGTCAGGCGAGGCCTGGCCGCTCCTAACTCCATGGGCTCCTCGGCGGCAGCCACGAAGCGCGGGGTGGCCCGGGACGGGGTCGGCACGGGTCGAGGGAGGGCGACGGTCTTTGACGGTTGCGGGCGGCGACAGGACGGGCGTTGCTGGAGATGGGTGTCGAGGCGCAGGCAGAGGGGCACCAGGTCAACGAGGGTCCGCGGCGCCTCCACCCGAGCCAGCTCGTCCTGCAGCTCTTCCGAAAGGCCCCTCTTGAACGCGTCCGCTAGTGCCGTGTCGTTCCAGTCCGAATCATGGCACAGCAACCGGAATTCCGCGATGTACTCCCGGAGGGGGCGGGGCCCTTGTTGGATCTCTCCGAGGCGCCAGGCAGCCGTCTGGGCCCGCACAGGGTCTTCATACATCAGGCGTAGTTGCCCCCAGAACCCCTGGTAGTCCGCCAGCAAGGGGCTGTCCCTGAGCACCAAGGCGTGGCCCACCGCGCAGCCTGGCCAGACAACAGGTTCATCACGAAGGCCACCCTGGCCCGGTCATCTGGAAAGTCCCCCGGCCGCATTGCCATGTAGGTCTGGCACTGGGCCATGAAGGCCGGATGAACCCTCGGGCCAGATTTTTGTCCAGAAAGTCCCTGAGGGCGGCCAACTCGGGCTCGGACATGGAATACAGGCGTCCCGTTGGCTGCGGGGCGCCGGGTTGCAGGGCCACGGGGCGGTCGGTGGGCCGGTGCGGGGGTAAGCGGTCCGCCTCCTTTTCGCTGAAGACGTCAGCAAAGTCCTGCAGCTCAGGGGGCACGGCGACGGCTGGGGTGAAGACGTCCTGGCCGGGCGCAGTGGTGGCGGATGTGGTCGACACACTGCAGGCTGGGAAATGAGATGGCGTTCCGCGACCAAGCCCCCTGAGGGTCGTGCGTCCGCAGCCAGGCCAGCCCGAGGACCACTGGGAAGTGGAGGTCCGCCGTCACGTAGAAGCGAATCGCCTCCTCGTGGTCCCCAATGGCGAGGCGCAAGGGCTGCGTGGCGGTTAATGGGTCCGCCACCAGCTCCCTCCCGTCGATGGTCTCGACGCCATCGGAGGGTCTATCGGAACCAAGGGACACCAAAATGGTCCACGAAGGCCCGGTCCATAAAGTTCGTGGTGGCCCCCGAATCCACCAGCGCATGTGCCGGGATCCCTTCCGGCCGGTCACCCACCCACACCCGAGTGTCCAAAATCAGGTGCCGAGGGGGCCCGGGGTCCATGTCGGCCATGTCTGGCGGGGGCTTGGTCCGTGCCCGGCCTAGGGTTTCCCCTGGGCCGGGCCTGCCTCGTTTCCCGACTGGCCAGGCCGGGATTCGGGGACGGGCGTACGTGCTCCGCCGCGCTTCCTGGGGCATGCGGCGGCGAAATGGCCGGGCTCCCCACAGTACAAGCACAGCCCCTTGGCGCCTCGGCTCCGCTCCTGGGCCGTCAGGCGAGGCCTGGCCGCTCCTAACTCCATGGGCTCCTCGGCGGCAGCCACGGCGCGGGTGGCCCGGGACGGGTCGGCAGGTCGAGGAGGCGGCGGTCTTTGACGGTTGCGGGCGGCGACAGGACGGGCGTTGCTGGAGATGGGTGTCGAGGCGCAGGCAGAGGGCACCAGGTCAACGAGGGTCCGCGCGCCCACCCGAGCCAGCTCGTCCTGCAGCTCTTCCGAAAGGCCCCTCTTGAACGCGTCCGCTAGTGCCGTGTCGTTCCAGTCCGAATCATGGCACAGCAACCGGAATTCCGCGATGTACTCCCGGAGGGGGCGGGGCCCTTGTTGGATCTCTCCGAGGCGCCAGGCAGCCGTCTGGGCCCGCACAGGGTCTTCATACATCAGGCGTAGTTGCCCCCAGAACCCCTGGTAGTCCGCCAGCAAGGGGCTGTCCCTGAGCACCAAGGGCGTGGCCCACTGCGCAGCCTGGCCAGACAACAGGTTCATCACGAAGGCCACCCTGGCCCGGTCATCTGGAAAGTCCCCCGGCCGCATTGCCATGTAGGTCTGGCACTGGGCCATGAAGGCCGGGAACATCTCCATCCGTCCTGAGAACTTCTCCGGCACCGGTACCGGGCTGTGGCGCTGAGGAGGAGGAGGAGGAGGAGGTTGGACTGCTGGGGCATTCCCAGCAGCCAGTTGAGCAGTCAGCTGGGCGACTTGCTGTTGCAGTTGCTGGTTGTCTGTTTGTAGCTGCTGCACAATCAGCGCCAGCTGTTGCAGATCCATCTTGTAGATGTGTCAGGAGTCAGGCAAGATGTCGTGTCCCACTCCTCCGCTGGCTGGGTCCGGGAAATCCGAATCAGGCTTGCCTCTGCAGCTCTGCCCAAAGTCCTAGCAAAGTCCTCAGAGCAGGCAGGAGACCAGTAAGTGACTTCAGCAAGATAAGTTTGACTTTTGCCTGACTCAGAGACTGCCAGAAAGTAGCTCCTTTATATAGGCCATGGGGTGTGGCTCCATGACTCAGCACTCATTAAGGCCTGCCCCTCCCTTCCCTCTGTTGCCTCCGCCTCTCCAATCTTCTGATGCGAGGGTCACTCCAATCAGCTGTTCTTGGGAGTAAACCCTCCTCAGGCTCACCTGCTGTGGAGGAGGGGGAGGGGTCTAGCTGCTCCGTTTGCCTGGGCATGGAGTCAGGGCTGGGGCAGGGAGATGCTCCTTCTTCTGCAGTTTGTGGGGGCATGGAGCCAGGACTTGGGCCGGAAGGCATACATTCCTCAGTGTTGGGGAGCAGGTAAGAAGGCCCCGGCTGCTCTGAGGGCGGGCAAGACACAACACTGCCTAACTCTTTTAGAAGAAGCAGATTGTAGATAAGGGATGTTAAAACAGTGCAAATCTGATAACAATGGGGGAAAAAACAGATTTGTTTAAATAAAGCAGGTGACTAGGCAACAATGCAGAATGGTGGTGTCATGCCCCTGTCGGAGTCTGAATCTGAAGGGGAAGAGGAACAGCTGACAGAGAGTGAGAGAGTGGATCCGTTAGCTGTGGAAGAAACTGGGGAAGTGCGAAGTCAGGTTGGGCAGAGGAGGGGAGAGGTAGAACAAGGGAGAGGGGGTTCAGATGAAGACCAAGGCCCACCCCCTCCACATCCTAGGCAGCGCAGGGAGGAACGGAGAAGAGAGCAACGAGGGTTGTGTGGCTTAGGAGGGAGGAAAGGGACCCGATTCTCTTTACAAGGCACACCTGCTGATGGAGTTTAAAAGGAGAGGCAAATGGGAGGGGCGGTTGTTGGGAACAAACACTGAGTTTATCTGGTGTTTCTTTGAATCCTGGCATCCTCCCAATGGGTTTGATTTACTGCCATGCTACTTTACTTGTGAATTCCTTATTTTGCTTGCCCTGCCGGATTAATTACCTTGTCTTGCTTTTGGATTTTTTGTTGGAAGTTTTCTGCTTACAACGTTTGGGACTGAAGTACTGTTAGCCAAAGACCCTTTCTAGACCGGGATGCCTTGTGCACAGTCACTCACGCCCTTGTGACGTCTCGTCTGGACTACTGCAATGCTCTCTACATGGGGCTCCCCTTGAAGGGCATCCGGAGGCTGCAGTTGGTCCAGAATGCAGCTCTTGTGGTGATAGAGGGAGCCTCGTGGCTCCCGAGTGACACCTATCCTGCGAGGCTGCACTGGCTACCTGTGGCCTTCGGGTGCGCTTCAAGGTGTTGGTGAACGCCTTTAAAGCGCTCCATGGCATAGGGCCGGGTTACTTACGGGACCGCCTGCTGCTACCGAATACCTCTCACCGACCCGTGCGCTCTCACAGAGGGACTCCTCAGGGTGCCGTCGGTAGCGACAGTGTCGTCTGGCGACACCCAGGGAAGGGCCTTCTCTGTGGGGCTCCCGCCCTCTGGAACGAGCTCCCCAGGACTTCGTCAACTTCCGGACCTCCAGACCTTTCGCCATGAGCTCAAAACTTACTTATTTATCTGCGCTGGACTGGGTTAGTTTTTTAAGTTATGGGTTTTTAATGGTGATTTTATAGTTTAGGGTTTTATATCGGTCGTTTGACCGTTTTTAGTTTTAAATTGGCCGGTTAAATATTTCATTTTAAATGTATTTTAAATTTATTGTGTACCTATGTGTTTTAATAAGGCTGTACACCGCCCTGAGTCCTTCGGGAGAAGGGCGGTCTAGGAATCTAATTAATAAATAAAATAAATAAAATAAATAAATTACAGGTTGATGGAAGAGCTCTCTCCAGGCCAGAGAGATGAAAAGAGACATTGGGGGCACAGTTGGTGATAATAAAGGGACTCATATCAGTTCTCTGGCTGTGTTGCCTTTGTGTTATGCCCCAGGTCATCACAGGTGGGCTGGGGAAGCTAGTAAATGATTCCTAATCAATCACTTTTACACAAATTTTAAGAGGCGTGGTGGTGCAGTGGTTAGAATGCAGTACTGCAGCTACTTCTACTGACTGCCGGCTGACTGCAATTTGGCAATTCGAATCTCCCCAGGCTCAAGATTGACTCAGCCTTCCATCCTTCCGAGATCAGTAAAATGAGGACTGATTGTTGAAGGCAATATGCTGATTCTGTGAACCACTTAGAGAGGGCGATAAGGCACTGTGACGTGGTATATAAGTCTAAGTGCTATTGCTATATGCAGGCATCCATAGAACTTTGCACTTAGGATATGGCAAGAGGCTGAAGGAATGCATTAAACTGGACCAGTGTTTCTCAGCCTCAGGCCTTTGAAGACGGCTGGACTTCAACTCCTAGAATTTCCCAGCCATCATGATAGATTTTTATCCAGCTTCTGTCTTAAAACTTCCAGTGAAGGGGAAGAAGCCACTCCAGGCAGAAACATATTCCACTAACTGGCAGTTCTTAGCGTCAAGACGTTCTTTCTAATGTCAAATCTTTCGTTTCAATCTTGAAGTCTGGTCCCCTAATTTCTAGTTTTATCTTCAGGAGCAAGTGAGGATACATCTGAACCCGTAGTGGGATTCAAAGCCCAGTGCTACCAGTTCGCTATCGGTAGCACACAGGCATGCTCACTCACTGTGCGAGCGTGCAACGCTTCTGTGCATGCACAGAGCATTTTTGATGACAACTGGGTGGGCAGGCAGAGTCTCCCACTGCCGCTGCTACTGGTTCACCCAAACCGGGGCAAACTGGTAGAAACCCACCAGTGATCTGAACCCTCTAAAATGTGGCTGATTGTTTTTTCTGCACCCCCCGAGCCAGAAAGTGACTTGAAAAGTGAGGGGGAAGGGCCATCAGGACTTACCTCGGGAGCACCGGCTTCCCTGGCTCAGCTCCAGGAGCCAGAGGCAGGCCAGATGGAGGAGATAACGAGTCCTCCGTCCCCTGACTCTTCCCACCAGGCCACGCCTCCAGACTCAGCTGATGGCAATCAGGCCTGGCTGGACCCTAGGTTTCATAGGCAGGAGAGGCAGGAACAACAGAAGCAGCGGTGGAGCAGGCCTAGGAAGTGCTAAGTCATGGAGCCACACCCCACAGGATATAAAAGCTGCAAGGGCTGCTCTGCCTCTTCGTAGCAGGCAAATCAACTGCTTGACATCGGCATCCAGGGAGATAACAGAGACACTTGGCAGATGCTCGCTAATTTGCTACCAGAGCTGATAGTGCCAGATAATTAAGCCATCGCTCGGACTGAGGCGAGGGGGACAGAACATTGATATTCAGGCATACAAAGGCAGCAATATGTCTCTTTTCAACTTTCTCTGTTTGCCGGGACAATGATTGGATAAGCAACAGCTTAGCCAGCAAAAAGATTGTAGTTTTGGCAAATGTCTCCTAAGAGGCCCTCCCTAGTTTCTTCTGCTGTAAAGGCGAAGGGGGAGAAATCTACTTTCAGACTTGTAAGATTCTATCAATGTAACTTTACAATCAAGTTAGAACTAGAACTTCCGGAGATGCTTCTCGTCTGGTCTATCTCACTAGGCAGACATCATTTTTTTTCAAACGTGCAATAAGTGGCCTTAGAACAGGGGTGTCAAACTCGATTTCGTTGAAGGCCTCATCAGGGTTGTGTTTGACCTCGGAGGGATGAGGGGATGGCCAGATTGGCCAGCCCGATGTCACTCATGTCAGGGGTGGCGCCTGTGGTGGCCCGAGCACTCTGCCACTGAAAATGGGCTCCTAAGCTCTGTTTCTGCTGGCAGAGTCACCATGGGCCAGTCCTTTGCTGTTTCCAGGGTGGCCCCACGGCCCAGATCTAAGCACCCCATGGGCCGGATCCAGCCCATAGGCCTTGAGTTTGACACCCCTGCCTTATAACAATGAAATATGCTGGCTGGAGAATTCTTAAGAGTTGTGGTTCATAGTACTTTAAGCGGCTAAGGTTGGAAAACTCTGGCTTAGAGGCTTCCTCCTTCGAATAGGTGAAGGGAATCATCATGAATAGTAGCAGTGCTTTATTATCTCTGAATCAATACAGCTGCCTATGCAGACTCAGATTGATGGCCCATTTACTCTAGTAGGGCTGACCATCGCTGACAGTAACTACTTAGCTTTCCAGGCAGGCATTTTTGTAAATGACTTGAAGATGCAATGATTCATCCTGGAATTATTGACACAGTAATTCTTCTCTACACTTTACGGCCCCTCCTTATACAGGTAGTCCCCAATAATCAAATTCAGCGACTGAAGTTACGGTGACTCTGAAAAAGGAAGCTTAACACTGGTCCTTGAAGTTGCAGCTGTCCTAGGACCCGCTCAGTCACACAATTGTGATTGTGATTGGCAATCAGCCTACGTTTACGATCCTTGAAGTGTCCCACAGTCACATAATCACTATTTGTGAGCTTCACAGCCAGTTTCCAACCAGAAAAGTCAATGGGGAAGCCAGCAGGAAGTTACAATATTATGACATTATGCTTACCAACTGGAGGTGATCCACATCATGACTGCAGTCAGAACTGATATCGTAAGTCAATGTGATCATGAGACGTTTCACTTTACAGTTGCTTAGTGACAGATTTCTGGTCCCAGTTGCAGATGGTGAATGTCTACCTTCCATCTCCAGAAGACTGAACAGGAAGAAGACAGATAAGTTGTCTCCTTTCAAATAGCAAACCACTTCCATATTCATGTATGTCATGCATCCATGACATGCCCAAGAAACACTTTACATTTACCCCCTGGATATAACCCTAACCTTACTATTTATTGTAGGGATTGCTGTTGTTGTTGTTTTTGATATATTAAAAATAGCACAACAGTGGTAATTTTGTTGGAATACCTTTTGGTGAAACATGACGTTAGTTATATTCTTGCAAAATGCCATGTAGACCGACTGGGCTATCGATTATTCTGATTAGCAATTTCGCACAACATCTTTGCAGCTTTCCTAGTGCCGTTGTCATAGTTCAGACCTTTTTAAGATCTTTTAAATCCAAACAGATTTGTGAGGTGTAAAGTAAATGAAGAAAACATGAACAATTACAGAGCAGTTTGCACATCATTACTGTGAGGCTGTGAGAAGCTTCAGTCGGCACCTTTGAGATATTTTTAGGGCTCCCTCTTCTGAAATATTGATATTTCCCTGTGATCCTGGGCCTCTGCTACAACCATGATGATGAAAAAAAAAAAAGAAATGTATATCTTGAATTCACCTCACAGGTCACCATGCGATAAGTGGACAGAAGTTCAGAAGTCATGGGACACCACAATACCCATTTCGTCCTTCGCCTTCTTTGTCCACCCGCCCCATAGATTACTATGTCTTTAGTGTTACTACAGTGGGTTGTTGTTGTTGTTAATCACGAAGTCGTGTCCAACCCATCGCAACCCCATAGAAAATGTTCCTCCAGGCCTTCTTGTCCTCTACCATCCCACAGAGACCATTTAAGCTCACGCAGATTGCTTCAGTGACTCTATCCATCCACCTTGTTCTCTGCCGTCCCGTTCTTCTTTTGCCCTCAATTGTTCCCAGTATTAGGCTCTTCTCCAGTGAGTCCTTCCTTCTCATTAGGTGGCCAAAGTATTTGAGTTTCATCTTCAGCAAAGCTGGCTGAGGAATTCTGGGAGTTGAAGTCCACAATTCTTAAAGTTACTAACTTTGGAGACCCCCGTTCTATACCATCTGATTATTCCTGCCTAAATTCAGGACTTTACTTTTTTCATCACTGAACTGCATCTTGTTCGCTAGGGCGCAATGCTCCGATCTGTCAAAATCCTTCCGAATCTTGAATCTATCCTCCAAAGTATTAGCAATTCCCCCCAACTTGATGTTGCCTACAGATTTGATGGACCCTTCTTCTATCCCCTCATCCACCTGATTTATTAAAATGTTGAAGAACCCTGGCCTCAAGACAGAACCTTGAAATACATGCTTTCTTCCATACAGGTGTACTTCCATTGAGAACTATACACTGAATGTGGTTGGTCAGCCAAGTGTGAATCTCATCTGGTGGGGGTACTGTCTATCCCACATTTTTCTATCTTGCCAAGAAGCAGGCTGTGTTCTACTTTGTCAAATGCCTTCCTGAAATCTAAGTATACTATATTTACAATGTTTCCCTGATCTACTCACTTAGTCACTTTATCAACGAATAAGCAGTAAGCTTTGTCTGGCATGATCTGATTTTAATAAATCCATGTTGGCTTCTGATAATCGCTTTGCTCATTTCTAGATGTTCACAAATCTGCTGCTTAGTTATCTTTTCCAGGATTATCCCAGGTATTGATGTCAAGATGATTGATCTGTAGTTTCCTGGATCCACTCCCCCCCCCTTTTTTTTCCTTTGGTAGATCAGCAATTTTCCAGTCCTCTGGTAATTTCCACATGATGCAGGAACTGCAAAATATTTTGTTTAGTTGTTTCAAGATCATATCTGCCAACGCCTTTTCAGAACCTATTATGTAACCAGGGGTAGTCAACCTTTTTATACCTACCGCCCACTTTTGTATCTCTGTTAGTAGTAAAATATTCTAACCGCCCACTGGTTCCACAATAATGTGTCGTGTATCATCGTCTGCGCATGCCTCTTGCGCATCGTGGATTGGGTTTGTGGGGGGTGGGGGGGTGCCAGCTACCAGCTCCACTTGTCTGTTACAGCTGGGTGGTGTGGGGGGAGATGCGTGAGCTATTCTGGGACGAGGCTCTTTTGTTTGCGGTCCCACTATAGCGCCATTTAGTTTCACTTGCGTAACGTGAACTAAACTTATGCACGGGCGATACAAATAGTATATTTTCAGAAATTTAAATTGTCACAGGGAATTTTATGAAAACCTGATGAAAATGTTTTTAAATAATGCTATGAAATTTTTTTAAAAAGTCAATTAAATTTTAAAAAAGGAAAGTGCTTCAGTATTGGACAAAACCCCTACCGCTCACCATAAAAGCTGGAACACCCACTAGTGGGCGGTAGAGACCAGGTTGACTACCACTGATGTAAACCATCTGGCCCTAGCAATTTGAACTTGTCTAGAATCAACAGGTGTTTTCTTATCAATTTCTTGCCTATTTTGACCTGCATTCACGTTCTGTCTTCCACAGCACTTTTTTTTTGGGTAGGTTAGACTATTTTTTTTCCTTTTGCATGAAAACATAGGCAAAGAAGGTATTAAGCAGTTCTGCTTTTTCATGATGCCCACTCTTAAGAACTGCTTTTTGTACTTTTTAAAAAAATTCTTTTTGTACTTATATCTAAGCTTTGCATTGGCCTAATCATCAACACGCTTGCTCCTGGGGAGGAAAGCTATGGCAAATCTAGATAGCATACTAAAAAGCAGAGACATCACCCTGCCAACAAAAGTGCATAAAGTCAAGGCTATGGTGTTCTCAGTTGCAATGTATGGCTGTGAAGGTGCTCAGGAAGGCTGAGCACCAAAGAATTGAGGCCTTTGAACTCTGGTGCTGGAGAAGACTCCTGCGAGTCCCTTGGACTTCAAGGCGATCCAACTGGTCAGTCCTAGAGGAGATCAACCCTAACTGCTCTGTAGACGCCAGATCCTGAAGATGAAACTCAGATACTTTGGCCACCTAATGAGAAGGAAGGACTGAGGTCAAAACAAGAAGGGGACGGCAGAGAATGAGGTGGCTGGATGGAGTCACTGAAGCAGTCAGTGTGAGATTAAATGGACTCCAGAGGATGGTAGAGGACAGGAAGGCCTGGAGTAATGTTGTCCATGGGGTCATGATGGGTCGGACACGACTTCGCAACTAACAACATCAACAACAAATCACCAACATATATCCCTATATGGACTGATGTCCATAAATAATACAGTTGTTGTTATGTTAATATCTTGTGACTAAAAGACTGTGAACTTCCTACAATCGTCAAAACATTCTATAAAACTGCCATTGATCAATTCTAAAGATCAGAGTGAGAAAAAAGGGAACAGATGTTCAGCTAACTATGTTTCGACTAAGCTATGGATTTGGAATGTATTCAAATCACATTATGCAGTTGGCTAAGGCAACAATATTATAGCAAAAAAATAATGATGGATATCTTTGCAGTTTAAGGCTGCAGAAAATCCACTTCCTATTTTTTGATTTGATTTGATTTGATTTGATGATTATTTTATTTTATTATTTATTTTATTATTATTATTTTATTCCCAGTGAGTAACTTTGGACCACAGTTGTCAAAATAGTTCCCCAATATCATTTTGAGATTGGAAGCACGCACACACCCAAACACACACAAAAAGTTGGCCCTCCATATCCCTTTCCCTCAAGAAGTCACACAGGGTTAGCCTTTCAAGTAATCCTGACAGGAACCATGAGCACTAACTCTATCTTTATTGTAAGGTTATATTAACACAATTTTGTAAATCTGAAAGTACTCCTCCTTCTACTCTCCTGATAGCTAGGGAGGGTCCCCTCTGAGATGCTTTCCCTACCCCAATCTCTCCTTTAGATATAAGTTGCATCCATCAGACTGTTGTCTGTCAGGGCTCTGACGAAAGCCCTAATTAACACATGAGCCTCGAGCCAAGTTTTAAAAGAAATCCAGTTATTTATTAGGAGCAACATGTCAGCATCTTCCCAAGTGTAGTCAAGTGTAAGGCCGCGGTGTGGCTCAGGCTGTAAGAAGCCTGTTATTAAACACAGCTGCCTGCAGGTTCTAGTCCCACCAGGCCCAAGGTTGACTCAGCCTTCCATCCTTTATAAGGTAGGTAAAATGAGGACCCAGATTGTTGGGGGGGCAATAAGTTGACTTTGTATATAAATATACAAATAGAATGAGACTATTGCCTTACACAATGTAAGCCGCCCTGAGTCTTCGGAGAAGGGCGGGATATAAATGTAAATTAAAAAAAAACTCTGCCCTCGCGTAATTTATGCTCAACTATGACCCTGTTTCCCCCCCTCCTACTCTCACGAGTGTCATAAATCACATTCTTCAGCGAGGCACTTTCACGGGCTGTAGGGACCACACCTCACAAACTGGGTCTGGTAATCTGATATTCATCCTTGGAGGAAGGTATGTGTGGAATGTACTGCCGAACTGCTCTGACAGATCTCCCCTCTTTCTGCCCATGATAACTCGAGAGCAGATATAAAATGCTTTGCGAGTTGACAGTTTTGGCTGCATCTCTTCCTCCTGTCTCGTAAGATCTTTCCCATAGACGGGGAAAGGACGAAGGATTATTTTAAGTATATTGGGGACTCTTGTCAGGCTTGGGCCCACTGCATAAAATTCAGATGTAAAACGGGTAGGGGGCTTTGACCACAGGGTCACAACTTCCACCATCACTTTTCTGATCTTCTTCCAAGATGCTCTGCTTTGTATTGTTTCATGGTGAAATAGCTTACTTTTGAAAAGATTGTCTTTCCAGAAAACACCCATTTATGGAGTCTCTTGCTCCACCTTCCTTATTATTTTCCATCTTTTTCTCTGTCCATCAAGGGCTAATTTAGATTTTACACAACTTCATTTCAGGGGTGCTATTCAGCAGGTTCTGACAGGTTCTAGAGAACTAGTAGTGGAAATTTTAAGTAGTTTGGAGAACCGGCAAATAGCACCTCTGGCTGACATCAGAGTCGGGTGGGGAATGGAGATTTTGCAATATCCTTCCCCCAAGAATGGGGAGGGAATGGGGATTTGCAGTATCCTTCCCCTGCCACACCCACCAAGCCACGCCCACAGAACCAGTAGTAAAAATTGTTGAATTCCACCACTGCTTCATTTGTATGCAAATATTCTGTATTTGTACACAAGGAACAATTCAAGCAGAGTTCAAGTTAAGATTGGCACTGGAATTTTGACTAGGTTGTTCTAGAAATATACTCTAGAATTTTTAAAAGCCAGCAAGGTGACCTGGTCTTAGCTGGTAACTTTAATGATAACTCCTTGTTAGGTTCCTCCATTTCATCGAAATAACAGTGTCACATTTTGTAATTTCATCATTCCTGTGGTCTTTAGCTCCCATTGCTCAGGTTGAGAGAACGGCAGAAGCAATTTTCCCTCAGTGTTTCAAATAGGGGACCATATTGTTATTTTTAAAGCAGGTGACATCAAGTAAAATGACAGCCCCATTCTAACTAGCATGGTAAAAAAGACCCAAGAATCCACAGGAGGATATCTGTTTTCTCCATCTTAGGTTTTCAAGAGAAAGTCATCTGTGTATTCAATTCTCACCCAGTTCAGTCTTTATCCACATTCCAATTGCCTATTTTTGAGCCAAGATTCGAAACATTTGTGAGATGCCCTCAAAATGAGCTCGAATATGGTTTTCTTGGCAGCATTGGGGCATGATTTATCATTGTCTTCCTTTCCAGATTTTTTTTTTGGGGTGGGGGTAGGGTAGGGAATTCATTCTTTCTTGCAGACCTTACAGTCCTCCATCCAACTCTTAAGCAAGCCTGGCCCTGCTTAATGTTTTCATTAGACAAGTTTGGGTACTGTTTACACTTAGGCTTAAATGGCCATTGCTATGTGAACATTGGGGACGCGGTGGCTCAGTGGCTAAGATACTAAGCTTGTTGATCGAAAGGTCGATAGTTCAGCGGTTCGAATCCCTAGTGCCGCGTAAGGGGGTGAGCTCCTGTTACTTGTCCCAGCTTCTGCCAACCTAGCAGTTCGAAAGCACGTAAAAAAATGCAAGTAGGAAAATAGGGACCACCTTTGGTGGGAAGGTAACAGCGTTCCGTGCACCTTTGGCATTTAGTCATGCTGGCCACGTGACCATGGAGAAGTCTACGGACAGCTCTGGCTCTTCGGCTTTGAAATGGAGATGAGCGCCACCCCCTAGAGCAGTGGTCTCGAACCTTGGCAACTTTAAGACTTGTAGACTTCAACTCCCAGAATACTTCAGCCAGCTTTCTGGGAGTTGAAGTCCACAAGTCTTAAAGTTGCCAAGGTTGGAGACCCCTGCCTTAGAGTCAGGAATGACTAGCACATATGTGCGAGAGAAACCTTTAGCTTTACCTTATGTGAACATCGTTTGAGAATCTTAATAGAATAGAATAGAATATTTTAATTTATAGATTTAAGAAAATATATTAAAACATATAGTCCTCAGAGGCCCTGCCCAAATATTAAATAGAAACAGCTCAGCTGGCAAAGCCCAGCCCTTGTCAGCAAAGTTACTTTCCTCAGATTCATGTGTTTGTTATCAGGCTGTTAAATATAATTGCACTGAACATCAGCATTTTAAAATGAAGCTTTATTCTCGCTCTCACCAGAGGGGAACAAGTGTTTAACCTAATAATGTTATGAAACATATTAACAAGTTTCTGCATGAACTTTGTTCTTATAAGGAAGAAAAGTGAATCTCCACCAAATTGGAGGATATTCCTGCTTCCCTTCTACATTGTAGTCAAAGCACCATGGCTCATGAGCAGATGGGTTTTTTCTTCTATTTTTTCCCCTCTTCATTTTCTTCTTATTTGGGATGGATTTCACTATCTGCATGTTAAAAACACAAAGGAATCGAAAAGAGCGAGGAGCTACATACAGAACATTCCCCCTTGGCTGGCTACAGTTGAACAGTTGAATGTGAGCCAACAAGCTTAGAAAGTGATATGCAGGAAAGGAACTTCAGGGAAGCCAGTTGGGTATTGCAGTACTGTAGATGATAGCATGAGTGTCTGTTGTGACCCAGGCCCAAGTAGTTATTACCAGACACCAGTGGTGGGCTTCAAAACTTTTTACAACCGGTTCTGTGGGCCTGGCTTAGTGGGCGTGGCATGACTTGGTGGGCGTGGCTTAGTGGGCATGACAGGGGAAGGATACTGTAAAATCTCCATTCCCACCCCACTCCAGGAGAAGGATACTGTAAAATCTCCATTCCCTCCCCACTCCAGGGGAAGGTTACTACAAAATCCCATTTCCTCCCAATCAGCTGGGACCTGGGAGGCAGAGAATAGATGGGGGCTGGACCAGTCAGAATTTTTACTACCGGTTCTCCAAACTACTAAAAATTTCTGCTACCAGTTCTCCAGAACTGGTCAGAACCTTCTGAAACCCACCTCTGCCAGACACCATCAGTCCTAAACAAACGTATTTTATTAGAACAGCTGAGAATTACTTCATTCTCAGCTTAGCCCAAATTAAGTCCAAAACAAAGTCTTTCAGGAAAAGTCCTTCAGCCTTATCACAAACCTTTGTCTTCTTTGGCACCCTGCCAAAGGCTTTTCTTGGCAAGAACCCCACGAAGTTCAGAAACAAGAGGTGCCAACTAAAAACAAATGTAGCAATGTGCCCAAAAGGTTGGGTGCCACTGATCTAGCAAAGAAAGACTCCTGGTTCATCTTTTTTGCCAAGAGTATACTTTACTGAAGCTTAAGTGATTACAGAAGTAGCGAAGCTGAATCTGAGGTTTTCCTGCCCAAACAATGCGAAGTAAATTTTTCTCTTCCCACCAGCCATCCCCCTGTTATCTGTATCCAATTATGTGCTTGTTTGTTGTTTAGGAAACAGGCTCTCAGTTCCCAGCTCTGCATACTGATAGCTGATCTTAAGTGATTGAAACTTCTCACAATTCGACCAGCTCATCTGGGCTTCCATTCCCCTCCCCCACTTCTTCCTTACACTCCAATCTTTCCCTCCCCCCCCATTGCTAATGTCAGGCTGTCAGCTCATGAAGCTTGGATAAGAGAGAGGCAGCCATGACACTATTTCTTAGGTATTATCTGCTTGACACCTATGAAGCTATTACTGGATAGAACTCTTCTCATCTAAGAGGAAATGCAGGCAGGTGGGTGACCATAGGAAGTGTATGATTCCTTGCCAACAATTAAGGAGGATTTCTAATACTTCAGGTCAGGGGTATTCCAAAGAACCACATACATGAACTAAATAAACAAATCAGGGCTGGAAGATACCATAATGGCTGTGGTGGCACAGTTCTTAAATGCAGTATTGCAGGCTAATTCTACTGACTGCCAGCAATTCTACCGACTGCCAGCAGTTCGATTCTGACCGACTCAAGGTTGACTCATCCTTCCATCCTTCCAAGGTTGGTAAAATGAGGACCTATTGTTGGGTGCAATATGCTGACTCTGTAAACCGCTTGGAACGGGCTATGAAGCACTGTGAAGTGGTATATGTACAAATGCTATTTCTAGTGCTATAATACAAAGAAGAAGAAGAAGAAGAAGAAGAAGAAACTAGCCATTCCTATTTAAATGCACCTGATATGACCATGTAATAAAATGGATATGTATCCAGCTTCTATCCTGTCCCAGTAAAAATCTCACATTTACCCTTTATGAATTCATGAGTAAATATTAAAAACGGAACTTAAAAAAACAGAACTTGAAATCACCATTTTGTGTAACAATGCAAAATTGTCTAACATGTATCAAAAATGTCAATAGATCTTAAACGAATATTCAACCAAAATATATTATTTCAAATTTATGGCACCCCACTGCATTTGTACCAAAAAAAGAATGAGTAATCTGTTTTGGGAGGTGCATTTTTCAACATAGGAAAATGAACTGATGGCCTCAATTACTCAATGGATGGAAGATCTATTGTTACTTGTGACTTATGAATGACTTGCCTGAAGAGATAAATTAGATTTGGGCCACTTTAATGAAATTTGGTCATCATTTATTGAAACTTGTTGTGAAAAATGGATCTACATTTGTGAGTGCACACTGCTGTTACCTCATTCATATATTTAAAGGCTCTCATTTGATAGCATCATTAGTGTACTGTAACTAAGAAAGAAGGGGAAAAAGAGGAATGAAATGCGAACAATCAGAATAAAAAATAATGTGACAAAACAAGATGCTTACATAGCAGGGGTGAAATCTACTTACCTTCCTTGCTGATTCGGAAGTCCACGCACCACGCACACATCACATGTGCATGCACCCCCTCTGTGCATGCACAAAACTTTTCTGCGCATGCACAGAGGGTACAAAACACAATACTTCCTGGTTAAAACCAGGACATAACAACAGCTGGGTGGGTGGGTGGAGCCTCACACCGCAATTGCTACCGGTTCTCCGAACCACCAGCCAAGATCACTACCGGATTGGGCGATCCGGTCCGAACCAGGAGCATTTCACCCCTGTTACATAGGCTTGCAAAAGGTAAATAAATAAATATATTAAATAAATAAATAAATGGAAATGGGTACACCAAGCATTCTGAACAGAAATGTCCAATCAGAACAGATCGCTTGACCACAAAATCAAAGACAGCGTGCCCAGAATTTATTTATTTATTTATTTTATTTATTTGTCAAACACAACAGTATATATAAGTATAAGCACGAAATAACCATATGAATTGGATACAATCAAAGGGAACAATAGGACAGGAATGGTAGGTACCCTGGTGCTCTTATGCACGCCCCTTACAGACCTCTTAGGAATGGGGTGAGGTCAATAGTAGACAGTTTTTGGTTAAAGCTTTTGGGATTTTGGGAAGAGACTACAGAGTCAGGTAGTGCATTCCAGGTATTAACAACTCTGTTACTGAAGTCATATTTTCTGCAATCAAAATTGGAATGGTTCACATTAAGTTTAGGGACACGGTGGCTCAGGGGCTAGGACGTTGAGCTTGTCGATCGAAAGGTCGGCAGCTCAGCGGTTCGAATCCCTAGTGCTGCCGTGTAACGGGGTGAGCTCCTGTTACTTGTCCCAGCTTCTGCCAACCTAGCAGTTTCGAAAGCACGTAAAAATGCAAGTAGAAAAAATAGGGACCATCTTTGGTGGGAAGGAAACAGCGTTCCGTGCGCCTTTGGTGTTGAGTCATGCCGGCCACATGACCACAGAGATGTCTTCGGACAGCGCTGGCTCTTCAGCTTTGAAACAGAGATGAGCACCACCCCCTAGAGTCGGCAACGACTAGCACATATGTGCGAGGGAAACCTTTACATTAAGTTTAAATCTTTTGTGTGCTAGTGTATCCTAGATTCAGGTAGTCCTCTACTTATGACTATAATTGAGCCTGGGATTGTGGTTATAAGTCATGGTGGTCATCACGTGACCAATCTGATTTAACATTTTTTTGCAGCGGTCGTTAAGTGAACCCATTGTATGCAATGGACATTTTTTGTGGTCAAAAACTGGAAGTAAATGCCAGTTTCTAGCAAAAAAAAAGTTGTAAATTGGGGTCACGGGTTCAAAGGCCAGCTGCCAAGCACTTAAAATGTAGTCCCATGACCTCAGAGGGTGGAGAGCCATTGGCACTTCAAATTTGGGTTATAAATATCTTTTGAGGGCTCTGTTTTAACATTGCGTGGTTGCTGAGCAATTCAGTGGTGGGTTGCTACCGGTTTGTCCCGGATTGGGTGAACCATTAGTGGCGGCGGTGGGAGGCTCCACCCACCTGCCCGGATGTCTCTGTGCATGTGCAGAAGCATTGTGCGTGCGAGCGCACGCCCGCCCACGAACAAACCATTAGCGGCCGAAATGGAAACCCACTACTGAAGCAATTGGTCATTAATCGAGGTATATCTGTAGGGGGGGGAAAATATTATAAGCCATTTAAAACTGACAGTATTGAACTTACAATTAACAATTTAAATAAAATTGTAGCGTCAAACGTTATTTAGAGAAATGAATGACACATTATACCTGGAGTAAGATTCAGCCAGACAGTGCAGATAAAGGCCGAGTTCACTAGAAAATGTTCAGTGCTTATGCAGAATGTATTTGCTAAGCAGCGATACGGAGACTATAGAAAATATAACGGCTGCAATTAAAAGAGAGTGAAAAAGATAAAGAAACTATTTTGGAGGGGGGAGAATAATAGTCTCCGGTAAAGCTACATTTAGGCCAAGGATGTTTGCTGGGTTCCAAAAATAGAAATATCTCTGTCCTTTGTTTTGAATAAATGCTTCAAGCGAGTCACGATATGTGGAGCTCAGAATACAATGGCCTGCCTCGCCTCTTTTTTTCCTGCTGGAGAGATAACTAGACAGACATTTATTTGTCTGAGAACAAAAACTGAATCCAAATCAATTTCGTGTGTGTGTGTGTGTGTGTGTGTGTGTGTGTGTGTGGGTCTTGGCATATTCGGGTCTTTTCCCGTGTAAGGTTGAGAGTATCCTGGCGACATTTTGATGAGGTCTCACTCATCATCTTCAGGCTGGTGCTTTCGGCTTTGTGCTTTGTGCGAGCAAACGTCACCAAGATACTCTCAGCCTTACACGAATATGGCAAGACCTCCATACCTATATCTGTGAAAACCTACGAAAACATGTGTGTGTGTGTGAGAGAGAGAGAGAGGCGGGGGGGGAGAGGGAGAGAGAGAGAGAGGTGGGTTCCACATATATTTTTTTTTGGTTTACATTTATATCCCGCCCTTCTCCGAAGACTCAGGGCGGCTTACAGTGTATAAGGCAATAGTCTCATTCTATTTGTATATTTTTTACAAAGTCAACTTATTGCCCCCCCAACAATCTGGGTCCTCATTTTACCTACCTTATAAAGGATGGAAGGCTGAGTCAACCTTGGGCCGGGCTTGAACCTGCAGTAATTGCAGGCTACTGTGTTCTAATAACAGGCTTCGTAACAGCCTGAGCTATTCATACTACTAGTTTGCCCTGTGCATGAGAGCCTTCTGCACATGCGCCCGGCCTCAAAAACATGGCTAAATAGGACGGCATTATGTCCAGGTGGTGGGCAGGTCCACCTGCAGTTGCCAATACCGGTTCTCCCGAACCAGTACAAACCGGCTGAATACCACCTCTGGTGTGTGTTGCATATAACAACAAATAAATTGCAGCCTTTTGCGAAACTGATGATAAATTCCAAGGTGAAGCAGTTAGGCTTCATAATGCAGCATTTAGTGGGTCTTTTAAAAAGACACCAGACATCTATGATTTCAGGAGCAGTTATCCTGATTACCAAGAAGGGAAGGATGTAGAGATGTCCAAACAACTGCCGTCAGAAAAGAAATTGGACTATGATGATGAAACTCTGGTGCTGATTTTACCTTCAGGTGCCAGGATTGGTCACCGTTCCTTGATGAGATATTACAAGCAGAGATCTGGTTGTTCATGAGCAGTAGCGGTTTCCAGAAACAAACAGACAGTGGGCAGAGTTCTGCAGCAGTATAAAGCCCTTGCCTGGACAAGAAACTCAGGAGCAGCTCTGGCTCACAAGCGTGACATGCGGTACCTTCAAAGGATGAAAGCAAAGTGGATGCTGAGAACTAGCATGCAAAATAATATTACAAAGCAGATGCATTTCCGCCCACAAATCCAATTCTAAAAGCATAATAAAAAGTATTCAGCACTGAAGTATTGACGGAGCAGAAGTATGGCTGATGCCTTATCAGTGGTTGCATCTAGGCTGCTATTTCAAATATTTCAGCTGAATGTTGTCAATCAGGCCTGCTCAATAAAGTATATGCATAAAATGTAAAAAAACAAACAAAAAAGACATCAGCCCCTTTGCTAGCCTTGCTTTTCGAAAATGGCGAGCAATGGCCAAATGTCCACCTATAAGACAACCCCTAAGCCTGTTATTTGCTTTGTGTCACACTTCAGAAAATCCAAATTACCAAATAAGCTCAGGAACTAAAATCCAGGAATACGGATGGGAGGAACAAAAAAAAATAAAAATGAGGTAGATTAAAGACCAAGCTCAGAGTGCAACCTTGGATTATGCACAAAGCAGTAAGGGTGCTTTTTATGTTTCTGCACATGAAAAGTGGGTGGATCTTTGATGGCACCAACATGGCCACCATCTTGATTTTTGTTACCATGCCCCACGGAGTCCTGGACATAGGCTATTTCAGGGGTCTGGAAACTTGGCTCTTTTAAGACTTGTGGACTTCAAATCCCAGAGTTCCTCAGCCAGCAAAACTGGCTGAGGAACTCTGGGAGTTGAAGTCCACAAGTCTTAAAAGAGCCAAGTTTCCAGACCCCTGGGCTATTTCATCCATTCAAAGTGTAATTCATAAAATCGGGGATCCAAGGTAAATTGTGTTAGAAATTCTGTTTATATAGCAATACAGATCAAGATAAAGTGTAAGGCCATCATGGGCCTTGCTGCTTAACTATTTAACCATAAGAGGAAACTCTTCTCAGAACAAAAAAAAAAAGAAGACCATAGAATATAACCATAGATGCAAACTTACAAACACTGCCATCTACTGGGATACTTCTGTAGTCATTGTTGCAATACAAAATACATTCCAACATGTATTCCAAGGAATCGTGAGGATTAAAAGTTAGACAAACCAGAATTATGCAATCGAACGAGGACAAAAAAAAAAAGTCCCAATGAAAGAATGAGATCCTTTAATTGGGATCAATTTGGGCAGAAAAGACAGTTGGACACAATGGCCTAAAGGCCTTTCCAATTCAATGATCCCACGGAGTCTCATTTCATTTTTATTTTCCCGTGGAATGTTGAGACTTATTTTTCTGTCTCTAGTGGAAACAGGAATCCTGCCTGTGGCTCTGAGCCTTGCCTCATTGCACTGCCCTCCGAACTAAACAAAGTGGCTTGTTTTAATGAGGCCCTCCTAGCTGTTACCTGAAGACTATAATTGCTGCTTCCTTAGAAAAGGAATGAAAGCTCGGTGCTGACCATGGTTTCGTTGCCATGGCGACTGACTTTGGTGTTTACCACCTTACAATGCCAGCCAGTAAAACGGGGAGGCAGAGCCCTCCCTTCCTTCTAAGCCACCGCAGGTGCCTGCTTTTTCCCGCTCTCCAATTTGCAAATAATTTCCAAGAGATGCTCCACATAGGCTTTCATGATGGTCCCCTTCAGAAGCCATTGTTGTGACCCGGGCCCACGCAATCAGTTCAAAAACAAACGGACTTTATTAGAACAGCTGAGAATTAACTCATTCTCAGCGTAGTCCAAACTAAATCGAAACACATTCTTCATAACACAATTCTTCAGCCTTATCACCAACCTTGGTCTAATTAGGCAAACTGCCAAAGGCTTTTCTTGGCAAAAGTTCAAAAGCAGAAGATGCCCACAGGAAATAAATGCAGCAAGACAAGGAGCAAGTCTTATCAACGTTGTTTTCCGGCAAAGAGCCCAAACGCCATTGCTGGTCTTTTAAGCCTTATGGGAGGGGCCAATCACCTCTTGGCCCTACTCCCGAGTCGTCCTCTTTGCTTTAGCTGCTTCTGGCAGTTCTTCTCATGCATGCACTAGGAACAGGCTCCTCCTGTTCTTCTGCCTCACTACTGTCAGCTTCCAGAGTCCGCACATCACTTCCTGATGGCCCTGGCCCCATCTCTGCCTCCAACGCAGAGCCCTCATCCAGGCCTTCCCCAGCCTCCAGGATTGGCCCATGTTCTTCCTCAGCCTCATCACTGTCCGACACTGCTGCCAGTTCCACAGGCTGCTGTAAGACCACAACAGTCATACTTGTCTGCTGAGCAAAGCCGATTTGTTCTCAGACATTTTCCCAAAGCAGCTGTTGTCAGACAACCCCTTCTCTGCCTCTCTTCGCTACCTCGCCACCCCCCCCCCCCAGCCTCTGCCACTCTGTCCTGGAATTGCAATCAAAGTCACCATACTAGGTCAGGTAAGCCACAAAGCTTTATTAATGCGCCAGATTCACAAGGCCACAGAGGGAGATGCAGTGCGCAATCTTTTGTTTAAAAAGCCCTGCCTGCTCTTGTGGGAAAGCTCTCCCATGTGCACAGATTGATGGAAATGTGTTGTTGTTTTTCACTTGAAATTGGATCGAGGATTGAATAGCAAAAGCTGTAGGGCTGGGCACCGTATGACAGAGTATGACTACTGGCCCCACTGAAATAGTTTGCAAGCCATTTATGTACTTCAGAACTAATTAGGATCTAGTTCTAAGAGCCAGTGTAATCTAACGGTTAATCCACTAGGCTAGAAACCAGGAGACTGGGAGTTCTAGTTCTGCTCTAGGCATGAAAAAAACTGGCTGCGTGATTTTGGGCCAGTCATTCTCGCTCAGCTCAACCTATGGGCTGTTGTAGGGGAAATAGGAGGAGGAAGGAGGCTTGTGTGCATTCATCGCCTTGATTTATTTATCAAAATATTGAAATGTTATTTATAAAAATAATAAAAGCAAGATATAAATGATTGAGTGAGTAAATTAGATGAATGGACATCTATGTGGAACATTGGAAAATGGGATTAGAAAAAGGCCAATTTCATAGCCATAACTGTCAGGTCCCATAAGTAGATATAATGTATACCAAATTTTGATTAAAATTATCAGTACTTTTGATCAGTGACATCATCAAAGTAAACAAATCCACGTGATGATTATGTCACCAGATGATGACCCTAAGCAGAAGTGACATGCCCAGCCCCACCCTCCGGATATGACATGCATACCCCTCCTCCCTGGATGTGATGTGCATAATCTACCCCACGTGGTGCAGGTCTCACAAGGTCATTACCTTAGCTCAGCAGTTCTCAACCTGTGGGTCGCGACCCCATTGTGGGTCGAATGTCGATTTGCCAGGGATCGCCAAAGACCATCGGAAATATGGGAAGTATACTTGCGAATCGAAGAATCGCGAATTCGGCTTTAGGTGCGATGAATTAAAAAAGAGAGAAATCTTTGCTCTGATGTCTCTCTCTCAAGCCACCTGCAATCACTCCCAATCGCTAGCCTAATCTGGCTTCAGGCGCAATAAACTTAATAGGGGAGGAGTCTCCGCTTTAATGCCTCTGTCCTCAAGGAAATTGTAAGCAGTTCAGATCGCTAGCCAATACGGCTTCAGGTGCGATAAATTCAAAAAAACAGTTTGCCGCTTTTTTCCCCCTTCTGCGGCTGCTGAGGCGCGCTGAGATCGCTGCCTAAAAAATAATAATTTTACGGTTGGGGTCGCCACATCGTGGGGAATTGTATTAAAGGGGTCACAGCATTATAAAGGTTGAGAACCACTGCCTTAGCTGAATATGACGTGTTGACCTAAGCCCATCAAGATAAGCACGAGTAAACCTAACAGATAAGGTGTGGTGCAATGTCATAGCCCTATTTTCAGATAAGGCGTAATCGTCACGTGGGTTTGTTTACTTTGATGACGTCACTGATCAAAAGTACTGATAATTTTAATCAAAATTTGGTATACACTATAGCTACTCCCATAGATCCCTGATGGGATGCTGCCCTTTTGGCAGGGAGTGGGCCGGGCTGCATTTTTTAGTTTATGGCCTTTTTCCTGCTGCCTGTCTATCCTGTAGTTTGATTTACCTTCTTGGGAATGTAAGGTGGGAGGGCCATCTGTTTTGTCTCAGCTCCGGAACCCTCATCAAGCGACACCTGAGCACAACTTCTTATCACCTTCTCAGCCTGCCATTCTCAAAACAACTTCGCACCTGTGGATTGGCCTATTCAATACCGGACTGAGGGGAGAGGGTGTCTCTAACTGCTTTAACCTAACAGAGTTGCGTGGGAATCCTCAGATCCTGCTTTCTTTGTCTTGCTGTCACTTTCCTTTCAAAAAAAAAGTTTCCTCTTGAAATGCTAAGTGCTTCAATATCAAAATATCAAAATAATATCAAAAACATCATTAAAAAAGGACAACAAAGAATGTTCTTTCTGCGCCAACTCAGTAAGCTCAAACTGCCCAAGGAGCTGCTGATCCAATTCTACAGAAGAATTATTGAGTCTGTCATTTGCACCTCTATAACTGTCTGGTTCGGTTCTGCAACCCAACAAGAAAAACACAGACTTCAGAGGATAATTAGAACTGCAGAAAAAATAATTGCTACCAACCTGCCTTCCATTGAGGACCTGTATACTGCACGAATCATGAAGAGGGCCGTGAAAATATTTGCAGATCACTCGCATCCTGGACATAAACTGTTTCAACTCCTACCCTCAAAACGACGCTATAGAGCACTGCACATCAGAACAACTAGACACAAGAACAGTTTTTTCCCCGAAGGCCATCACTCTGCTAAACAAATAATTCCATCAACACTGTCAGACTATTTACTGAATCTGCACTACTATTAATCATTTCATAGTTCCCATCACCAATCTCTTTCCACTTATGACTGTATGACTATAACTTGTTGCTGGCAATCCTTATGATTTATATTGATATATTGACCATCAATTGTGTTGTAAATGTTGTACCTTGATGAACGTATCTTTTCTTTTATGTACACTGAGAGCATATGCACCAAGACAAATTCCTTGTGTGTCCAATCACACTTGGCCAATAAAATTCTATTCTATTCTATTCTATTCTATTCTATTCTATTCTATTCTATTCTATTCTATTCTATTCTATTCTATTCTATTCTATTCAAGAGTTCGACTTTCTTGAGAGGAGAGGCAGGTTCTCCAAGAGTTGATACAGTTGAAGCTCTCTCTCCATTTATTTGTTTGTTTGTTTATAACAGATATATATAGTCACCCATCTTTCAATCAACTCTGGGCATCTTCCAATCAAAGATATGTGTTGTTTTCACATGTTTTGCCAAAAAAAAAAGCAAGCTGGAGCTTCATGTGGTCTTGGCTTCCATTTTGACTTTTTTGACACCACTCCTCCTCCTCAAGTGCTCTTTGTCAGGCCTGGAAGCCATCTTTTGCATTGGGCCTTCAGGCCTGCCACATTTACTGCTGTGGGAAACTGGGAGGGGGGATTGTATGAAGCATGAGTGATATATAGTCATAACAACATTCCTTTCTCAGGGAGTCAAGGACATCTTGCCCTGCACCTGGAGAGTGTGACTGGGAGGCATCTCCAGTTGGGATGGTGCTTTGATTGGACCATGTGATGGACATGTGGGTGCCGGGCAGGGACTTGGACTTTCCTTTGGATGGGGAAAACCTGAAAGCTTTCAGATTTGGGTTTTCCCAGATGTGCCAATATGACATCTCTAATAAAATGGAACTTTGAGGAACCTCAAGCCTCGGAGTTTTCTTTCATTGGGGGTGTTACTTGAAACCCTGACATTCTTGCTCCTCTACATCCCCATTCCAAAGACTTCCTTTGCTTTCCTTAACCACCAAACCAGCATGTCTCCCGCCCAGCAAAACACTGCAGGAGTGGCACCCCTTCCAAGCTAAGTGGAAAAGCAGAAACAACTCATTCCCAGCTTAGAGCAATGATTAAAGCAGCCAATGAGAGGTGTCAAAAGTTGTCAGATGCCATGAAATGGGGGGGGGGACACACACAGAGATTTTGCTTATTAAAATGCATAGAGTTCTCTACTCCAACGAAACACAAGGTGCCACTCAAACCTAGTTACTAAAAGAAGATCAAAGGTAGAATTCTATCCCAAGGAGAAAGTCAACTTTTGCAAATGTTGGAAGAGCATCACTGCCATGATCCAAAGGGCCTATGAACACAAAACAAGCATTTGTCACATATCCATATCAAACAAAACAACTTAGAAAGCAACCTAGCCACTTTTGCACTATGTGCCTCAGAGGTGGGTTTGAGAAGATTCTGACCAGTTCGGGAGAACTGGTAGTGGAAATTTTGAATAGTTTGGAGAACCCGTAGTAAAAATTCTGACTGGCCCCGCCCCCATCTATTCTCTGCCTCCCAAGTCCCAGCTGATTGGGAGGAAATGGGGATTTTGTAGGAACTTTCCTCTGGAGTGGGGAGGGAATGGGAGATTTTACAGTATCCTTCCCCTGCCATGCCCACCAAGCCACGCCCACCAAACCACACACACAGAACCGGTAGTAAAGAAAATTTGAAACCCACCACTGATGTGCCTACACAAACAGCTACAGAAGTGACTGCAGCAAGAGCAACCAATTTACATTAACAGGGGAAATGAGTAACATAATAATAGAAATCTACTTCTTCAGATGTGGCCTTGAGAATCCTGCCTACTGGCACAGTTCAGATTGTTGCATTTAGTTGTACGCACGACACCATTGTTTTAGCCCTTAACGGTATCTGATGTGTGTATCATTAACTTACATGTATCTTTGAGCTGATGGGGATGGAGACAATGGTAGATTTGCTTGCAAGAACCTACCTAATATAGTGTGAGCATGGCACACTTATAAGTTCGCCTTGGTTGAACTTGGAGTATGCTGAACAAATGGTGTGAAAACTGACCAGTCACAATTTGCTGAGAATGTTATATGTGAGTGCCTAGTCTAGTTTTTCTGCAAATAGCATCATGCAAAAGTCTTAATTGATCAAAGCTTTGATGGACAGCTGAGAGCCATAGCTATGGACTCATCTGGTGACTTTCGCAAGGCTGGTGCTGCCATACAAACCATCTTTGTTCATAATTCCACTTTAGCACCCCCTCATAAAATATTTTTAAAATATTCAAAATACCATATATATTTTATTTATTTTATTTATTTATTTGTCACAACAGTATATATAGGCATAAGCATGAAATAACTATATGATATATAAGCATATATGTAAGCATAAGTATGTAATAACTATACGAATTGGATACAATTAAAGGGAACATTAGGACAGGACCGGTAGGCATGCTTGTGCTCTTATGCACGCCCCTTACAGACCTCTTAGGAATGGGGTAAGGTCAATAGTAGATAGTTTCTGGTTAAAGCTTTGGGGATTTTTGGAAGAGACCACAGAGTCAGGTAGTGCGTTCCAAGCATTAACAACTCTGTTACTGAAGTCATATTTTCTGCAATCAAGATTGGAGTGATTCACATTAAGCTTAAATCTATTGTGTGCTCGTGTATTGTTGTGATTGAAGCTGAAGCAGTCTTCAACAGGAAGGACATTGTAACAGATGATTCTATGAGTTAAACTCAGGTCATGTCGAAGGAGGCGGAGTTCTAAATTTTCTAAACCCAGGATTTCAAGTCTGGTGGCATAAGGTATTTTGTTGTAATCAGAGGAGTGGAGAACTCTTCTTGTAAAATATTTCTGGACACGCTCAATTGTATTAATGCCCGAAATGAGATATGGGTTCCAGGCAGGCGAGCTGTATTAAAGAATTGGTCTAGCAAATGTTTTATATGCTCTGGTTAGTAGTGTAGTTGTTCTGTCCCCCCTTCGCCTCCATCCGAGTGATGACTTAATTAGCCCACACTATCAGCTCTGGCAGCAGAATAGTGAGCGTCTGCCAAGTGTCACTGTTATCTCCCTCGACGCCGATGAGTCACCCAGGAACAAACTTCAGCTCTTAGTTACTCAGTTGATTTGCTTGCTATGAAGAGGCACAGCAGTTCTTGCTGCCTTTATATCCTGTGGGGTGTGGCTCCATGATTCAGCACTTCCTAGGCCTGCCCCACCCCTGCTTCTGTTGTTCCCTCCTCTCCTGCCTACGAAACCTAGGGTCCAACCAAGCCTGATTGCCATCAGCTGGATCTGAAGGAGTGGCCTGGGGGGGGAAGAGTCAGGGGACGGAGGCCTTGTTATCTCATCCACCTGGCCTGCCTCTGGCTCCTGGAGCTGAGCCAGGGAAGCCGGTGCTCCCAAGGTAAGTCCTGACGGCCCTTCCCCCTCACTATCCAAGTCACTTTCTGGCACTTTGTGTCTGCGCCGGCTCGGGGGGCGCAGACACAACAGTAGTGTTTCTGGAGAAGAAGCTACGCAGGATTAAGTTTACAACTCTTAAAGCCTTTTTTGGGATGTAGTTGCATTGGGCTTTGGCACTTAGATCATTTAATATTTGATATAATTTGATATAATGGTGTCACACAACTTTTGTAAGATAAGTTAACTTGCAACTGGCACCTCCTTTTTAGTTGCACACTGGTGCACTGCAGAATTAGTATGCAGCTTGTGGCAGCCTGGGATTTTCCTATGGCATATGAAAGATTGCATCTTGGAATACGGAGGGGAAAAGGAGCATTAATGAATAAAAGAAGGAAAAATAGCTATTTTTTTCTCTATGTTTAAAACAAAGAGAAAAAGAGAAGGATGTAACAGACCTGAATGAAGGCAGATGGATTGCGGGGGAAGGCTTGTTTATGGACAAAAAAAATGACAAAGTATGTCCAAAGGCATAAACAGTTGTGTGTCTGTAAAAGTAGAAATCTAGTTCAATTCTTTATGCTGAAGTGTTTAATGAAGAAATTAAGGACATTTTGGTCATTTTCATGGTTTTATCAAAAACAAATTATGCCAAACAAATATTATTTAATTCCTGGACAAAGTGACTAAATTAGTGGACCAACAAATTGCTGTGGGGATAGCATACTTGGATTTCAGTAAGGCATTTGACAAAGTAGACCACAACCTACTTCTTGGTAAAGTAGAAAAATGTGAGATAGACAGCACCACCACCAGACGGATTTGTAACTAGCTGACAAACCACACTCAATGAGTAGTTCTTAATAGTACTATAGCTATATGGAGGGAAGTAAGCAGTGAGGTACCACAAGGTTCCATTTTAGGACCAGTACCCTTCAATATTTTCATAAAAGTTTAGAGAGGGAATAGAAGAGGAACTCATCAAAATTTGCAGATGACCCTAAGCTGGCAGGAATAGCCAACACCCAAGATGATGAGCTCATGATCCAAAAATATCTTGACAGACTTGAAAACTGGGCTCTATCTAACAAAATGAAATTCAACGTAGATAACAGCAAGGTTTTACAGTTAGATAAGAAAAACCAATTGTATAGGTGTAGACTAGGTCAGTGATGGCTAACCTTTTGCCATCGCGTGCTAGGAGGGGTCCGGGGGGTTGTGCATATGCATGCCCACACCTATAATTCTATCTGCTCTCCCTCCGCGCATGTGCATGTGACTCCCCCCCCACTCCTGGCACCTGATGGCCTGATAGGCCCATTTTTCTCTCTCACCTGCCTCCAGAGCCTTTCTAGGGGGGGCAAAAACGGCCTTCCCTACCTCCCCAGAGGTCCTCCAGAGTCCAAAAATGGCCAATTTGCCAACTTCCAGTGGGACCGGAAGGCCCGTTTTTTGCTGTCCCCAGCCTCCAGGGCCTCTCTAGGAGTCTGGGGAGGACAAAAAAAGCCTTCCCCCCCCCCCCCGATGCCAAAAATGGCCCGTTTGTCCCACGGAAGTTGACCAACACTAAATGCAGTATTCCAAGTGTGGTCTTACTAAGGCTTTGTAAAGCAGCACTAGATCAACCTAATGTGATCTTGATTCTATCCCTCTATTAATGCAGACTAGAATTGCATTGGCTCTTTTGGCGGCGGCTGCATACTGTTGGCTTATATTTAAGTGATTGTCTACTAGGACTCCAAGATCCCTCTCACAGCTGCTGGCATTAAGCCAGATTTCACCTAGTCCCATGATGGTGAACCTATGGCATGCGTGTCACAGGTGGCACACGTAGCCATATCAGTGGGTACGCAAGCTCAGCTCTGGCATGTATGCATGCACTGTCCAGCTGATTTTCGGGCCTTCTGGGCCCACCAGAAGTAGGAAAACAGGCTGTTTCTTACCTCCAGAGGGAGCTTGGGGGGTGGCTCACCTGGCTCCAGAGCCTCCCTAGGAGTCTGGGGGGGGGTGAAAATGGTCTTCCCCACCCCCGAAAGGTCCTCCAGAGGCCAAAAATGGCCCATTTGCCAACTTCCGGTTTAGTACTGCTTTACAAAGCCTTAGTAAGACCACACTTGGAATACTGCATTTAGTATTGGTCACCACAATATAAAAAAGATGATGAGACATTGAAAAGTGTGTCCCAAAGGAGTTTTTTTCAAGAGGCAACTAGACTTTTTTTGTTTTTCTGTGAAGACATTTCATTTCTCACCCAAGAAACTTCTTCAGCTCTGACTGGATGGTCAGGAAGGGGAGGATTTATATTCCTTTCAGAGAGCTGGTCATTTGCATTCTTTTAGAGAGGGAGTCATTGAGGGCACCTGGAGGTTTATCTGTGTCATCAGGGCCATCTGAGTAGTGCAAATGGATGTGGAGCCTTCTTGGAACAGTTGAAAGGACTGTCTTGTAGACTGGAGATGATGTCAAATCCCTCCCCCGCTGTTGAAATAGGGATGGACAGTTTTGACACAGATGGCCTCTTTGATCCCTCTTTCAAACCAGCAGTCCTCTCTGTCCAAAATGTGAACTTTGCTGTCTTCAAAAAGTGGACTTTGTCTTTTAAATGCAGATGGACTGCTGAATCTTGTCCTGATGGGTTTGTTTCCTATGTTGTGCCATGCGTTTTTCAAGTGGTTGTTTTGTTTCACCACTGTACAGATCTGCACATATCTCACTGCGTCATTTATCTCCAGTCTACAACACAGCCCTTTCAACCGTTCCAAAAAGGCTCCACCACCCATTTGCACTACTCAGGTGACCCTGAGGACACAGATAAACCTCCAGGTGGCCTCAATGACTCTCTAAAAGAATGCAAATTGTAATGTATCTTCAAATGGTTTTGGCGGGAAACAAGCACGTTGCTGATTGGTTAAAGCCGCCGGTAGAACTGTATATAAGGAGAGGTTTTTCCCCAGCCTGGTTGCTGGGTTCACCATATATTAAAGAGCTGTTGTCACTACCCTGGTCTCCAGCCTCGTTACTTCCCGAACTTAACACTGGCGACGAAGGTGGGATCTCGAGGCTAAGAGCACCAGGAACGAGCTGAATGCACGGAGAACCGAACCCAGCGAACTCAGGGCAGAAACGCGGAGATGGCCAGCTACACTCCGCCCGCACCGTTTGACCCAGCCAGGGAGAAATGGGGAACGTACATGACCCGTTTCGAAAGCTTCCTAGAAGCAAACGAACTGCAAGGAGTTCCAGACAACCGCAAAAGGGCATATTTCCTGAGCCACTGCGGTCCTGAGGTCATCGACATTGCGGAAGCCCTGGCAGAGCCAACGCCGGTACAATCGGTACCGTGGCAAACTCTGCAAAATCTATTGAAGAACCATTTCGCGCCAACACCGTCCAAATACGTACGGCGTTTTGAATTTGGGGAGCGCAGACAGCAAGAGGGCGAATCCATCAGCGATTACATGGCCGCCCTGCGAAAAGCCTCCAAGGACTGTGGGTACCAAGACTTGGATGAGGAGCTGTTAGAGCAACTCATCCGTGGGGTCAGAGACATGCGTTTGCGGAGGCGGCTGCTATCAAAAAGCAATCTAACGCTGGCAAACGCTCTGGACGAAGCCAGAGCTCATGAGATGTCCACCCAAGCGGCGGAAACCCTGCAAAAGCCACTCTCGCCAACGGCGAACACAAGCGCGAAATCAACCCCGGTCCATAGTGAAGAAATCCAGCCCGAGTCAGACGGCGAGGATGAGGAAGGAGTTTGCCTCACCGAGAGAAGGGGCAAAGAAGACCGGGATGAATGCGGAAGTTGCGGAGGGCAACACCAGCGTCAACGATGCAAGTTCAAGGACGCTACATGTCGGCGGTGCGAGAAGAAGGGGCACCTGGCTCAAGTCTGTCGAGCACCCCAACCTTCCCGCCGAAAATTCAAACCAACCAATCAGAGCGCGGGATCGGCAAGGCGACCCGATTGGTCAAAACAAAAGGGCGCGAACTCAAATCGAGCGACCGTGATCATAGGCCGTGCAGCAACCCGCGTCGAAAAGAAAATTTTCACTAAACCGAAAATCGAAGGAGTGCCGTGCCGACTAGAAGTGGACACGGGTCAGCGATCACAATCATGTCCTGGGACACTTTTGCAAAAGCTTTGCGAGAATCGCCAAATGCAAACTGCAAACACAACGGCTACGAGTGCACGACTACCAAGGGAATCGCATCCCTGTTCGAGGGACCACCTCCGTCCGCGTCGAGTACGGACCACACAAGAAGACCCTGCCCATCACGATAGTCGAAGGGACACTGCCAAGTCTGTTGGGACTAGACTGGTTCCGTGCATTGGGCATGGGAGTGACTGGCATCTACAGAAGTGACTTTAACCTAAAAGACACACTCATGAACGAGTTCGAAGATGTCTTCAAGGACTGCCTGGGCAAGTACAAGGGGACCCCTATTTCCTTCAATTTAGACCCCCAGGTAGCCCCCATTAGGTTAAAGGCAAGGAGAGTCCCTTTTGCCCTTAAACCTAAGATTGACAAGGAGATAGACAAGCTCATCAGTCAGGGGATTCTGGTGCCAGTCGATCACGCAAAGTGGGAGACGCCAATCGTCACCCCAGTAAAACCAGATGGGTCAGTTAGAATCTGCGCTGACTACAAGGCGACGTTAAACAAAGCCTTGCAGAAAAGCGCTTACCCGGTCCCCATGGTGCAACATTTGCTGCACTCGCTGGGGCAAGGACACGTCTTTGCCAAGTTAGATTTGGCTCAAGCCTATCAACAACTACCCGTAGACGCCAACACAGCCGAAGCCCAGACGATTGTGACTCACAGAGGTGCTTTCAAGTGTACCCGGTTACAGTTTGGGGTGAGTGTGGCACCTGGTCTATTCCAAAATTTAATGGAGCGACTTCTGCAAGGGCTCCCCGGGGTAGTCCCCTATTTCGATGATGTATTGGTATCAGCCGAAAATTTAGAAGAATTGGGGGAGCGTTTGAGAAAAGTTCTGGGCATTTTCCGGTCAGCCGGTCTAAAGGTTAAAGTGAACAAATGCCAGATAGGGGTAGAATCCGTAGATTTCTTGGGCTACAGAATAGACAAGGAGGGAATTCACCCCACTGAAAGCAAGGTCAGAGCAATACGAAAGGCTCCAGCGCCCAAAAACAAAACAGAGCTACAGGCATTCCTGGGTCTAGTGAATTTTTACGCGGTCTTTTTAAAAAATAAGGCAACCGTTGCCGAGCCGCTACATAAGTTACTGGGAAAGAATACTGCTTGGTCTTGGGGAAAGTCGGAAGCTAGGGCTTTGAGCAGTAAAAACCTACTCTCGGCGATAGCTTACTGGTTCAGTATCATAGCTCATTGCCATTGGTATTAGTATGCGATGCTTCCCTTACGGGTGGGGCTGTGCTCAGCCACAGGTTTCCAAATGGCACAGAAGCCCCAATAGCCTTCTACTCCAGAACGATGTCCTCGACAGAGAGGAACTATAGCCAGTTGGATAAGGAAGCGCTAGCTATTGTGTCAGGGTTAAAAAAGTTTCACGAGTACGTTTTTGGTAGAGACTTTGAAATTGTGACAGATCATAGACCACTGTTAGGGATACTGGCTGGCGACCGCCCAACGCCTGTGGCACTGTCGCCACGGCTGACCCGATGGACTATCTTCTTAGCCGCCTATTCCTACAAACTGCAGCATCGGCCGGGAAAAGAGGTGGGGCATGCGGACGCATTAAGTAGATGCCCACTACCAGGAGCGATCGAAGACCCCACTCCGGGGACACCCATACTGTTAATTGACTCTCTGGACTCTGGCCCAGTCACATCTAAGGAGGTGGCTCGGGCATCATACCGGGACATTACTTTGAGAACTGTACTCGGTTGGGTACAAAGAGGGTGGCCCGCTGCGCCGGGCGAGCATTTTAAGGAATTTGTAAAAAAATGTGGGGAACTGTCGGCTCAAGGGGGGTGCCTGCTATGGGGGGATAGAGTGGTGATCCCAGAAAAATTGAGGAAAAGGGTGTTGGACCTCCTCCACGAGGGTCACCCAGGGATCGTTAGGATGAAGGGTCTAGCGAGAAGCTATGTGTGGTGGCCCTTAATGGACTCAGAAATTGCTGAAAGGGTAGGGAAATGCCAGGCCTGCCAGGAGTCCAGACCGCTACCCCCAACGGCCCCGGTTCGGGAATGGGAGAAACCCCAGGGCCCCTGGTCTAGAATACACATTGATTTTGCCGGCCCCTTCCACGGCCAAACCTTCCTGGTCGTAGTAGACGCCTATTCCAAATGGCTGGAAATCATTCTCATGAGATCCATGACAGCCGAGGCCGTGATCTCAGTCCTAAGGCACCTATTTGTAACCCATGGGTTGCCCGACACGCTAGTGTCCGATAACGGCCCACAATTCACGGCAACCCAATTTGAAGAATACTTGGCAGAGGAGGGCATCCGACATGCCCTCTCGGCGCCCTTCCACCCTGCGACGAATGGCCTTGCAGAGCGTTCCGTCCGGAGCGCTAAAGAGGCATTGTCCAGACTTAAGCCAGGCGACTGGCAAACAAAAATAGATATTTTCCTGGCAGTCCAACACAGAACCCCCTGTGTCACAACCGGCAGAAGCCCAGCCGAATTGTTAATGGGCCGTAAACTCAGGTGCCCCCTAGACCGTCTACATCCAAACTATACGCCGGAGGGTTACAAGGGGGAAATAGGAAAAACAAGAGAAATGGACATAGGCGACCGAGTGTGGGCACACAACTATGGTGAAGGCCCAACCTGGATAGCAGGACAAATCCTAAACAGAACAGGTCCCAAATCATACTTAGTAGAATTAAGGGACGGCCGAGTATGGAGGCGCCACATAGACCAAATACGAAAACGCATAGCTGAACAATCTGAGTCAATAGAAACGGGCCCTGACTACACAATGTTTGATTCCACAGCTGACTCAAACCCGGAGAACTCGCAGGACTTAGCTGAAATTCCGGAGGTCCAGCGACGCCCACAGGTTCCAGTAGAACACAGCAGGGACGACTCTGCTAATAATCCAGGGCCGGATGGCCTAGAGAAAGAGCTGAGAGGAGCAAACAGCCCCTCCGGTCAGCTCGACCCACTCCCAGGGAATGTACTGCGCAGGTCCGAAAGAGTCAGGAGACGCCCAGTCTATTTGCGTGATTACGTTGAAAAATAATATGTAAATATTATGTAAATAGGGGTAAAGTGTTTTCTGGGGGGAAGGAGTGTAATGTATCTTCAAATGGTTTTGGCGGGAAACAAGCACGTTGCTGATTGGTTAAAGCCGCCGGTAGAACTGTATATAAGGAGAGGTTTTTCCCCAGCCTGGTTGCTGGGTTCACCATATATTAAAGAGCTGTTGTCACTACCCTGGTCTCCAGCCTCGTTACTTCCCGAACTTAACACAAATGACCAGCTGTCTCTGTTTAAATTTAATCCTTCCATTCCCTACCATCCGGTCAGGTGCTGAAGAAGCTTCTTGGATGAGAAGTGAAATTTCTTCAAAGAAAAACAGCCCAGTTGGCTCTTGAAAAAGCACCTTTGGGACAACTATGACCTGGATCAGGGGTCTCCAACCTTGGTCCCTTTAAGACTTGTGGACTTCAACTCCCAGAGTCCCTCAGCCAGCAAAGCTGGCTGAGGAACTCTGGGAGTTGAAGTCCACAAATCTTAAAGGGACCAAGGTTGGAGACCCCTGACTTGGATGACTGACAATCTCCATAGACCCTGGAAAGAGTACAGAGAAGAGCAACAAGAATGATTAGGGGACTGGGGACTAAAACATATAAAGACTGTTTGCAGGAATTTGATACATCTAGACTAGTGAAAAGAAGGACTAGGGGAGACAGGTTGCAATATTTGAGGGCTACCACAAAGATGAGGAGGTCAACCTATTTTCCATAGCATCAGAAAGCAAGAGAAGAAACTATGGATGGAAACTAATCAAGGAGAGAAGCAATCTAGAACTAAGGCGGAATTTCCTAATGGTGAGAGCAGTTAATCAATGGAATAGCTTGCCTTCAGAAATTATAGATGCTCCATCATGAGAGGCTTTCAAAACGAGACTGAACAACCATTTGTCTGAAAGGGTATAAGGAAGGGGTGGGTTCTACTTACCTTTACTACCGGTTTGCAATGGGAGCGCACGCATGCACAGATCATCCATGGTGATGTCTGGGCAGGTGGGCGGAGCCTCCCGCCGCTTTTACTACCGGTTTGCAAGAACCGGACCGAACCGGGAGCAACCCACCACTGGTATAAGGTCTCCTGCTTGAGCAGGGGTTCAGACTAGAAGACCTCCAAGATCCCTTCCAGCTCTATTATTTTTTTTTGTTCTATGTTCTAAAATTGAATTCAAAAATGAAAGTCTTGCCACTGGGGAAATTCTGCTTTTGGTATTCAGATTCAGAATACGCATTTGATATTTAGGAGTCTTAATGATAAGACATACAAGACAGCTCCCTCTGGGGAAAAAACAGTTTCTATAGTTTATAGCAGATGTTACCATAAATTTATTATGTATTTATTTTTTTTAAAAAAAGGAAGACTGTATTCAATTTTTTTGTCCAGAGCCACAACTTAGTTAAGAGAACTCTTAATTCTTTGGGGTGTCTTGAGTGAAGAACACCGGAAATATGGAGACTATCAAATCATTTATAATCATTTTTATTAATCATAAATATGAAACCAGTTGTCAAGTGTCAATTAGGGGCCATAAAAACTATTTTCTGCTAAATGCTATTTGACCTTGTAACTTTAATGGACTGGATACAAGGTGTTCTGCCAGTAGAATCATAAGCACTTCTTGCTAAAACGGCACAAAGCCAACATTACAAGGTGATGCATAGAACAATCTGTGATTGGATTGTCACAGATTTGTGGTCCTTGATCCCGATATTTGCTTGATCCTCAATCCACTTGCTATTCTTAACAATGTTATTGGCTTCCTGTTTCTCGGCTCATTGGAATTTGGAGAGTTTGTCTGTCCTCGGGGCTATTACAATTTCTTACAAGGATATTTCCTGGGGATGAGCAAACAAATCATGATGGCAACCGCAATGGATATGAATAAAGAAGTGGGGCTTTGACTGTGCAATTGCTGCTGCCATCCTGACACTTTTTATCTTCCCCACAGAGTCCCCTTAGTGGAGGCCCCCATTTCTTCATGTACTTTATGTAAATTCTTGAGTTCCACAAACAAAATGGATCCAGATCAGGGGTGAAATGCTACCGGTTCGCTCTGGTTTGGGTGAACCAGTAGTGATAAGAACTACCGGTTCGGGTGAACCGGTAGTAAAAAAAAAAAGCTACCGATTCGGTTGAACCGGTAGTTAAAAAAGCTACCGGTTCCTCCAAACCGGTATTTCCAATGATCAGCTGTGCAGCGGGTTTAGCTTTGCTAGAAAGCAGGAAATCATGCTTTTTAGCAAAGCTAAATCGTGCACTGCAGCTGATCCCCCCCCCCTTGATGTTCTACTTACCTTCCCAAGCCTCTTTTTGGCACATACTGCACATGCGTGTGTTCACAGCACATGCCAAAAGGAGGTTTGGGAAGGTAAGTAGAACAGCAGAGGGGGAATCAGCTCTGCAGCGGGGTTTAGCTTTGCTAGAAAGCAGGAAATCCTGCATTCTAGTGAAGCTAAATCGCGCACCACAGCTGACCCTCACCTTGCTGTTTTACTTACCTTCCCAAGCCTCCTTTTGGCACATACTGCACGTGCGCACGTGCCCACAGCATGCATGCACATGCAGCGTGCATTTGGCAGCCAGCGCACATGCGTGGCCAGCAAAACGGTAGTGAACTGGTTTGGATTTCACCACTGATCCAGATGAACAAAGCATGAGCAAGGTTCCTTTTGTAGCATCAACCCTAACACTAGGCACAAATCAGATGACCTCTTTTTGCAAGAAATATATCACAGTTTACACCTGCTACCATCTTGATGGAAGAGATGCCTAGAGCAGAGATGCCTAGAGCAGGGGTCTCCAACCTTGGTCCCTTTAAGACTTGTGGACTTCAACTCCCAGAGTCCCTCAGCCAGCAAAGCTGGCTGAGGAACTCTGGGAGTTGAAGTCCACAAGTCTTAAAGGGACCAAGGTTGGAGACCCCTGGCCTAGAGGATAGGTAGTCGGATTGACAAGGAGACCAAATGACCCATAGTCATCGTTATCTCAATGAACAGGAGCCATCTATGAATCTGGCTGGAACTGCTTATGATTCATTACCTAAGAACCTTCTTGCCAATAGGATTATTAAGGGTTGTTTTTAGTATCAGAGGGAGTCAATACCAGCTGACTTAAATGCAAAGTGGAAAGCACTTTAGTCCTGATGTTTCTCAAACTTTGTTGGTTTAAGATGTGTGGACTTCAACTCCCAGAAGTCCTCAACCGGCAATGCCGGCTGAGAGATTTTGGGAGCTGAAGATCACAAATGCTAGCTGGGGAATTCTGGGAGTTGAAGTCACATATCTTAAAGTTGGCCAGGTTGAGAAACATTGATTTGGAACAAGGCAGCTACTGTATGTCCCTCTCTGTCATTCTTAGTTCAACTTCAATCAAACCCCTTTTCCTTTCTTCTTTCTGCTTTAATGATGGGTCCAGGGCACCCATGGAGAGGGCATAACAATCTGCAGGAAAGTAGAATTTGTATCTCAAGCTTTGCACCAAGTTCATTCTGCTAACTTATTCTGCCTATTTTTGAGATCAGACTCAGAAACCCTTTGCAGAGTTTACTGGGGAAAACATTACTACGATGTGGAAAAGGTTAAAGTAAAGAGGACTAATCAGCTCATCTTCCTATGAAACTCAAGTTACTGTCCTTTTGCAAGTCTACGACTGCTGGCTGGAGAACTTTGGAGGTTGATGTCCACACATTTTAAAGTTACCAAGGTTGAGAAACATTGGATTAGATATGTTTTTGGCATGATCACTTTGGCTTTTCTTATCGTCTCTTCTGGCTAATCCACAGCCAGAAACAAAATTCACCAATATATGAGGAAACTGCACGAATAAGATTATAGAGTGTTTATCAACTATTGGTTTTAGATTGGCTGCTGTGACAAGCACATTGTTGAAGGCATAGAACCTAATCCATGTCTTTCTCTCTGCTTAGGTCAAACAAATCTTTGCTTGTTTTGATGCTTTCTTAAGAAGCAGCCAGAACCTGCTTGCTAAAGCAAACTTTGATATGCAGAAATTGTACTGGATGTCATAAAAGGAGAATTACCCACTCGGCTACCACTTCATGGAGCAGTTACCCAATACTGTACCTTCCCAAAGTCTTCTTTCACCTTGCTGAGTGCTATTTATTTGTATAAAAGCGATGCACCAACGATCTTGCAACTGCCAGTTAGATACTAGGAGAAATATATCTAATGCCACACAATTGGATTTATTATTTTTAAGCTACAAGGAAAACTGCATTTCGAAATATATCCTTGGCGTATCTGTCCAATCTTGCAAAATTTCTCATTACAAGCCATCTTGTTATTACGAACCCAAAGGAGCAGCTGTGCTGGGGCATTTCTAATACTAGCAGGAAATCTCATCCATCGGTCATCAATTCTAGCATGTTCACTAATGCATGTGGTTCTGTGTCATATGGAAAACAAGTCGTGAGATGTGACTGCGATGTTGTACTTGCAACAGCTACCGGAGTGTCAAAGTCAAGATGGAATTGTGTCTGGACAGGTAACATATGTAAAAAGAGGCAGGACTTCAATTACACAGTGGCGGCTGCCACCTTTCTGACAGCTACCATTATTTCTGGTAGTTGTTTGTCAGACTTGGGAAGCCTCCTATCCTATCCCCAACTGATAGGATAGGAGGCTTCCACCCACTCTGTCACATCATATATGTTTGCCCTGGGTTAATTAGTTTGCTCCAGCTTCGTTTTTCTTACTTTGAACTATCACTTATTAGCTCGCTGGAGGGAAATGATTAATTCCTGGCTCTCTTTCACTTGAACATGGTTACATTCAGCTGTCTCTCTGCTTGATGAGCCATAAAGTCTAATTACTTTTGTACAACTTGCACTTGTTCGGTATCGTGTTAAGATGACCTAGAACCAGCTGGCTTCCAGGCTTTGAGGATCTGTTCGGGGAAGAAGTGAAAAAAGCTTCTTAGGAATTCACTGTATTGACTGGGGATTTTCAAGAACAGGTTCCATTTGTCTGGAATGATGTAGGGCAGGGGTATCAAACTCAAGGCCCGGGGGCTGGATCTGGTCCATGGAATGCTTAGATCTGGCCAGTGGGGCCGCCCTGGAAACAGCAAAGGACTGGCCCTTTGGTGCCTCTGCCAGTGAAAACCGAGCTCGCAAGGGCTGTGTGTGGCCCTTCTGAGCTCCGTTTTTGCTGGCAGAGGGTTGCAGGATGCTGTTGCAGCCAAAACAGAGCTTGCAAGGGCTGCAAGAAGCCCTCCCAAGCACCATTTACGCTGCCAGAGGGTTGCAGGAAGCTGTCACAGCCGAAAACGGAGCTTGGGAGCCCGTTTTCGCTGGCAGAGCAATCGGGCCACCACAGGCGCCATCGACATGAGTGATGTCAAGCTGGCCACGCCCCCTGACCATGCCCCCCCAGGTCAAACACAACCCTAATGCGTCCCTCAAGGAAATTGAGTTTGACACCCCTGACATAGGGACTCCTGCATGACTATGGGATTGGACTAGAACAGGGATCTCCAACCTTGGTCCCTTTAAGACTTGTGGACTTCAACTCCCTGAGTCCCTCAGCCAGCAAAGGTGGCTGAGGAACTCTGGGAGTTGAAGTCCACAAGTCTTAAAGGGATCACGGTTGGAGACCCCTGGATTAGAAAATCTCAAAGCTTCCTTCCAACTCTGTTATTCTGTAACTCTGTTATTCTCAGCACAACTACAGTGGCCAACTTGTTTGGGTCTGGCTTCAAGGACAGTGAAGCCCTGTATGGAAAGGATACTGCCAGATTATGCAGTCCCACTATGTAATATATAGTGCAACATACACAACAAACAAAAAAGAAGGTTAAAAATGAGAAAAAGGAAAGAAATGAAAAAGGAAACATACCATTATACAGCCTGCCCTTCTTTGTATCGAATAATTATCCTTGTAGTCTTTTCCCCTCATCCTCCTCATCCCTTTTTAATCCTCACATCGCAAAACCATCAGATCAATCTCTTCTTCTTTCGACGAAAAGTTTATTTCTTTATTTATCTGTATGTTTAATGCATTTTGACCCATCATAATCAAAATTACTCTCAATGGCTTATTTATTCATTCAGTTTGAAACTGCTCAACTCTAAATGATTCTGGGTAGCCCACCAAAAAAAAACACCCCAGCACAAACAACTAATTCAAACTAAAAGCAAAGGAAGAGAAGAGCAAGATTGTTGATCCCAGCAAATGCCAGAACATTACAGCAAAGGGGTCCAAGGACTCTAGCCCAAGGACTGGGCAAAGTGTCAGAACTTTACTGCCAATAGGGTTGCATTCCTTCTTGCAGATTCTACAACAGAGTAGAAAAGCTTTCTGGATGCTGATAGTTGGCATTGTTAATCAAAGAAACGGCGCCAACCTTGCCAGGAAAAATCATCTGGGCTTGAATATGGGGTTGGACTAGAACAGGGGTCTCCAACCTTGACAACTTTAAGACTTGTGGACTTCAACTCCCAGAATTCCTGAGAGACCATGAGAGACAGGCAGTCCCTCCGGTAACCAGGTCCTGTGCCATGTAGAGCTTCATAGGTCATACTTAGCACCGTGAATCGCACCTGGCAACCGATGCAGCTCACAGAGAAGAAGCACTACAGAGGGATACTGAGGCAGGTCCATAACTGCCCCCCTCCCCCACTGTTACAGTCTGAACCAGCTGGATTTTCTGAGTGGTCTTCAAGGGCAGCCCCACGGGGAGTGTGTTGCAGTAGTCAAGATTTTTGGTAGAGGGCATGAGGGACTGTCTGACGCAGGGGTCTCCAACCTTGGCAACTTTAAGCTTGGCAGACTTCAACTCCCAGAATTCCCCAGCCAGCAAAGCTTTGCTGGCTGGGGAATTCTGGGAGTTTGTTTTTTTTAAATTATTTTATTTGAATTTATATCCCGCCCTTCTCCGAAGACTCAGGGCGGCTTACATTGTGTAAGGCAATAGTCTCATCCTATTTGTATATTTATATACAAAGTCAACTTATTGCCCCCCCAACAATCTGGGTCCTCATTTTACCTACCTTATAAAGGATGGAAGGCTGAGTCAACCTTGGGCCTGGTGGGACTCGAGCCTGCAGTAATTGTAATTGCAGGCAGCTGTGTGTTAATAACAGGCTGCATTAGCAGCCTGAGCCACTTCCCAGCCCATTGAAGTCCGCCAGGCTTAAAGTTGCCAAGGTTGGAGACCCCTGTCATAAAGAATAAAATTGCACGTGCACAAGCTCCATTTTAGCCCTCAATCACTGTTCTCCTTGTCAGCTATAGCAGGAAGAATTTGGCTGTGATGAATGGAGGTTGGAGTGACATCTCTGCTCCTGCCTCCACCCAGGGCTGCACATCAATCTATTATTGTAAACTAACTTGCAAAAATTGTCAATCACAGAAGAAAGAGAACTAACTAAACCTTTCCAAAAGAAGAGACATTGGAGGCTGGGCAGTAATCTCAAATTATTTCTCTTAACATTCCCCAAATCTTTAGTGATATTTGTCCATGTGCTGAAATTCAGTAACGAAAATTATGGAGCTATTGTTTCGACTATCGAATAACGTTTAAGGAAGGATGTATATTCATCGCCATTCTTAAGAGAGGAGAAAATCAGATTTTCTGAAATCTGTCAGGCTATATGTGACGGCCAGAGGAAGGAAATTACAGAAGTTCTTGGCCATTTTAAGAAATTAACTCCCATCCTTTCAGTTGCTCTACAAAAGAATGCCAGTTTTTAGCAATGCTGACTAGAATGTGTTACAATAAATAAACCTAAGGAACATCACCAATTCTCTTTCCCAATTCTGACTTTTGGACAAACAACAATGAATGTGTGTGTGTGTGTGTGTGTGTGTGTGTGTGTGTGTGTGTGTGTGTGTGTATTTGTAATACATGCAAAAAGGATAATCTTGTATTGCAGCTTTATAGTGCCTTTTTTTTTTAATGTATAGTATCTACCGCCAAATCCCCTGGAGAATCTCTTCTTTTAGATCATTAAACTCTGGATTATGCACAAGGACCAATCTTCTTTTTTTTTAATGGCTTTTCCGGTCCTATTTAGAAATCCATTTTGAATCTAAAACTGATTAAAAAAAAAAGCTACAGAGGTTGTGCCCTACCACTGAGCTACAGACCCTTTAAAAAACAATTATTAGAAACAATTAGTATTATATAATTTAGACAAGAAACCATATGACTGCAAGTTTGTCTGTAGCACGTAATTAGGGAATCCGGTTGCAATGAATATAATAGCATCCTTTTTATAAAACACTACTTTTGCTTATATATTTATATTTATTATGAAGTGTATGCCCTGTATCTGTTTATATCAACACTGTAATACCCTTACAATAAATTGGGTTTCACAAAAAACCCCAGCCAAGTGTGTATTGGAGTGAAAGTTAGGGTCTGGTTGTTTAGCGTGACTTCCTCTGTCTTTGTCTCAATCTTCCTTATTTTGCAAGGTTATTGTGAGGGGGAAAAAATAGGAAAAAAAGCAGGGGTGAAATGCTCCCGGTTCGGACCGGATCGGCCGATCTGGTAGCAATGGCGGCGGGTGGTTCGGAGAACCGGTAGCAAAAATCCCTCCCCCATTCATGCCCAGCTGAGCCACGCAATCATCAAGAGCCTCTTTTTTTTTTACTTTTAAAAGCATTTTTTAAACAACCTCTTTGGCCAAAGAGGTTGTAAAAAAAATGCTTTTAAAGAGTTAAAACAAGTCTCTGACGATCCCAGCTGATGTGCCTGATCCTCAGAGGCTTTTTTTTTTACTTTTAAAAGCATTTTTTAAAAGGTAAAAAAGGTGAAGCCTGCTAGGCAAAAAATGGGGGGGTTTCATTTGAGAGAGAGAGAGAGAAGGAAGGAAGGAAGGAAGGAAGGAAGGAAGGAAGGAAGGAAGGAAGGAAGGAAGGAAGGAAAGGAAGAAAGAAAGAAAGAAAGAAAGAGGGAGGGGGGAAAAAGGAGAGGAAGGAAGGACTACTAACCTGGCACCAGACACAGCTTCAGAGGATAATCCAGGGCTGGAAGGGACCTGGAGATCATCTAGTCCAACCCTGCTCCAGCAGGACATTGTTAGTGAGTTTCTGTCTTTTGATCCCCCAGTCACATGGTTACATAAACACGCCCACCCAGTCACATGACCCCCTCACCAAGCCACGCCCACCAAGCCACGCCCACAGAACCAGTAGCAAAAAAAATTAGATTTCACCCCCTGGAAAAAAGTGTCATGTCTTGACATCTCTAAGGAAAGGCAGAATACGGATCTAATAAATAAGTGAATAAAATGCAAATTGTAATATGTGACAAGAAAATCAATACCATTCCAATCGGTTGACCGTTTAAAGCTTGGCAACTAAAAGAGATTTGCCAAGGAAGAGAGTGAGTTTTCCTAAATTGTGGGACACCAGGGTCTACTTGGGGAGAGTATTCCACAGTTTGGGGGAACCACAGAAGAAGCATTTTCATTTATAAAATAGATGTTGGCAACGGGGCAGAATCTCAGGAGCTACACTGGTTCATTCTTCAAAAGATCACCAGTTCCCCACTGACATCTACTGGACTCACTGCCGGGGTCCAAAAAGAGGTTTCAAAATTTGCAAGATGGCGGCTACAACATGCACAAAAAGAGATGGAGCTTCACACGGCATCCACCATCCTGCAAATTTTGACACACTCACTTGCACAATGGAAGAACCAATAAAAGTCACGATTACAGTGAAATTTGGATGATTCTCAACAACTGGGTGGAAATGGCTCACCAGAACTGCATTGCCCTGCTATTCCCTGGATCTTAATTTTACCACTGCAAAACCAAAAGAAACTAATAAAAAAGAGGCTCTTGAAATCAGTTCTGTCCGATCTTAGATGTAACATAACATAAGGAAAGAAAATTGCTGGAATATCTCAGATCCTGGATAACTGACAAGTATTGAGATATTTGCAATGTGGATAGGATTAACCTATGTCAGGCAAAAGGAGGGCATGTCATTTTTTGTGAGTTTTTATGAAAGGCATAGCCTGGAGATCAAAAACTATCCTGCTTTTTTAAATATATATTTATTGCTTTTAAAATAATAGCAGAAAGGGGCGTGGCCATGACCGTGGTGGGGTAAGGACCTTTCCTTCACTTCACAGGGCTTATTAATGAAGATTTATGAGAATTTATGCCGTTTGGAATGCACTGTTATGGATGAAAGTTAATAAATCATGAACTGAAAGTGTTAACAGCCCAGCAGATTGAATTTAAAACTGGTAGGTCATCTGAAACGGCTTGAATTAAGGAGTTTCTACAGCGTGGGTTGACCGAGCCGGCAGACAAGATAAGTTGGAATAAATTGCTGTGTTTTGTTTTTCCAAAATTAACTATCTTGTTCTGTGTTAAAAAAAAATTTTCTATTGCTGAGGCTAAGGAGTGAATATTAAGGACTGAATTTGATAATGAGAAGAATTTTTTTTTTTTTTGAGCCTTCCGGAAGTTCAGCCAAGAAGAATTTAATTGAAAAGAAGAGAAACTGACTTTTTATTGGATTGTTTGGCAGTAAGAGGATTTTACTGAGCTAATTTTTTCTTTATTTTTTTTTCTCTTGAGAGCAAATTAATAGCTTGTTTATATTACAGAAAAGGAAAAAAAAAAAAGGATTTTGCTTCGTTTAAGTTGGTTTGTCTTCCTTTCTGCTTTGCTGACGTGGAGGAAAAATGGCGCTGATTAATGTTAGCTGTGAAGTTTTGTGTTTCTTTGTGGAGTATCCTTGAACTTGAGAGATAACAGTGCAAATAAGCCGCTTCGCTTCAATTAAAAGACAGTCGTCCTTTGATCTTCACTAAGACCCTCTGTAAAATTGGTTTGGAATCCTAGTTTGGGAAATTTTTTGGTTTTTTTCAAAATGACTCAACAACTTTCAGAAACGCAGCAACTTGCTGCAGCTTTAAATAAAATTGGGGAAAAAATAGCAGGACTATCAGAGCGTATAGATAATTTGACATTGAAACTGACATCTGAAATGCAGAATTTAAAGCAAGAGATGAATGAAAACTTTGCAAAACAAAAGAGGAAATGATAATGATTAAAGATGAAATGGAGCAGATGCATGTGCATGAGGTAAAAGTAGATCGGCAAATTGGTAAAATATTTTATAAAATGAGCAGCAAGATAAGAGAATTTGTCTTTTGGAAGAAGAGATGAGGAAATATAATTTGGTTATCAGAGGAATCTCAGAAGAAAAGGAGGATAAATTGAAACAGCGGGTTTTGAAATGGATTAATGATTTGGATACGCAACTTACGTTCACAATAGCAGACCTGGCAAGTGTTTTAGAATTGGATATAGAAGGCAAAATGGTTCTAACAGGAATGTGCTTGTCAGGTTCGCAAATCTTGGTGATAAGTTGGAAGTTATGGCCAAGGTGAGAGAGTTGGGAGATGCTTTGAAGTTTGAAGGAAGACTATTCAAGTCTTCCCGGATATATCAAGAGAAGAAAGGGCATGGAGATTTTTTAAAACCAATTACAAAAGTTTTGAGGATAATGGAATTAAATACAATTGGAGGCCACCACAACAATTGAAATTTTTTATAAAGGAAGGATCGTACAATCACCCCAGATATAGATGCATTATTATATTTACGGGAGCTTGGACTGATTGAGATGGAGGATTTAATGGAGATAAAAGATCAAATGCTTCAGATGGGTGGAACATACGCGGAAACATCAATCCCAGAAGAAGAAAAAGGGGCTATTGGAGGGCAAGACTCCAAAGGGTTAAAGAGGAAAGAAATATCACCTGTGTTGGTTGAACAGAAGAAGAGTCGTGAGGATACAGTAAGAGAAGAAGCAGATAAGAGTCTTGGAAAATATGAAGCTGAATGCGGGTCATCGCTATCTTTTTTTTTGAGTGATGAATTTAAATAGATAGCCCGAAAGAAGTGGCCCGGGCATTGGCACGTCCCCTCTCCCCCATTCTCTTTATAGAGGCGAAATCGATGAGGATGTGGGGGAAGAAGATTGTTTGTACTTTATTGTTTGTTTTGTTTTTTGTTTTTTTTCTGTTTTCTTATTGTTGTTTATATGTTAAATATGGTAGTTTAATGTCGGGTGGTGGGCACAGAAAGGAAGATGCGGGATAGGATTAAAAATTTATATTTTAAATGGGAGTTATAAAAATAATGTCATGGAATGTGAAGGGTACAGGAATCAGATTAAAAGAAGAAGATTGGAGTTTAAGATTAAAAGGATTTGCCAGACATTTTATTTTTACAAGAAACCCATCAGAAATCTGAAGATTCAAATAGAATGTATATAAAAGGTATGCAAATATATGAAAAGCATTTGGAACTTCAAAAGCTAGAGGAGTTGCAACACTGATATCAGATAGGGTGTACTTTGAAAACATAAGGTAATTTTGGATGAAGATGGAAGATATGTAATAATTGTTGGAAATCTTAATGAGGAAAAAGTGACACTTGTTAATTTATATTTACGAATGAAAACAAAGAGAATTTCTTGAAAAATAACAAAATTTTGGAGAATGAAAGTGTAGGAAAGTAATTGTGGCTGGGGATTTTAATTTAATCAGAGATAAAATAGATAGTACTAATCCCACCGCTGTGGAGGAGCAAATAAAATGGGGATTTTAAATATGTGGATGCTTCAAACGGCGTGGTCGATGTGTGGAGAGAGGTTAAAGGAATTGAGAGAGTATACACTTTTTCTCTAAGATATATAATACATATTCTAGAATTGATTATATTTTTCTTTCTAAAGATTTGTTGAATAATGTGGATAAGGTAGATGTGGGAATTTAAAGATTCTGATCATGCAGAAGTTATGGTGGACTTAGATTTTAATTTTGAGAAAAAGAAGCTATTGGAGATATGACGAGAAATTGTATAAAATGAAAAGGATAAAAATGGATACTTAAAAATTGGAGGAAAGTTGGAGATTAAATGATAACGGGAGGTTAAATTTGAAATTGTTTGGGATGCGATGAAAGCGGTGTTTAGAGGAGAGTATTAAATTATCAAGTAGGAAATATAAAAATTATAAAATTAAAATGGAAAGAGATAAAATCAGATTAAAGAATTGGAAAATCAATTTTGCTTACTAAAGAAAAAAAATTCTTCAGGAGCTTAATATGTTAAGAAATAAAATGATAGAAGAAGATACAGAGTTAGTAAAAGAAATTTGAGATTTTAAATAGGAATTTTTGAATTTAGTAATAGAAATTCTAAATTATTGGCAAAGATGGCGAAAGATAAAAGAGAGAAGAGAGAAATTGGAGTTTTGATAGATGATAGAGGTATAAGATGTTATAAAAATTAGAGAAATGTGAAGTGGTTAGAAATTTTTTCAGAATCTATATTCAAAGAAACCAATTAATCGGGAAAATTGCAAAGCTATTTAGAAAAGTATGTGGTGAAAATTGATCAAACATATAAGGAATTGATGGAAGAAGATATAACACAAGATGAGATTAATGGAATAATACAAAATTAAAATTAGGAAAGCTCCAGGTGAGGATGGATTACCTGTTGAGTTTTATAAAGAATTTAAAGAATTAATAATACCAAGATTGCAAAAATTATTCAATGGAATATTACATGGTGGGAAGTACCTTCGTCATGGAATAGAACGGTGATATCCTAATTCCTAAACCAGATAAAGATTTAGAAAGGATTGAGTCCTATCGCCCATTTCTTTAATTAATCAGGATGCAAAGATATTTACTGCTATTATAAGTAATAGATTAAATAGATTTATAGATAGATATATAAGTTATAATCAAGTAGGTTTTGTGAAGGGTAGATACATGAGTGATATTGTTAGAAGAGTATTAAATATTATAGATGTAGCTGAATATAATGGTGATAAAATTGGTATAGTATCATTGGATATTTTTAAAGCTTTTGATTCTGTACAATGGGAAACAATTAAAGTAATTGTGGAGGCTTTAGGCTTTGGTAATAAGTTTATACATGTTATTTCAAAATTGTACCAAAAGAGCAGTGCAAGAGTGAAGGTGAATGGAATATTAACTGAAGAGATAAAATTAGAAGCTGGTACGAGACAAGGATGTCCCTGTCCCCAACATTATTTTTATTGGCTATGGAAATATTGACAAAATGATAGAAAAGATGAAGAATTAGAAGGATATAAGGGTATAAGATAAATTTGTATGGATGATACTTTAATTATTTTGAAAATGTAGAGAAAGATCTGAAAAAGATATATAAGCATTTGATAGAATTTGAGGAAATGACAGGATTGAAAGTAAATTGGTGAAAGTCTGTATTATTGATGGATAGTAATGGTAATGTGTCTGAGAATATGCAAGAGCAATTTGGGATAAGGGTTTAAAACACATTGAAATATTTGGGTATAGTGCTTTCACTTAAGGTTAAAGAATTGAAAAAACTTAATTATGATGTGGTGATTAACGAAATTGAGAAGAAGATAGATAAATATAAAATTTTAAAGTTGTCTTGGTTTGGTAGAATTGCAATGTGTAAGATGATGTTGCTGCCCAAGTTCAACTTTTTATTCGAGATGCTACCACTAAATTTGACAGAGAAAGATATTGAAGGATATCAGAAAAAACTGGATAAATTTTGCAACGGTGGCAAAAGACCTAGATTAGTGAAGAAAATGTGGTATCAAAATCAAAAGGAAGGTGGATTAGGAATCCCCAAATTATTTAATTATTACTGTGCGTATGGTATCCGGATAGTGGTAAAAATACTTAAAGGTGAAGATAACTATTGGAGAGACTTAGAGTTAAGGGATATAGAAATTTGGATCAAGGTGGTTTTTAGATAAAGCAAATTTAAAATGTGTAAGTAGAAGTTATTGGTTAAAGGGATTAAGTAAAAATGTGGAACAAATTTGTTAAAATTTTAATTCCGGATATAATCTTTTTGGGGGAGACAACTGGAATTTGGCCAATTAAAAATAATATAAAACGTAATGAAGTGATTAAAGAGGAAAATATAGAAATTATTAGAGATTGGATAAAAGTTATGGGAAATGAAAGGAGGAATAAAGAAATTATTGAAAAATTAGGGTTAAGTTGGTTTGAAAAATACAGATAGAAAAATGGACAAAAAACTAAAGGAAAATTATTCGATAAATAGATGTGAAACTGAATTTGAATATTTAGTATCTCGGATTATGAAAGATGAAATTGGGCTAAAGGGACTCGTTAGTAGGGTTTATAAGATTATAAATTCTGATGAAAAATTACAAAGAGTGATGAGGACAAATTGGGAAAAAGATCTTAATATTGAAATACCAGAGTCAGATTGGAATGTGAATTGGAAGAGTAGAATTATGAGAACTTTATCTATAAGGATTAAAGAGCACAATTATAAAGTTGTTTGAAATGGTATTTGACTCCAGTAAGATTGTCACAAATGGATAAAAAATTAGTAAAAATGTTGGAGATGTGAGATGGAATTGGGGACTTATGAACATATGTGGTATAATTGTGATAAGGTTAAAAGTTTTGGCAACAATTGGAGAAAATGATATTTGAAATGATGGGGAAAGTAATAACATTGAGAGTGGAAACTATATTATTGTTGGTAATTAAGGAAATAGAATTAACAAAATATGAAAAGAATTGATTAGAATTGTGATTATAATAGGTAGAATTATAATAGCTAGATATTGGAAACTAGATGTGATTTTTAGAATAGAAGAGTGGAATTCTGAAATGTGGAAATTAGCTTTAAATGATAAAATGACATGTGATATTAAAATTAGAAGTGGTGTATATAAAGAAGATATTTTCTGGAAGACTTGGAAACCATTTGTGGACTTTGCGCTTGGAACATTGGACGCTTCAGTACCTGTACCTCGAGAACGTGGATTTTGGCAATCATGAGGATATATCCGAAGACCCAAATCTTCCTTTTATGTATAGCACAAGGGTGTAATAATGTATTTTTTTTTGTTTGTTTGTTGTAAAAAAAGTAATAATAAAAAAAAAATAATAGCAGAAAAAGAACAAACAACAAAAACACATACCCTGGCAAAAATACAGAAGGTGGCTTTAAAAATAAGTGAAAGAAATACAACAGAAAAATAAAATAAAATATGGAATATAATATGCTGTTACAACAGTAAACAATTACAATAATTTAATGCAAACATTATGCATATCTATATAGCCAATTTGTTGTTGTTAGTTGCAAAGTTATGTCTGACCCATCGCAACCCAATGGACAATTTTCCTCCAGGCCTTCCTGTACTCTACCATCCCTGGAGACCCTTTAAGCTCAAGCCCACTGCTTCAGTGACTCCATCCAGCCACCTCATTCTCTGTCGTCCCCTTCTTCTTTTGCCCTCAATCTTTTCCAGAATTAGGCTCTTATCCAGTGAGTCCTTCCTTCTCATTAGGTGGCCAAAATATTTGAGTTTCATCTTCAGGATCTGGCCTTCTAAAGAGCATTCAGGATTGGTGTGTGTGTGTGTGTGTGTGTGTGTGTGAATATATATGTGTGTGTGTATACAATACACAAATACCTTTCATGTTTTTTTAACCTAGTGCATTCTGTATGAATGAATCCCATATTTTATTACATTAATCCATACAAAGTTTAACCTATATACAATCTGCTCAGAAGTAGCAAATGTAATGAAATCTTCAATCCATTGAGTAAATGGGGCCAAGTGATTATCTTTCCAATGTTGCAACATCAGTTTCGATATTTGACAACTCGACCATATGTTCTACAGAAAGGGCACGTAGTCCAGTTGTCAAGTGTCTAATTCTAGAGAATATTATCCTTTGAAAATCTTAGCTTTTCATATACGATCACATTTATAATACAAAAATTTATCCTCAAACTTAAAAATACTACTATTACTCTTCTCATCTTTCCCATCACCCATCTCCTTCCACTTATGGCTGTATGATTGTAACTTTGTTGCTTGTATCCTTACGATTTATATTGATATTGATTGTTTCCTGATTGCTTATTTGTAGCCTATGACTATCATTAAGTGTTGTATCATTAAGTGTTAAATTTGTACCCTATGACTATCATTAAGTGTTGTATCTTAGAATTCTTGCTGAACGTATCTTTTCTTTTATGTACACTGAGAGCGTAGGCACCAAGACAAATTCCTTGTGTGTCCAATCACACTTGCCCAATAAAAAATTCTATTCTATTCTATTCTATTCTATTCTATTCTATTCTATTCTATTCTATTCTATTCTATCCTCAAACTTAGTAGCAATAACACTAGTACTTATACTTAAATAGTAATAGCACTTATTCACAGTGCTTTACAGCCCTCTCCAAGCCATTTACAGAGTCAGCCTATTGCCCCCAACAATCTGAGTCCTCATTTTACTGACCTCAGAAGGATGGAAGGCTGAGTCAACCTTGAGCAGGTCAAGATTGAACTGCTGAATTAGCCTGCAATGCTGTTTTCTAAACACTGTGCCACCACGACCCTGATAGGACATTGTGGAAACATGTGTTTTAAAGATGCTGTCTAGCTTTTTGAGTATCTAGCAAGCATTCTTCCTGAATTAATGACAAGCTCAGCTCTTTGACATTCATTAATTTTTTATTTATTTATTTATTTTATTTGTCACAACAGTATATATAAGTATAAGCATGAAATAACTATACGAATTGGATACAATCAAAGAGAACATTAGGACAGAAATGGTAGGCATATTGGTGCTCTTATGCACGTCCCTTACAGACCTCTTAGGAATGGGGTGAGGTCAATAGTAGATAGTCTTTGGTTAAAGATTTGGGGATTTAGGGAAGAGACCACAGAGTCAGGTAGTGCATTCCAGGCATTAACAACTCTGTTTCTGAAGTCATATTTTCTACAATCAAGATTGGAGTGGTTCACTTTAAATTTAAATCTATTGTGTGCTCGTGTGTTGTTGCAATTGATTATGCTGCTGCCTAAAATGGACAAAATCTTTATCATTTACACACTGAAGACCTATGCCTCCAAAGGCTCTAGCACAGAGGTTCAAAGCAGGGGTGAAATCCAGCAGGTTCTGACAAGTTCTGGAGAACCAGTAGGGGAAATTTTGAGCAGTTTGGAGAACCGGCAAATACCACCTCAGAGTGGGGTGGGGATGGAGATTTTGCAATATCCTTCCCCCAGGAGTGGGGAGGGAATGGGGATTTTGCAGTATCCTTCCCCTGCCACACCCACCAAGCCTCACCATGCCCACTAAGCCACGCCCACAGAACCGGTAGTAAAAAAAATTGGATTTCACCACTGGGTCAAAGGCTCTAGCACAGGAGTGTCCAAACTTGGCAACTTGTGGATTTCAACTCCCAGAATTCCTCAGGCAGCTTTGATTTGCTGGCTGAGGAATTCTGGGAGTTGAAGTCCACAAGTCTTAAAGTTGCTAAGTTTGGACAGCCCTCCTCTAGCACATTCCCAGGACTGGGGGTGGGGAAACAGTTTTTCTGGTGCTAGAACAAGGAATTTCATGTACATGTGGTGCTAACCTCTCCCCACATTTTTTTTTTTTTTGCAGTTTTTCACAGTAATTTTGTCATGGATGCCAAAAAAAAGTTAGCTTGAAACAGTTCGTTTCCTGTCATTTCCCCACTCCCCTTCCCCATATTCCTCCTTTCCAATTTGCCTGTTTAGATATCTAGTAACATGAAAAATGGGACAAGAAGTAGATGGCTTGTAAATAGCTGTAAATTACAACTGTAAGTCAAATTCTAGCATGTGTTACTCAAAGCAATAATTACTGAGGATGGGGGGGGGGAATATTCAGCCAAAACCAACTTCATATATTTAGTAAGCATTATTCTCACACTGTAGATAGAGGAGCAAACAGAAAGTATATTTATAAGGATATAAAGATGAGCCTGGCTGTTTAATGAGCCCAAAGTACAAGACATACTTTTATTCCAACTTTGTTCCATTCGAAAAATGTTTACTGTAAACTATGTATACTATTTTATAAATACTGTGTCTATGAGACTCACCAGTTGAGAACCTCTAGCCAACCCCATCCGGGTTTGGAAGCTAAGCAGAGTCAATGTGGTTAGTACTTGGATGGGAGACTGCCAGTCCCTACGCAGAGGTCGCCATTTCCATATTTGACCAAGAGAACTGCACAAATGTATCCTAGAAATCAAAATCAGTCTTGTTCTCTGGGGAATTCTGGGAGTTAAAGCACGCTTCTTAAAATTGCTGAGGTTGGGAAACAATGACCCATAAAATGTCTTAAGTTATCCAGTGCTTTCAGGTAACCTTCTCTTGGTCTACCTGAAGCTAATGAAAATACAGCATAAGCCAATTTTATAGAAGCGCCACGAGTCCCAGCTATTCCTCTGTGTTAACGTCTCTCATATCGAACAGTGTTTGGCATCATTTGACTTCATTATGTAAGCGCTGGGTAGCATTGAATAATGAGAGCAATTATAATTAATTGCTTTGTAAAATAAAGAAAGACTTACAAGGTTTTTTCTGGGACTCTGGAGGGGAAGACAAAAAGTCATTCCACAAGAGCTTTCTTTGATTGACTGGGGTTGGAGGGGGCAGGGGGGCGTTATACTAGCTGGAGAGATCAAGATTTTATTTCGTATAATTTCATCAGCTTATTTGGTTTCATTGTCATTGCGAACCGGCCAGGGTTGTGTTTTAAGACAGGCAGCCATACAAAGCTTTCAAAGAAATAAATCGGTTTTTAGCCTGGCCAAAGAGCTGAAAGAAATGGGTATCTTTGCATGGCCCACACTGCAGGGAGGACGTTAGACTGCAGGGATATGTGCAGTAGCATCCTTCTTTTCCTTCCTTTCTCTGCCTCCTTTCTATGGATCAAAGTAAAGTGGGCCCTTTGCTACCCTTCTATGGGAAGGCGGTCTTTGGAGGGGGAGGGGCAGTGGTGGGATTCAAACAATTTAACAACCGGTTCTCTGCCCTAATGATTTCTTCCAACAACCAGTTCACCAAACTGCTCAGAAAGTTAGCAACCGGTTTTCCCGAACTGGTGCAAACTGGTTGAATCCCACCACTGGGGAGGGGGCGTGTTCCCCAAAAAATAAAGCTAGGAACACAATCGTATTATCAAAGTCGCAATAGCACCATTTGCAAAGGTAAACTCTGCAGGGGATTTTTCAACTTTTCTGGAACTATATAAAGGACCCCATGTGAATTATCCTGTTGTGACTCAGGCCCAAGTAGATAGTAGGAAACTCAGTCAGTGTAAAAACAAACAAACTTTACTAGAGCAGCTTAGAATTAATTCGTTCTCAGCACAGTCCAACTAAATTAAAGCAAATTCCTCCCAACACAATTCCTCAGTCCTATCACCAACCGTGGTCCAATTAGGCAAACTGCCAAAGGCTTTTCCTAACAATAGTTCAGAAGACACCAAAACAACACAAATGCAACAAGACAAAGCTATCAACGTTGTTTTCCGGCAAAGAGCCCAAACGCCGTTACTGATCTTTTAAGCCTTATGGGAGGGGCCAATAATCTCTTGGCCGTACTCCCTAGTTGTTCTCTTTGCATGAGTTGCTCTTGCCTTCTGGCAGCTCTTCTCATGTGTGCATTAGGAAGAGGCTCCTCCTGTTCCTCTGCCTCACTACTGTCAGCCTCTGGAAGCTCTGGAGTCCGCACCTCACTCCCTTATGGCCCTGGCCCCACCTCTGCCTCCGACGCAGAGACCTCATCCGGGCCTTCCCCAGCCTCCAGGACTGGCCCATGTTCTTCCTCAGCCTCATCGCTGTCTGACTCCCTTGCCAGCTCCACAGGCTGCTGGCGGACCACAACATAGCCAATGCTGTTGCTCTATTTGCAACCCTTTGTGTGAAACTGACTAGATACACTTGCCTGTAAGTCTTTTCTACCCTCTTCACTGAAGAATGTTACTTAATGTGTCAAGATGTTGCAGATTCCTCATATAGTTTGGGAGCAATGGCAATAGCACTTAGACTTCTATACCGCTTCATAGTGCTTTACAACCCTCTCTGAGCGGTTTATAATAATTTGGGTCCTCATTTTACCCACCTCGGAAGGATGGAAGGCTGAGTCAACCTTGAGTCTGGTGAGATTTGAACTGCCAAATTGCAGGCAACCGGCACTCAGCAGAAGTAGCCTGCAGTACCGCACTCTAACCACTGGGCCACCGTGGCTCAAGATACTTTTGATTTGTGAATTAGATCAAGAAACAGGGGACAGAGAAGGGAGAAGGGGTATGTGTTGGGTCAGAGGTCTCCAACCTTGGCAACTTTAAGCCTGGCAGACTCCAACTCCCAGAATCCCCCAGCCAGCAAAGCTGGCTGGGGAATTCTGGGAGTTGAAGTCCGCCAGGCTTAAAGTTGCCAAGGTTGGAGACCCCTGTGTTGGGTGGTGTTCTTGCAACATTTATCCATCACCACTTATATGTGGTGATGGACCTCATCTTTTCTGTATGGCAGCTCTTATTTGACCTTACAAGCTGCACAGGAGAGAGCCTACCACTTCTCCACTGTTGCCAAGAAATCAGTAAGAGATGTGTCTCTAGGGACATGGCAGCACTGGGGGAGGTCACGAAAACACTTGTATTTTTATTTCCCTTGGCAAGAAGTGGGTGTGCAGATCGCCTCTCTGAGCCAATCCGTCCAAAAGGGCAATGTGGTTTGGACTCCACAAACTGGTTGATTTACAAGCAAAGCTCGGAGCTTTTCTTCTTCTTCTTTTTCTTCTTCTTGTGCCATATCCGTCATCAGACGTTGGCAATCATGTTGGTGATCCTATTTTTGTCACATGAAAAAGCGCTGCTGAGTTTTGTCCAAACCAGTCCCTTAGGTTTTGAAGCCATGATGTTCTTCTTCTGCCTGGACCTCATTTGCCTTCAATCTTTCCCTGGAGGATTTTTTTTTTTTTGTTTACATTTATACCCCGCCCTTCTCCGAAGACTCAGGGCGGCTTACAGTGTATAGGGCAATAGTCTCATTCTATTTGTATATTTTTACAAAGTCAACTTATTGCCCCCCCAACAATCTGGGTCCTCATTTTACCTACCTTATAAAGGATGGAAGGCTGAGTCAACCTTGGGCCGGGCTTGAACCTGCAGTAATTGCAGGCTTTTGTGTTCTTAATAACAGGCCTTACCAGCCTGAGCTATCGGCCCTTCAGACGTGCTCCGGATTAAGTGAAGGATGCCGTATTTTTTCTGGGGAGCGCATCATATGCCCAAAATATACTAACTTTCGCTTTTTAATGGCTTTGATGATTTCCCTTTGCTTTCCCAGGCGGCTAGTCCCCTTCTCATTTGTGATTTTGTTAACCCAGCTTATATGTAACAGCCGTCTGTAAATCCACATTTCAAATGCTTCTGGTTTCTTCAAGTGGTTTTCTGTCAGAGACCAACTCTCTACTCTGTAAAGCAGGATAGAAAAGATGTAACACCTGACAAGCCTCATTTTCAGTCTTCAGCTTATGTCGTGACTGCAGAAGACCTTTTTCAGAGCTTTTGGGATATGCTTAATTTCCCAGGTGAAGCACGAACAAGCAAAGGAAGATCTGGTCAGGATGGAAATGGCTGCAGAAGATGCCTTCTAAAGCAGGGCTTTTTCTCAGGGCAAAGCTGAGTTGTTTGGGCATTCAGAGCTGAACCCCAAAGCCAGGATAGTCTTTGTAGTCATGAATGAACTTTGGGTGTTTCCTTCAACAAAGGAAGTGAAGCAGAGGTGGGTTTCAGCAGGTTCTGACCAGTTCTGGAGAACCGGTAGTGGAAATTTTGAGTAGTTCCGAGAACCGGTAGTAAAAATTCTGACTGGCCCCGCCCCCATCTATTCTCTGCCTCCCAAGTCCCAGCTGATCGGGAGGAAATGGAGATTTTACAGTAACCTTCCCCTGCCATGCTCACCAAGCCACACCCACCAAGCCAAGCCACACCCACAGAACTGGTAGTAAAAAAAGTGAATATATCCAGTGTTCTGGAAAGTCAGCATTTAAGATGGTGTCCACAATTGCATAATCAAAGCAGTACTGGTGTTCACTTACCTTCGCTACTGGTTTGCAAATGTGAGCACGCGTGCCACCTCTGCACATGTGCAGAACCTTCTGCGCATGCGCAGAGCATCCGTGATGATGTCCCGGCGGGTGGGCAGAGCCTCCCGGCCGCCGCCACCAGTTTGCCCGAACCAGGTAGAAACGGTAGAATTCCACCACTGAATCAAAGCCTTATGTGTGCATGAAGAAAGGCTGTGTGATTACAGCCTTCATCATGGCTCTTTTGAAGCTCCGCATCACACACAAACACACACACAGAGGGAGGAAGGGAGGGAAAGAGGGAGGGCGGGAGGGAGGGAGGGAAAGTGAGAGAGGCCCCTGCCAACACAGGGGAGTGAAATAAATTTACTTTTTAAAAAAAATAAATACATTCCATCCAGGCAATAACCAAAGGAACAGGATTTGCCTCCTTTCAAACTGGATCCCTTTGCGTTTGTCTCCCTGACACAACAATACGCTTCTGAAAATCAAAGCCAGTCCTATAATGCCATTTAGTTTTGGATTTCTCGCTGGTTTATACTGAACCGAACAATAAGAGTTGGAGTTTATTGTATGGAGAACAAGCCATTCTTCATATCACCCAGGGAAACAAAATATGCTGTATTTATTTACAGTACTCCAGCTCCCAGTTAAAATCCTATTATAGGTATAGAAAGTACGAAGAGCTATTTACTTCTCCAGTTATTTGTTGTGGGGGTGGTTGTTATGAAGTGCAGCCATGGGTTATTTCACGCATAACGTCAGGCAAATATAAACCAGGTGTGTAAATAGAGGGATATGGTAAGGTCCCAGTGTTCGAGGACATAATATAGCACATGACAGCTGGAAGAAGGACTTTTGTAGAGACAGTTGTGTGTGCATTGTGCACACGGTTGAGCTTTAGAAAGCAAACTGCTGTTGAGGCAGAGCTGTTCACCCAGAGCTTTGATCTACTTTTCTGGCCACCATCTTATTTGACCATACTCTGGTCTGGGAAGGTTGTATTTGAGAGCAGAACAGAGGCCAGAATTATTGTTTAACTCTTCCTTTTATTCTAATAGTTGCATACAGGGGTGGGCCTCAAAATTTTTAGCAGGGGGTTCTCTGCCCGGTTCCTGGGTGGGTGTGGCCATGGTGGGTGTGGCCTAATCCTTGAATACAGCTCGCCTTCCTTGAATACAGCTCGCCTGTCTGGAACCCACACCACATTTCAGACATCAATACAATTGAACGTGTCCAGAAATATTTTACAAGAAGAGTTCTCCACTCCTCTGAAAACAACAAAATACCTTATGCCACCAGACTTGAAATCCTGGGTTTAGAAAACTTAGAACTCCGTCGCCTTCAACAAGACCTGAGTTTAACTCACAGAATCATCTATTGCAATGTCCTTCCTGTTAAAGACTACTTCAGCTTTAATTGCAATAATACAAGAGCAACCAATAGATTTAAACTTAATGTTAACTGCTTCAATCTAGATTGCAGAAAATATGACTTCTGTAACAGAATCATCAGTGCTTGGAACACATTACCTGACTCTGTGGTCTCTTCTCATAATCCCAAAAGCTTTAACCAAAAACTTTCTACTATTGACCTCACCCTATTCCTAAGAGGACTATAAGGGGCGTGCATAAGAGCACAAACGTGCCTACCGTTTCTGTCCTATTGTTTTTTATTCTTATACATATATGCTTATACCTCTTTATATTTCCTCATATATATGCTTATATACTATATAATCTTTTGTGTGATGCTTATGTATATTGTTGTGACAAAAATAAATAAATAAATAATCGGCCTCCTGTATCATGGTAGTGCTCCAGAGGCTTTCCTCAAGCCTCCGGGAGGTTGAAAACAGCCTCCCTAGGCTCTGGAGGCTGTTCCCAAACTTCCGATAGGCCTGTTTTTCGCCCTCCTTGAGCCTCCGTGTACGCCCTACACTTACCTGCAGCCAAAATGGGCTATGTGGAGACTCATGGGAGGGGTGGGGAGGGGTGGGCGGGTCCAGCCAAGAGTGGGATTTGGGAGTTCTCCAAACTGCACAGAATCTTAGCTAGAGGTTCTCCTGAACCCCTGCGAACCCCCAGCAGCCCAGCCCCATTGCATAAGAAAGAATAAAATGTGATAGACATATATAAAGGGCCCTCCCGAGCTCTGTTTCTACTGACAGAGGGTTGCAGGAGGCTGTGGCAGCCAAAAACCAAGTTCGGGAGCCCATTTCCGCTGGCAGAGTGCTCGGGTCACCACAGCAGGGGTGAAATCCAGGAGGTTCTGGCAGGTTCTGGAGAACCGGTAGCGGAAATTTTGAGCAGTTCGGAGAACCAGCAAATACCATCTCTGGCTGACCCCAGAGTGTGGTGGGATTGAAGATTTTGCAGTATCCTTCTCCTGCCACGCCCACCAAACCACGCCCACAGAACCGGTAGTAAAAAAAAATGGATTTCACCCCTGCACCACAGGCGCCCCCAACATGAGTGACATCAAGCTGGCCACGCCCACCCTGGCCGCCACACAGGCCCCAAGTGGAACACAACCCTGATGCGGCTCTCAATGAAATCGGGTTTGATACCCTTGGTTTAGAGTCAAAGAGAGATAGAAGAAAATGATTACTTCTGTCCCAGAGAAGGACGAATAACCGAATTCCATAAACTGTTCAATAGAACGTGTGATTTGAACCGGCTTCTGCCAGAGGAGTCAAAACAGAAGAGTGTGGCAGAGAAGGCAACATGATGGAAATCCCACTTTTAATCACAATGCTGTGACTACCATTTTGCCTTTTTTTTTTTTTCTCCTCTTTCTGAGGAGGTCAACGTCCCGAAAACAATTTATTATATTCAATACAAACATAATAAAACATACAAACATAATACGTGCATAAGAGCACAAACGTGCCTACCGTTCCTGTCCTATTGTTTTTCTTTTTTCTTCATATATATATATATATATATATATATATATATATATATATATATATATATATATATATATATATATATATTTGTTTTCTGTATGCTTATACCTCCTTATATTTCCTCATATATATGTTTATATACTATATAATCTTTTTGTGTGATGCTTCTATATATTGTTGTGACAAATAAAATAAATAAATCTCCTTATTGAGAGACCAAGAGAAACCCAGTTTTAGTCCTCAAGCACAACTAAAAAAGAAATGGGTTTTAGCTCAAAGGTAGAAGACAAATTCTCTGCCAAAAATCTTGCTTTTCTGAAAAGATGAGAAAAGGCATTTTCCATTTTTTTTTATTATTATTTTTTGAGCAGGAACCCCTGCTGCTGCTTTGAGGCAGGTGTTCATATGTGAAATAATACCGTTTAGTGTAAAGAATGCGAACAAGCCTCTATTTCGCTCTCTTCCACCTCAGCGGGTGACTTGGCCTTACTGTAATTATTGTTCCATGCCTCTGAATAGCTTCCAAAAGCTATTTGGTCATGAACATCGCTCAGTCACCTTTTGAAACGAAGAGGGGTGGGGAAAAATAGCAAAAAAAAAAATTCATATAAAACCCAGATTGAGAAGGGGGCCCTGTTGATACCACCTCAAGGTCCTGACATTATTATGGGGTGTCTGAAGGGCCTAAGACATTTCTCCTCCAGAACATTTATGGCTGTAATACAGGGGTGTCAAACTCAAGGCCCAGGGGCTGGATACGGCCCACAGAGTGTTTAGATCTGGCTCGTGGGGCCACGCTGGAAACAGTGAAGGGCTGGCCCGCGGCGCCTGTGCCAACGAAAACGGCTCTCGGGAGGGCAACAAGCTCCATTTTCGTTGGCAGAGGGTTGCAGGAGGCTGTTGCAGCCGAAAACAGAGCTTGGGGGTCCATTTTCTCTGGCAGAGGCTCGGGCCACCACAGGCGCCCCCTGACACGAGTGGCGTCAAACTGACCACGCCCATGCTGGCCACGCCCACTCCACCTCACCCCCCCCCCAGGTCAAACACAACCCTGATGCAGCCTGCAATGAAATCAAATTTGACACCCCTGGTGTAGTGGATTCTAGCTCTGGATAGTGAGTTGGACTAGATGATCTCTAGGGGTATTTTCATTCAAGGCTTGAAAACACAGTTTTGCAGCATTTACTACCGCCATGGACGGTACTGACTAGTTTTTTTTTAATTGCCATTACCATAATAAATCTTGGCAATGGAAGAATGACAATATGAGTGGGTAGCATTGGGTTTTTTGAAGGACAGAGACTGGATGTTAATCAGTGGTGGGTTTCAAATTTTTTTACTACCGATTCTGTGGGCATGGCTTAGTGGGTGTGGTATGGCTTAGTGGGCATGGCAAGGCTTAGTGGTGTGGCATGGCTTAGTGGGTGTGGCATGGCTTAGTGGGCGTGGCAGGGGAAGGATACTGTAAAATCTCCATTCCCTTCCCAATCCAAGGGAAGGTTACTGCAAAATCCACATTTCCTCCCGATCAGCTGGGACTTGGGAGGCAGAGAATAGATGGAGGCGGGGCCAGTCAGAATTTTTGCTACCAGTTCTCTGAACTACTCAAAATTTCCACTACCGGTTCTCCAGAACTGGTCAGAACCTGCTGAAACCCACCTCTAAATGTTAATCCACATTTCCAAAACAAGTACTATATGACATTTGATATAGTCAACTGAAAAGTACATGATTTAATACATGAACAGAGATTTTAAGGCATGAGCCTTTTTTCAGGTTCATGTGGAAACTTAAAAAGGGTGTGGCTGCTTTAATAAGGATTAGGAGCTCAAGGGAAGGTTAAAACGCAATATATCAATAAAAGAACCAAATAGCAAAGGATTGCCCAGGTAATATAAAATATTAAAGTAGGAATAATTTTAAAATTCAACTAGGATCCACGACCCATTGGGTCATCCTTTCAAATATATTTCCTTACCTAAGCAGAAAAACCAAATGACCTCGAATGAGCAAAAACACAATGGGAATGATTTCTGACTTCTTGTTTGCTTGTGGGAAACTGGCCAGGAGTGTCATAAATCACCCTCATGTGACAGAAGCTTAACATGACAATGTGTGGCACAGCAAACACAACTGTTCTGAAAGTCTTTGAATTTCCAAATTCCACCAGAGTAACGGTCCCGGATTTCATACACATTCTTTAAGTTAGCCCATTTGAAGTGCCTTGATTTGCAAATTGTTGCCCTGTGATGGACCATTTTGAATTCATTTGAATTAATTGAAGGCTACAAACAGACAGGGACGCGGTGGCTCAGTAGCTATGACGCTGAGCTTGTCGATCAAAAGGCTGGCAGTTCGGCGGTTTGAATACCTAGTGCCGCGTAACGGGGTGAGCTCCCGTTACTTGTTCCAGCTTCTACCAACCTAGCAGTTCGAAAGCACGTAAAAAATGCAAGTAGAAAAATAGTGACCGCCATGGTGGGAAGATAGTGCTCCGTGCGCCTTTGGCGTTGAGTCATGCTGGCCACATGGCCATGGAGAAGTCTTTGGACAACACTGGCTCTTCGGCTTTGAAACGGAGATGAGCACCGCCCCCTAGTGTCAGGAATGACTAGCACATATGTGCAAGGGGAACCTTTACCTTTACCTTTTACAAACAGACAAACAGGGCAGTTTTAGTAGTATATAGATAATTTTAAAAGCTGGGGGGAAAGAAACCTATCATAAATTCCCTGCTGAGAATCTCTTCAGTATTCGCATTCCCCATGCGGTAACTCATCCTATATTTGGACATTCTTGTCTTTAGAGGTTTTAATTCCCCTGATACAAGCTGCAAGAGGTAGTATAATTCTCAAGAATTTTGCTGGCTTAGGGCTGCTAAGTCTGCAGAGACATGAGGCAGAACAGAAAGACAACTCTCAGGGCGCAGTTGAGGCTGCTGTATATTTCCAGCTACAAGGCAAAATGTCAGAGAATTGTCTTTTTTTAGCATGTATTCCGCCAAAAGAACAAACAACCATTTCTGTTTTGAAACAAGCGAGATGGACTGCGACAGAGAAGATAACCAAGACTCCAACTTTACTGTGAGAATAGATCGACAAATAACTCTCATTTTTCAGCAGTGAAACCTGCAGGATCTGCTCTTTATCCAGATGTCCCAAATATAGTTAAACCTGATTGATTGATTGATCGATTGATTAAATTTATATTGCCACACATCTTGCAATCATGCAACAATACAACCTGATTAAAAAATATATTATAAAACATTTAAAAAATAGAACCATAAATGTAACATTAAAATTAACAGTGCAGTAGTTAAAATAGTTTTATAGGTAGTAAATTTTCTTCGGCAGAAGAAAAAATGCTTTTAAAAGTAAAAAAAACCCTTCTGATGATCTCGCGGCTCAGCTAGGCATGGGGGTGGGGCAGGGATTTTTGCTACCAGTTCTCCGAACCACCCACCGTCATCGCTCCTACATCGGGCGATCCGTCCAAACCGGAAGCATTTAATTTATTTGATTCTTTTTTATTAGTTTTGTTTCAAATGAGGTTTCATATTCTGTAAGCCACCTTGAGTCGCCATGTGAGAATAGGCAGCAATATAAATTCAATAAATAAATACATACATACATACATACGTAAAAATGTCTAAAGAGGAATGTTTTAAAAGGAAGTTCAAAAAAATGGAATCAAGTATGCAAGTGCATCCTTTCTAAGTATCCGTTACAAGATTCAGCGTAGTACTTTCCACTGCTGTAACATTATTTTCAAGTACTGTAATATTATTTTCATGGGATTAAAAGATCTTAACTGTGCTTGTTATTCACACAAGAATTCCTGCCTTTATCTACTTTCCTGCTTTCCTTCTTCCCAAGGCCCCGGGAGGGGAAGAGTAGGGAGGTGTTTGAGAAAGTGTCACCTTGAGCTGGAATCCCATTGCCACAAAACAAAATATAATTGAGACTGAAAGGAAACTAAATAGTAGGTTGTGCTGGCTCCTTTCCATCTCTGCTCTTATCCTCCAGATTGTAAGAATTTTCTTCAGCCTACTCAAAGCTGTATTAGAGTGAAACGAGCATTTTCTTAACCGTTGGGCCTAGGTGCTTCTCTTGAATAGGGAAAAACAGCTTGTGCAGCAGTGGTGAAATGCAGCTGGTTATATCCGGTTCGGGCATACCGGTATCGCCGGCAATGGGAGGCTCCGCCAACCTGCCTGGACAACCTGTTTTTGACCCTCCACGCATGTGCAGAGCCTTGGAGGAGGCGCACAAGTCTCCTGCAAACAGGTAGCGAAGGTAAATGGATTTCACTCCTGTTGTGCAGGTAAAGCATATATATGTGTGACACAATGTACATGAAACAGAATTAGTGGGTTTTGCGTGTGTTCATGATCACCATCTTTAAAAGATTAACAGAGTTGGAAGGGACCTTGTAGGTCATCTAATCCAACTGCCTACCCAAGCAGGAGACCCTACGCCAGGCGTGTCAAACACAATTTCATTGAAGGCCGCATCAGGGCTGTGGTTGACCTCAGGGGGCCGGGTGGGCATGGCCGACTGGGTTGGTGTCGCCAACTGGGTGGACATGGCCAGCTTGATGCCACTCACTGGGCATGGCTGACTGGGTGGGTGTGGCCAGCATGATGCCACTCCCCAAACTGCTGGCATGTTTCCTCTTTGCATTGGGTAGACGAGGCTGAAGCCAGGCTGGCCCGATGTTTCCTCTTCACATTGGGCACACCGGGCCAAAGCGATGTCGACCGGTCCCTTAGATTTTCCAGGATGGTCCGCGGGCCTTATGTTTGACACCCCTGTCCCAGTGGTGGGATTCAGCCAGTTCGCACCACTTTGGGAGAACCAGTTGTTAACTTTCTGAACAGTTTGGTGAACTGGTTGTTGGAAGAAATCATTATAGAGCACAGAACCGGTTGTTTAATTATTTGAATCCCACCAATGCCCTGTCCTATGCCATTTCTGACAGATGGCAGTCCAGTTTCTTCTTGAAAGCATCCAGTGATGAAGCTGCCACAACTTCTAAAAGCAAGCTGCTTACCTGACCCACTTCCATGCAGGTTTCAGTCCAGGGTTGTCCATGGATTGGGATCAAAAATGTGAAGATGGTGCCACAACATTGTTATCAAAGCTCCATCCGTTTTTTTTTAATGTAGCCGTCATCTTGATTTTTTTTGTCCCTACCTTAGTGGATCAATCCAGGGGTGAAATCCAGCAGGTTCTGACAGGTTCTGGAGAACCAGTAGCAGAAATTTTGAGTAGTTTGGAGAACCGGCAAATACCACCTCTGGCTGGCCCCAGAGTGGGGTGGGAATGGAGCTTTTGCAATATTTTTCCCCCAGGAGTGGGGAGGGAATGGGGATTTTGCAATATCCTTCCCCTGGAGTGGGATGGGAATGGAGATTTTGCAACATCCTTCCCCTGCCACGCCCACCAAGCCACGCCCAGAAAACCGGTAATAAAAAAATTTGGAGTTCACCACCATCAATCCTATAATGTAATAATCTTAATGAAAGCAATAGTTATTTGTATACAAGCACAAACATTTCCATTTTAAAACTGAAATCTCTTAAGTTGTATTGCTGCTTGTTTCGTTCTTTGATTTAGTATCAATGTATTGCAAAATATACAGGAAATAACAATATGCGAAACATCCAACAGTTCATTTATTTTATTTTTTCTACTCCAGCAGGCAAATTCTGATTTGTTCAAATAGCACACACTATCTTAACTCACAGGAGCACTGAACAATGGACTTTGTAGTCTTTGAGCTTTAAAATCCATACATCAGCTCAATGGCTGATAGACTGATTAAAAAGCTGTCTTCTCCCTCTGTATTGCTTATCTATTCGCAATTTTTAATTAAATGGGTATTTGCATGTAACGTGTCTATTATTATATGCAAATACCCATTTAATTAAAAATGACATTCATTTCAATATTAAATGTTATGATATTTGTTTTTTGGGATCACACTTTTTATGAACAAATATTCAAGCACATGTTGGCCAGCTCGTTATCATAATTTATAGCAAAAGATAAGCCACAGTTTCCCTTGGAGAAAAAGGAAAAACAGGTGTTTCTGTATTTTTCGATAAGAACATCAAAAAAGCTATTGATAAAATACCAAAGAAATGAAGGAATTCTATAAGCTAAGTCTGGCTTTGAAAAGGTGCGGTGTTTACGTGGCAAGGGATATAATGCCCTGTGCTAATTTTTTCATTTTTTTAAACATCCTTTTGTGCCAAATTAGATAAAACGAGAAGAAGGCAAGGAGAAGAAAATCTTACATATGCTGTCAGTTATTTTCACCTTTTTATCCTGGAGTAAAATATCAGTGGTGAAAGAAAGCAGTCTGGGAAAGTTTAGTCATGCCTTGGGTATCTTGACTCTCTCAATTCAGTTTCAAAACAAATGTACTTTGGTTTTGGAATGGACACAGGTGCCTTGCCAAAAAAGGAAACATAGCCACAGATAAGAGGTCAAATGTGATGTTAGGTCGCACATAATTAGGAAAAACGTTTGGAAATATAGTGGTCATATCCAAGAGCAGGATTGACTGCAGACATAATAGCACCCACAATCCTGCAATGTGCACACCAAAACAACTAGACACAAGAGCAGTTTTTTCCCAAATGCCATCACTCTGCTAAACAAATAATTCCCTCAACACTGTCAAACTCTTCACTAAGTCTGCATTACTATTACTATTAATCTTCTCATCGTTCCTATCACACATCTCCTCCCACTTATGACTACATGACTGTAACTTTGTTGCTTGTATCCTTACAATTTATATTGATATTGATTGTTTCCTAGTATGATTCGATTGCTTATTTGTACCCTATGACTATCATTTAGTGTTATATACCTTATGATTCTTGACAAATGTATTTTGTCTTTTTATGTACATTGAGACAAATTCCTTGTGTGTCCAATTACATTTGGCCAATAAAGAATTTATTTTATTCTATTCTATTCTGTTCTGTTCTGTTCTGTTCTATTCTATTCTATTCTAATGTGTATCACAAGAGCAGAGTGGCTGCCATCTTGAATTTATTCATTCATATCCTCTTCTTTGAGGATATCCCTGTCCAAGAGTTGATTTTTAGCTTGATTTGCAACTGTTTCAAAGTGACTGATGGGCAGGCAAACTGTGACCATATTAACAGATTAACAGAGTTGGAAGGGAGGTCATCTAGTCCAACTCTCCACCCAAGCAGGAGACCCTACACCATTTCTGACAAATGACAGTCCAGTCTCTTCTTGAAAGCTTCCAGTGATGAAGCTCCCACAATATTGCCACCAGACTATCAAGGACTTAGAAGGCCAGGATTGGGTAGCACAACCAAACAATAGCCTAAGACTTGAAAGTCAGCCATCAACACACCCCAATCAGCATCTAAAAAGCCACATCCAACACGCACCACATAAATACCACATAGAGAACAGCGAACACTCTGCTAGAGAGAAATTCCCTGAAGATGGGCTCCAGCATGAGTCCGAAAGCTTGGAAGACAAAACCTCTGGTCCCAGTGACTGACCCAGATTGCATCCTGCACAGAGGTGATATTCAGCAGGTTCTGACCAGTTCTGTGTAAAAAGCTGAGATGGTGCAGTGGTTAGAGTGCAGTACTGCAGGCTACTTCAGCTAACTGCTAGCTGCAGTTCAGCAGTTCAAATTCTACCAGGCTCAAGATTGACTCAGCCTTCCATCCTTCCGAGGTGGGTAAAATGAGGACCCAGATTGTCGGGGGCAAGAGGCTGACTCTGTAAACCGTTTAGAGAGGGCTGTAAAGCACTGTGAAGCGGTATATAAATCTAAGAACTATTGCTATAACAACCAGCCACGGTTGCTGCATTCTGCCATATTCTGCCATATTCTGACTGGAAGAGATTTTTAGTTTGACTCAGGAGTCGAAAAGTGAAGATGGCAGGTGTGTCCCTGAGACCAAAGTCCTGCATCTTTCTACACGCAACACAGGTAGAAAAAGTGTGGGCTTTGCTCTCAGATCACAGCCTGACATTAGCCTCTCTTCTTGAATTATGATCTGATCAAACGGGAAGCACTAAAGGAGGAGAGAAGTTGAAAAAGCTTCTGCTTTAGAGAATTTTTACAGGGGCCTGACCTCAATTAGCCAGAAAAGCAAGAGACGTGGAAAGTTGCACAAGGCCAAATGATGTTTTCGGAACATCGTTCCAAAAATGAATTAAGATAAAAAGTATTAAAAATAGCAATATAAACCGGTGTTGTCAAAACACAGGCAGTATTTCCCATGCATGGTTGGAAAATCTGAAAGGACAGATTGTCGTGGAAAAAAAATATATCTGGGTGGCTGCTCAGTTTGATGGCACATACCTGAGTATGTGCCATCAAATTGGCTTAGATCAATCTGATGGCACATAACTCAAACCAATGCATTTTTTTTCCATACGCGTCTGTCTAGGATGATAGCTCCTGATGAGTTTATGTTTAAGTCCTTAGTAGTCGTCTTGACTACTAAGTAAGAGGGATGTGGTGGCTTAGTGGCTAAGACACTGAGCTTGTCGATCGAAACGTCGGCAGTTCAGCGGTTCGAATCCCTAGGGCCGCGTAACGGGGTGAGCTCCTGTCCCAGCTTTTGTCAACCTAGCAGTTCGAAAGCACGTAAAAGATGCAAGTAGAAAAATAGGGACCACCTTTGGTGGGAAGGTAACAGCATTCTATGCACCTTTGGTGTTTAGTCATGCCGGCCACAAGACCACAGAGACGTCTTCAGACAGCGGCTTTGAAACAGAGATGAGCACCATCCCCTAGAATCAGGAATTACTAGCACATATGTGTGAGGGAAACCTTTACTTTTACCTTTAGTCATCTTGACAACACTCTAGGAACAGCCTGACATTGTGTCCCATCTCCTCCTCCTCCCCACCCTCCTCCTCTTCCTCTTTTACAATTCATGGTATTCCTGGTGTAATTCAACTCAGTTATTAGCTATGTCCACGCTTGCTTTGCTTTTCTAGATCAGTTGCTTTGGCATTGCTGCCCCTCCCCCAGTCCCCCCAAAAAATAAAAAAATAAAAATATGGAATTAAGGGTGAGGAAAATAAATATCAAGCAAATGAAAACTATGAAAGAAATGGATTCAAGGAAAATAAAATTTTCTTCTATAATTTATTGCAATTTTAAAGACATGATTACAGTACCTTCTCAGAAAAAAACAGCACAGTTTCCATTTTTTCTCCTGCCTCAGCTTATAAACTTGCTGCCTACAATAACATGTTTCCATTTTTAAATCCAGGTCTGATTGTCTAATTAAATTCTCAACTTTCTCTCATGCAGACATCTTTTATTTCCTTTTCTTTCAATTACTCCAAATATACTCTGTCTGTGTGTGCTTGCGTGTATGTTTATGTTTGAGTGAGTGTGTTAAATTTTGCCTCTTGTTTTCCCTTTCTAATAGAATTACATTTTTATTTTGGGTTAATTTCTAAAGATAAAGATAGTCCTGAGTGGAAATTACTGCTGGTGGCTTTATGGATCAATGGTGTAATTTTTGGGGGGCTATGGAAGAACAGTTTCCCATTCTTTCCAGCATAGTATACTGACTTCAGAGAGGGAGAGACTTCCTGAAATAATTGTGCAAACATTGTGAAATAGACCTTGGAAGCCATTTGAACTGGGTGAGCTGTGGAAGTCCAAATCCTGCTAGCTAAAATGAAAAACCGTGAAGGTCTCCTGCTAAAACTACCAACCTCTCTGTAATAGTACATCAGTCCATGGTTGATAAGTCAAAGAGTGGTGCCCAAACTGCCCAAGGAGCTGCTGATCCAGTTCTACAGAGGAATTATTGAGTCTGTCATCTGCACCTCTATAACTGTCTGGTTTGGTTCTGCAACCTAACAAGCCAGACACAGAATTCAGAGGATAATTAGAACTGCAGAAAAAAACAATTGCTACCAACCTGCCTTCCATTGAGGACCTGTATACTGCATGAGTCAAAAAGAGACCCCTCGCATCCTGGACATAAATTGTGTCAACTTCTACCCTCAAAACAACACTATAGAGCACCACACACAACTAGACACAAGAACAGTTTTTTCCTGAACACCATCACTCTGCTAAACAAATAATTCCCTCAACACTGTCAAACTATTTACTAAATCTGCAATACTATTAATCTTCTCATCAGATTACCCATCTCCTTCCACTTATGACTGTATGACTGTAACTTTGTTGCTTGTATCCTTACGATTTGTACTGACTGTTTCCTAATACATTTGATTGCTTATTTGTTCCCTATGACCATCATTAAGTGTTGTACCTTATGATTCTTGACAAATGTATCTTTTGTTTTATATACACCGAGAGCGTATGCACCAAGACAAATTCCTTGTGTGTCCAATCACACTTGGCCAATAAAGAATTCTATTCTATTCTATTCTATTCTATTCTGTTCTGTTCTGGATGAATTTATAACCATAGACCTTATCAGGCTTGGAGAGCTGCTAGGCCGATATTTTCCAAAAGCAATGCTGAACAAGAAAATTAGTGGACCAGAGGAATGTTGTCGATATAATTTCCTTGGAGTTCACTAAAGCATTTGATAAAGTAGACTATAACCTACTACTAGATAAAGTAGAAAAATGTGGGTTAGACAGCACCACCACCAGATGGGTTCGTAACTGGCTGACCAACTGGACTCAACGTGTAGTCCTCCATGGAACTACATCCACATGGAGGGAAGTATGCAGTGGAGTACCCCAAGGCTCTGTTTTAGGCTCAGTACTCTTCAACATCTTCATCAATGACTTGGACAAGGGGATAGATGGGGAACTCATCAAATTTGCAGATGACACCAAGCTGGCAGGAATAGCCAACACTCCAGAAGATAGGCTCAAGATACAGAAGGATCTTGACAGACTTGAACATTGGGCACTATCTAACAAAATGAAATTCAACAGTGAAAAAAGTAAGGTTCTACATTTCAGCAAAAAACCGCAAAATGTACAGGTACCGTATATTGGTACCTTGCTCAAAAGTAGTACCTGTGAGAGGGATCTTGGAGTCCTAGTGGACAACCATTTAGATATGAGCCAGCAGTGTGCAGCAGCTGCCAAAAAAGCCAACACAGTTTTGGGCTGCATAAACAGAGGGATAGAATCAAGATCACGTGAAGTGTTAGTGCCACTTTATAATGCCTTGGTAAGGCCACACTTGGAATATTGCATTCAATTTTGGTCGCCATGATGTAAAAAAGATGTGGAGACTCCAAAAAGAGTGCAAAGAAGAGCAACAAAGATGATTAGAGGCCTGGAGGCTAAAACATATGAAGAACGGTTGCAGGAACTCGGGATGTCTAGTTTAATGAAAAGAAAGACTAGGGGAGACATTTTTTATTTTTATTTTATTTTTTATTTTATTTATTTTGTCACAACATCATACAAAAAGATTATATCAAGAATATAATTCTTTGTGGTGACCCCAAACATAAAATTATTTTTTTTAGGCAGCGATCTCAGCGTGCCTCAGCAGCTGCAGAAGGGGGGGGAAAACCTGTTTTTTTTTAATTTATCGCGCCTGAAGCCGTATTGGCTAGAGATCTGAACTGCTTGCGATTGCCTTGAGGACAGAGGCATTAAAGCGGAGACTCCTCCCCTATTAAGTTTATAGTGCCTGAAGCCCGATTAGGCTAGAGATTGGGAAGAGCCTGCAGCTGGCTTGTGGAGTCAACCATTGGAGCGCAATTCTTCGACTCGCAAGTATACTTCCCATATTTCCGATGGTCTTAGGTGACCCCTGGCAAATCGTCATTCGACCCCCAACCGGGTCGCAACCCACAGGTTGAGAACTGCTAAGCTAAAGGAAGTCCTGCATACAGAGCAGAATTGTACAGAAGTAACCTTCCCTAAATATATAGGAAATCCTCAATTTATAATGGTAATTGATCTGCCCATTATGATCGCCAGTTGTGTTGGTCATAAAGTAGGTCATTCCATGACCAACTGATTTTATAACCTTTTTTTTTTTTTTTTTTGCAGCAGTCAATAGGTGAACACCACAGTGGTTAAACTTTTCATTACAGCGGGGAAAAAACCAGAAGTAAATGCCACCAAAATTTTCAGCAAAATTGCAGTCATAAATATTTTTCTTATTTTTTTATTTGTCACAACAGTATATTTAAGCATAAGCATGAAAAACTATACTATATAAAGCATATACATAAGCATAAGTATGTAATAACTATATGAAATTGGATACTATCAAAGGGAACATTAGGACAGGAACGGTAGGCACGCTGGTGCTCTTATGCACGCCCCTTACAGACCTCTTAGGAATGGGGTGAGGTCAACAGTAGATCGTTTTTGGTTAAAGTTTTGGGGATTTTGGGAAGAGACCACAGAGTCAGGTAGTGCATTCCAGGCATTAACAACTCTGTTACTGAAGTCATATTTTCTGCAATCGAGATTGGAGCGGTTCACATTAAGCTTAAATCTATTGTGTGCTCGTGTATTGTTGTGATTGAAGCTGAAGTAGTCTTCAACTGGAAGGACGTTGTAACAGATTATTCATGAGTTAAGCTCAGGTCATGTCGAAGGCAATATGACCATGGATTGCTGCAAACAGAGGTAAATAGAGGCTAGTTGCTGAGCCCCCGACATGAAAATACACGACTGGGGGAGTGTGGTTGTCAGAACTTCAGAACTGGGTCATAAGAAGGGGTTTGTTGTAACTTCAAATGATTGTAAAATGACAACCTGTATTGTTGAAAAACCGCATTTTGAAATGTCTCCTGTATATATATATAAGCTTCATAATGGGGGGCGGGGAGGATGCACATCTATTAAATAAGCAACTTTGACAATAGCCCTTTTGTGAGAACAATGCTGGGAGTGCAGTTCTAACTTGGTTATTATTATTATACTGAGAGCATAAAATATGATTTGTCCTAGTTTATAGACCCAACCTTAAATCCTCCCATTCCCCAGTTTGATGCAATCGGCAAAATGCACGTCTCATTTCCTTAATTAAGCCACTTCAGCTTGAACTTTACTTAAACTTGAACTTTGTAATTGCCTGTTCCTGAGTCGGTGTCCGCTCTGTAGCACTAGATGAAATGGAGCAATTAGAGATTACTAGGAAACCCATGACTCCTTAGTCTTGGTTTCAGAGATATTTCCTTACTGGATTCCTCTGTGCCTTCAAGAATGGCAGAGCTTCTTAGATCTTGATAAGTTCTTTAAAATCCAGGGGGAGATTCAGAAATGTATCTACCTCAAAAGTAGTCCATGTTGAACTGTAGAGTGCAGCCAAACATCAAGAGTTGACCACACAAATAGAAGAGAAGAGAAGAGAAGAGAAGAGAAGAGAAGAGAAGAGAAGAGAAGAGAAGTAGAGTGGAGTGGAGTGGAGTGGAGTGGAGTGGAGTAGAGTAGAGTAGAGTAGAGTAGAGTAGAGTAGAGTAGAGTAGAGTAGAGTAGAGTAGAGAAGTGTAGAGAAGTGTAGAGTAGAAGAGAAGAGAAGTGTAGAGTAGCGTACAGTAGAGTACAATAGAGTACAATAGAGTACAATAAAGTAGAGTAGAGTAGAACAGAACAGAACAGAACAGAACAGAATAGAATACCAGAGTTGGAAGGGACCTTGGAGGTCTTTTAGTCCAACCCCCCCGCTTAGGCAGGAAACCCTACACCACTTCAGACAAATGGTTATCCAACGTCTTCTTAAAATCTTCCAGTGTTGGAGCATTTACAACTTCTAGAGGCAAGTTGTTCCACTGATGAATTGTTCCCACTGTCAGGAAATTTCCCCTTAGTTTTATGACAACTTGGTATTGTGTCGTAAAATGCTTCGTGATTATTTTAGGTCCTAAAACGTTTTATAAAGTTTGAGAAATTTAAATTCCATTGGAATCATGGATCTTAGATTTTGGGCACACTCTGTAAGTTAGCCCATTTGAGTTCAAAACATTTTTGGCCTATGATGCATCGTTTTGCCCAGCTAAAGGTTACAGACATGAGAGTTTTAGTAGTATGCATCGAAACCCAGGGATATCTAAAATTGCTACTACTGAGAGGGTTCACTGGGGGATACGGGGAAGGGGTCAAAAAAGTTGGGACAATGGCCGTGACATGTACGATTGAAACCCCACCCTTTTTTTGGAAATATCACATGTGTGATGCAGGGGTGGTATTCACTTACCTTCCCTACCGGTTTGCAAATGTGTGTGCGTGCGTGCACTCACACACTCGCTCTGCTCACTCGTGCCATCTTCCGTGCATGTGCAAGGCCTCCTGTGCATGCGCAGAGCCTCAAAAACGTGGAAAAATGGGATGTCATGACATCTGTGTGGGTGGATGGGGCATCCCGCAGTTGCCTCTACCGGTTTGCCTGAACCAGATAGGACCGGCTGAATACCACATGTAAAAAGGAGTGAGGTTTTGATTGCATGGACCGATGACCGTCTAAACTTTTTTTAACCCACTTTTATAAACACCCCTTGGCTGCAACTTCCTTACTCAATCCATCTCAGGGGTCTCCAACCTTTGTCCCTTTAAGACTTGTGGACTTCAACTCCCAGAGTTCCTCAGCCAGCTTTGCTTTGCTTTGCAAAGCTTTGCTTTGCTGGCTGAAGGACTCTGGGAGTTGAAGTCCACAAGTCTTAAAGGGACCAAGGTTGGAGACCCCTGATCCATTTTATAAGATTTAAGCCAGCATGACTGTGTTGGCGACCATTGGTGGTTAACAAGATCTGTAGCAGATCTTCCTCCTACAGAAAAGCAAATGAAGTCATATTTCAGGCGCTGCTCTCACAAGGAGAGAGAATTATAGTTCCCCATTACTAATGTGGACTAAGGCTTGAAGATTCATGCTGTGAAAATTAGTAATAGGCTTTTAAGCTAAATTCTCACACATTCCTGAGGAGCAAGTTGTAGTTTAATCTGTATAATTATCTAAATAGCTATTCTCACTTGCTGTCTACTATTTAAAAAAACCTCCATCCCTCCCCTTGGATCACATTCACTGTAACTCACTAACTATTTTACAAAGGTCATTTCATTTACCACGTTAGCTGAAAGTACATGTAGGACTATCCTCAGGGTATGGTCAATATGACAGCCATTAATAAGGAAAAAATAGAACAAAAACAGATATACCCAAGTCAATCAAAGGTTTAATTAAGCATAAAAGAAACCTCAGATGCATTTATTGTGGGTCAAAGCGAATGGCAGTTGAAACAACAAGCATAGCTGACTCAATAATAAAGCAAAAGGAAGATGATAGCTAAACATTGTTTATGAAAGTACATGGTTGACTTTAACTTCATGTTTTTATTGATATCTGTAAAATGTAACCATGTAAGGAATAGAAAGAATAGAAAAAAAGAAATAGAAAGAAAAGAATAGAAGGGACGCGGTGGCTTAGGGGCTAGGACATTGAGCTTGTCGATCGAAAGGTTGGCAGCTCAGCGGTTCAAATCCCTAGTGCTGCCGTGTAACAGGGTGAGCTCCTGTTACTTGTCCCAGCTTCTGCCAACCTAGCAGTTTCAAAAGCATGTAAAAATGCAAATAGGGACCACAGAGTAACAGAGTTCCGTGCGCCTTTGGCGTTGACTCATGCTGGCCACATGACCACAGAGACGTCTTCGGACAGCGCTGGCTCTTTGGCTTTGAAACGGAGATGAGCTCCGCCCCCTAGAGTCAGCAACGACTAGCACGTATGTGCGAGGGGAACCTTTACCTTTACCTAAAATGTATTTATTTATTTATTTTTATTTATTTGATTTTTATACCGCTCTTCTCCCGAAGGACTCAGGGCGGTGTACAGGCAAAATAAAACAAATAGTACAATATACAATTTAAAATGCAATTAAAAAACTTATTTTAAAATTGGCCTGAAAAGTATACAATGAACTAAAAACCCCATTTAAAATTAGTTAATAAGAATTTAAAATTTAATAAAATTCAATTTAAGCCAGCCCCGCACGAATAAAAAGATATGTCTTCAGTTCGCGACGGAATGTCCGAAGGTCAGGTATTTGGCGTAAACCCGGGGGAAGTTCGTTCCAGAGTGTGGGAGCCCCCACAAAGAAGGACCTTCCCCTGGGGGCCGCCAGCCGACTTTGCTTGGCGGATGGCACCCTGAGAAGTCCCTCTCTGTGAGAGCGTACGGGTCCGTGGGAGGCATGTGGTAACAGCAGGCGGTCCCGTAAGTACCCAGGCCCTAAGCCATGGAGCGCTTTAAAGGTAGTAACCAAAACCTTAAAGTGCACTCGAAAGGCCACAGGTAGCCAGTGCAGTCTGCTCAGGAGCGGTGTTATATGGGAGCTACGCGGAGCTCCCTCTATCACCCGCGCAGCTGCATTCTGGACTAACTGAAGCCTCCGAGTGTACTTCAAGGGGAGCCCCATGTAGAGAGCATTACAATAATCCAAGCGAGAGGTAACGAGCGCATGAGTGACCGTGCACAAGGCATCCCGATCAAGGAAGGGGCGCAACTGCCGAACCAGGCGAACGTGGTGGAAGGTCCTCCTGGAGACGGCTGTCAAATGATCTTCAAACGACAGCCGTTCATCCAGGAGGACACCTAAGTTGCGCATCCTATCCTTTGGGGCCAATAACTCGCCTCCAACAGTCAGCCGCGGCTGCAGCTGACTGAATCGGGGTGCCGGCATCCACAGCCACTTCGTCTTGGAGGGATTAAGCTTGAGCCTGTTTCTCCCCATCCAGACCCGTACGGCTTCCACGCACCGGGACAGCAATGTAACCATGTAAGGAATGGAAAAACAATGTTAAGACCTTGTGACATGGAGGATTGTGGTTTTGCCCATTAAGACTTGAAATCTCCTAATGCCCTAATATGAGCCAGCATGGAATGGGACAACTTGCCACAGCCAACTCGTCATGGCCAACTCGCCATGGCCAACTTCCTGCAACTAGATCACCACGGCCAACTCACTGCTGGACAACTTGCCACAACCAGCTCATCCCGAGACAACTTGCTGCGGAACAATTTAACAATTCTATTTAATTATTTTTTAAAAAAAATTTAAAAAATTGTTTTAATTTTTGCCCTTCACATTTCATTCTGCCCCTCCTTTTGCATCCTTTCCTTAATGATTCTATTCCACCATTTCTTTGATATTAGTGTAACTCTTGTCCCGCAGTGAAGGATCAAATTGCCGGATCAAATTGCCCAGGTAGATGCTATAGAAGACAGGCAGTCCCTGAAATATCTAGGCTGTTTGCATGAAGGGCTTATGGGTCACACCCACGCCATGAATTATACCCAGAAACAAACAGGCTAGCTCTACAGCTCGTAGAGCAGAGGTACCACATGGCATACTGAGACAGTAGGCTGTTCTGTCTCCTTCCCCACTTCAGACCCACGAGTTGGCCTTCAGCCAGTGGATTCACGGCTCTTATCAGTCCTGGCAGAGAAATCGCAGCTTCCTGCCAAAGTTCAAACAAATGACTCACGTAGCAAGACATTCAGCTCTTTTTGAAATGGATCAGCTAAACTTTGCATCCTGTGGAGTGAGAGCAGTCCCAAAGCTTCTTATATATCCTGTGGGGTGGGGCTCCTGCCCCACCCTTCCTTTTGATGACACCGCCTCTCTAATCTTCTGAAGTGCGGGTCAAGCCAAGCTTGATTATTATTATCAGCTGAGTCTGAAGACGTAGCCTGGGGAAGGGAGGAATCAGGGGATGATGGCCTCATTACGTCCTCCGACTGGTCTGGTTCTGGCTCCTGGAGCCGAGGCAAAGGAATTGGTGCTCCCGAGGTAAGCCTTACCGGCCCTTCCCCCTCACTCTCGGAGTCACTTTCGGGCATGGGGCCAGGTTCGGGGGCTGGAGTCACAACATAGGCGTTGTATTACTGTTGCATTCTGAACCAGCTGAAGTTTCCAAGTGATCTTCCAGGGCAGCTTCACCTACAACCCAATGTACAAGCTGCAAAGTGAACAGGGCATAAGAGATTGTTTGAAGACCCCCCTGATGTTGGAAAAGGCACAACAGGCCCGCCAGACAAACCTATGTAAAGCCTTTTGGGACAGAACCTTAATCACCTCACATGGCCAGCCTGTGCCAAAAAATAGAATTGGTAATCATCAGCATACTAATGATAAAGAATCCCAGACTATTAGGTGGTCTCACTAGTAGATGTTCAATATGATGAGACAGAGATTAGTCTCTTGTGCCACCAACAAAGGAAGCACTAAGGGAGCAATTCTTTCCCCCAACCAACATGACAAGAGCTGACCATAGAGAAAGGAAACCAGATGTTGCACTTCCAGTCTTTGGAGTTGATTCAGAAGGATACCATGACTGATGGTAACGAAAGGCAGTGAGATCGAGAAACACAAAGATGGATTGTCCACCTTCATTTAAATGCCAGATGAAGAGAAATCCCCTTGTAGAGAAAAAAACACAAAACCCCAACCTCCTGTTTGAGACATTAGGTCAGACCAGAGGTGAGTTTCAGCAGTTCTGACCAGTTCTGGAGAACCAGTAGCGGAAATTTTGAGTCGTTCAGAGAACCGGTAAAAACCACCTCTGACTGGCCCCACCCCCATCTATTCTCTGCCTCCCGAATCCCAGCTGATCGGGAGAAAATGGGGATTTTGCAGTATCCTTCCCCTGGAGTGAGGTGGGAATGAAGATCTTACAGTATCCTTCCCCTGGAGTGGGGTTGGAATGGGGAGTTTGCAGTAACTTTCCCCTGGAGTGGGAAGGGAATGGAGATTTTACAGTATCCTTCCTGCCCGCCACGCCACACCCGCCACGCCCGCACCCACAGAACCGGTAGTAAAAAAAATTGAAACCCACCACTGGCTCAGACCCTAAATAGTTGCCAAGGTTGGAGACCCCTGTACTAAATAGTAGCTTCTACAGAGACCATATTCTGACTTTTAAAATATGACACTTCATTTCATTCCATGGACTTAGATATTTCTCCAATGAGAAGCTCATTCTTGAGTGGTTTACACTTCTTGTAGGTACCACATTAAAATGCACAGTAAATAACACCTAACCTTTCTACCACCAATAAGAGGATCCTCATCAACCACACAATATTGGTGGCGAGTCCTCAGGAACAATTGCCAACCCCCCCCCCCCCCACGCCATCCCCAAAGGTCCTCTGGAAAACATCATTCCAGATTTTCCTTAACAACTTTTTTTTATAACATTGATTCTTAGCAATAGTGGCTGCTTTTAATGTTATTTCATTTTCCTCTCTCCCTGAAAACACTGAAATGTTTGAGCTCTTTTATTCCTCTATCAAGAAGTCATTTTTCATTCTGACAGGACTATCAATAAGCACATTTAGTGGGGCCTCAAGCTCTCCTGGAGAGCTTATGCAAAGCGCCGTCGGTCTGACACCTCATGGCTGTGGATTGATGTGGCCATTATACAGAGGCCATGGATGTCTTTACCAGGAGAACTTCTTACTTTTTCATTGTAGTTAGTAAGAATCAAACTTTCACTGCCCACCCTACCTGAACAATTTCCAAGACGATTTATTTTACAATATTTGCACCATCATTTCAAGAGATGCATCTTACCATCTCTGTAGACAAAAATGGCTTGCAATAATTCAGTCGATTTGCTTCATCCCTATTGCAAGTGATGGATTGGCCAAAGGATAAACTCTTGGATTGGCTTACAAAAACAAATGTTGTTTTGAAGAAATTCATGTATTCATATATATCTACTCAAGCCCAGAGACCAAGAATTCTAAATTTAGTTGCGCAAGAAACATGTGTCACTATCTGGCCATCCATGTTTGGAAGAAGACAAGGACAAACCACATCTGATGTCTGCGAAGTAGCTAGATGGATGTGTCCATGTGGCATGAGAAGTTGAACAGAATTGGAAGTAGATTTTCCCTTTTGAAAACATGCACTGAATATGTTTTAAATTCCCTTATTTTTGCTGGATTTCACCTGAATAAACCTTGAAACACAATGGGTAGAACTAGAATCTTGCTCAGCACCTTTTTTTCTTAAAATCTAATATGTATTCTTTTCTTCATATGTTGAAATTTAATGTTCTTTGCATCTAGGAAGTCCACCACGTATATCTTGTCTCAGCTATAAGATCCCTGGTGGTGGCTTTCTTCACTCACATCTGAACTTTTAATTTTGCAATTTGTGACCTAAAAATTATGAATGTGAGTGTTTGACTATTTGCAATTTGCTATTCGGTTTTATATATTATATAATAGGCATGATGGCTCAGTGGTTAAAGATGCTGAACTTGTCGGCAGGAAAGCTGACAGATTCGAGACTCAAGCACCAAGCAATGGGGTGAGCTCCCATTACTTGCCAAGCTTCTGCAAACATAGCAATTTGAAAGCATGCAAATGCAAGTAGATAAATAGGTACCACTTTGATGGGAAGGTAATGGTGTTCTTTACACCTTGGCATATAGTCATGCTGACCTGATGACCACAGAAGCATCTTTAGACAATGCTGACAATCGGACATGACCAATCAAGGGCAACCTTTACCTTTATCTTTTTTTTATATACCGTATTTTTTTGGACTATAAGACGCACTGAAATATAAGTCGGACCAAGATTTCAAAGAGGAAAACAAGAAAAAAAATAGTTTTTGTCCTCCGTGCATCTGGTTTTTTCCCTCCCCGGCCCCCAGGAGCATTCTGCAGGTCTCCCAAATCCTCTGTGTGTCCTGTTTTTGCAAAAAATGGAGTGGGGCTTCAGGAGGCCAAAAATGACCATATTCAGTCTATAAGACGTACTGACATTTCCACCCTCTTTTAGGGAGAAAAAAAGTGCATCTTATACTCCGAAAAGTACAGTATTATCATGTCAGGCTATAAAAACCACCTTCCTCATTATGTAATCTATGGTGATGTAATTAAATATATCCTCTGCAATCTGGGATTATTAAAGTCTGCTTAAAGAGCCGTATGGTTCCTTCTGCACTTATGGAACCAGTGATTTTTGACTATTGATAATTACCATTTAATACTTCATAGGTCATTTATTGGGTGAAAATAAATATAGCACTTTTTAAATTCTAGGTGTTTAGTGTTATCTGGAAGTTATGGATACTTATCAATCTTATGGAACCTGTATTCTTCAGCCAGAGCTAATGTGTATCCAAAACTTCTGAAGGCCAACTTCCTAGTACGTCTCTTTATTCAAGACACGAAATGCAGCAGTGCTTAGGGGAAGAAAGACTATTACCATTGTATCACAGCTGTGAGAAGAATCCAGCCATTCTTCCTCCAGTCTTCTGTTCCAGCATGACCCAACTAGAAAAATCTGGTAACCTCACAAATAGGAGACTAAGACTGTGGTCATTTCATTTGTCCCAAGTCTTTTCCATGAAGAGGTCTACTACCTTTGCATGAGGAGGCTTATTTTAGATATTGTAATTGATTGGTACATGAATTTGTCTAATCCTGTAAAAGTAGCTGAGATTGTGGGAAATTATGGCAGAATAGAACAGAACAGAACAGAACAGAACAGAATAGAATTTATTGGCCAAGTATGATTGGACACAGAAGGAATTTGTCTTGGTGCATATACTCTCAATGTAAAAAGAAAAGATACATTCATCAAGAATCATAAGGTACAACACTTAATGACAGTCATAGGGTACAAATAAGCAATCAAATCATACTAGGAAACAATCAATATAAATCTTAAGGATACAAGCAACAAAATTACATTCATACAGTCATAAGTGGGAGGAGATGGGTGACAGGAATGATGAGAAGATTAATAGTAATAATAATGCAGACTTAGTGAATAGTTCAACAGTGTTGAGGGGATTAGTTGTTTAAGCAGAGTGATGGCGTTTGGGGGGGAAATTGTTCTTGTGTCTAGTTTTTCTGGTGGTACATGAAATGTCACGAAACATCATGTGACAGAAATGTGACGCTGTGAGTTTTTCACCCTTGCGCTAGAAGAATCAGAATAGAGCTGGAAGGGACCTTGGAGGTCTTCTAGTCCAACCCCTTTCTCAAGCAGGAGGCAGTGCTCTATAGAGTCGTTTTGAGGGTAGGAGTTGAAACAATTTATGTCCAGGATGTGAGGGGTCTGTAGATATTTTCACAGCCCTCTTTTTGACTCGTGCAGTATACAGGTCCTCAATGGAAGGCAGGTTGGTAGTAATTGTTTTTTCTGCAGTTCTAATTAGGTAGTATAAGTAGCCTTATGTTAAATTTGTACTGGGCAAAATTTGTTGTTGAGTTGTAGCATTAGGCGAGGTGCCTCTCTCTGTCTCCCCACCCCCTCTCTCTCTCCCATCTCTGTTAGGTAGTTCAGTAACCACTTTAATTGATCCCGGCAAACAGAGAAACAAACTTGATTGCAATCTGCCATAGAAGGTAACCAAAGAACACTTAACAGCTTTAGATAAAAGCTTATAAAACAACAAAGCCCATTAATCAAACTAATAGCTGGGATTTTCTTATTACTTTGCTTATTAACAAAGTCACAGTTTCACCAGTGGTCTATATATTTACATGTATCAGTTTCATCTTCCAAATCAAGCCTTAATTTTGTTTTGCTGAACTGCCGGCTTTGAAGAACATCCTAGACAATCTCGAAGTGGACCCCTTTAGTCACCAGCTAAGTTAAAAGACGTTTTATAGCAGTGAATCCTTAACAGTACTTCTGAAGATTTTCTAGATTAAATAAACTGAGCATAGGCCTCAGATAAACATTTAATTATATCAGAACCTAATTAAAAACTACCTGAACCCCCTATATGGACTTGGGCCCTAATCAAGATATCATCAAATGTATTTCCTTCAGTGCTGCTAAGAGTTGCTCAAGGTTATGTCACAAATATTCAGCACAAAGAGACCAGTGTTCCGGTCCAACACAATGATCACATTCATCTGTAGACATTGTCGTACATGAATATGTTCATGAAGCTTATGACATTTAACAGAATGTGTTAATCTGAAAAGGTGCTACCAGGCGGTTGCTGACATTAATTGCAGTATAATAAAGAAAAGGTAAATCAATAGAAGAATTCTTCTTTAAAAGAATGTAGAATTTATACGTTCTTCCTTTTCCCACTTTTTTTTTGTGTGTGTACTAGACCTAAGTTTTCAAGTTGTGGTTCATAAACTATTCATGGTCCATCATGAAAAACACTGCTTTCAGGTTCTTGATGATGAAAAACCATTGAAATCTCCTTCAAGCTCAGTAGAGTCTGCTATCTGCTGAGATGACCCTTAGAGGTGGTGGTACAAGAAATGGCCCCATCAACACCAAAAGTTAAAAAATAGAATAGAATAGAATAGAATAGAATAGAATAGAATAGAATAGAATAGAATAGAATAGAATAGAATAGAATAGAATAGAATTTTTTATTGGCCAAGTGTGATTGGACACACAAGGATTTTTTCTTGGTGCATATGCTCTCAGTGTACATAAAAGAAAAGATACCTTCATCAAGGTACAACACTTACAAAACTTAATGATAGTCATAGGGTGCAAATTTAACATTTAATGATACAACACTTAATGATAGTCATAGGGTACAAATAAGCAATCAGGAAACAATCAATATCAATATAAATCGTAAGGATACAAGCAACAAAGTTACAGTCATAAGTGAGAGGAGATGGGTGATGGGAACGATGAGAAGATTAATAGTGGTGCAGACTTAGTAAATAGTTTGACAGCATTGAGGGAATTATTTGTTTAGCAGAGTGATGGCATTCAGGAAAAAACTGTTCTTGTGTCTTGTTGTTCTGGTGTGCAGTGCTCTATAGCATGTTATATGATTTATAAGACATATAAGAAAGATTTTTGGTTGAAAGCATGGAGTTTTTGGTTGAAATAATGAAATCTCAATTGAAATTTTATAACATTTTTATACATTTTTTTACATTTATAAAATTTTATAATTTTTGATTTAATACCACTCAGGGAAATCATGTATATTCCAGAGCAGCATAGCAGACCATGGACTTTCTGTGGCCATCAAAAGCTTGTGATGATGAGACTTGTCAACAGAAACAAAAATGTTGGAAAACACTAATCTAAGACAAATCCCATGAATTGAAAGGAGTGTCTTTAGATGGAAACTAGGATCATTATAAAAATATACTAGGAGCCCTAGTAGCACAGTGGTTAGAGTATTTTGCAGTATTGCAGGCAAACACTGCCCACAGTCTGGAGTTTGATCTTGACAGGGCTCAAGGTTGACTCAACCTTCCATCCTTCCCAAGTCAGTAAAATGAGAATCCAGATTGTTGGAGAAAATATGCAAATAATGCCGACATTGTAAACTACCCAGAGAGTGCTGTGAAGTGCTATGGGGCAATATATAAGTTTAAATACTATTACTATTGCTATTTCTGTCCCCAAAGGCTTCTCACGAGGACTATAAATGCAAATTTATTAAGGCTTCACATACCTTTCTTTCAATGTAAATATTTGTGCAAATTGCAACGACATCTATAAATTGAGGAAAGTTGTGCACAAAACAAATGCCAATTTCACTGCATTTTTTAAAATTTTGCAAAAGGAGTCACTCTTTTTACAGAAACGTTACAGATCTCAAAATAACTAGACAATGATTTTGTACAGGGTGAATATGGCTGTACTTGAAAGGAATTGTTTGCAAACTGCGTAACATCAAGAGTAAGTTACCACAGTGCCAGGTGCTGACAAACCTGGGTATTTATTCACCAATTAAAAGTTTATGGACAGAGCTTTGGGACTAAGCTGTAAATTAATATTAAAAAAATTGAGTTGTATAATTGGTCCTATTTTCACTCGAATTTACTATGAATGCCAAGAACTGTACATTTAGGAATATTTTAAAAAAAACAAAAACCAGCTGGCTTTAATATTAAAAATAGATCTTTTTTTGCAAACCTGTCCTCTATTGATACGTCCTAACATTTTGGCACATTTTATTGTAAAAGTCTGTACACAATATCTTCACACTGCCTACAGGCTTTGCTGTGGTGGCTTGATTGTTCCTGCCCAAGTCTCAGAATAAATCCACAAAGCCTCCTACTTGCCAGCTTTTTTTAATTTTACCCTTGTTGAAGATGGGAAGGAAGGCTGCCTTGTTGCAAATGTTGTCTTGGAAGATCTTAGAAGACAGACCAAAAACAAAAAAAAACAAAAAATAGCCTAAAACCTTAAGTATCTTTGGGATATAGTTGAAAAAGTCGAGATGGTAGCCATGATAGGACATCACGTATAAAAAGAAACAGTAGCTTCTCTTCTTCTTCTTGTGCCATATACTGTTCTGACCTCGTTCCAATAAACCTCTTTTATTTAAACCCTCCCATACTATTACCACTTACAATACTAGACAACACAGTATCAACAGTAGAGACCTACAAATTTCTAGGTTCTACCATATCTCAAGACCTAAAATGGACACCCAACATGAAAAACGTCATCCAAAAAGCACAACAAAGAATCTTCTTTCTGCGCCAACTCAGAAAGCTCAAACTGCCCAAGGAAATGCTGATCCAGTTCTACAGAGGAATTATTGAGTCTGTTATCTGCACCTCTATAACTGTCCGGTTGGGTTCTGCAACCCAACAAGACAGACACAGATTTCAGAGGATAATTAGAATTGCAGAAAAAAACAATTGCTATCAACCTACCTTCCATTGAGGACCTGTATACTGCAGGAGTCAAAAAGTGGGCTGTGAAAATATCTACAGACCTCTCACATCCTGGGCATAAATTGTTTCAATTCCTAACCTCAAAACGAGGCTACAGAGCACTGCACACCAGAACAACTAGACACAAGAACAGTTTTTTCCTGAATGCCATCACTCTGCTAAACAAATAATTCCCTCAACATTGTCAAACTAGTTACTAAATCTGCATTACTATTAATCTTCTCATTGTTCCTATCACCCATCTCTTCCCACTTATGTCTATATGACTGTATCCTTTTTGCTGATATCCTTACGATTTATATTGTCTGTTTCCTAATATGGTTTGATTGCTTATTTGTTCCCTATCACTATCATTAAGTGTTGTACCTTATAATTCTTGACGAATGCATCTTTTCTTTTTATGTACACTGAGAGCACCAAAGACAAATTCCTTGGGTGTCCAATCACACTTGGCCAATAAAGAATTCTATTCTATTCTGTTCTGTTCTGTTCTGTTCTTTTATTTTATTTTCTGTTCTATTTAATTTACAGTGAATTCCTCTCCAACAAAGTCTTTCCTCTCCCACAGTCTTTCAAGATAGTTCACAATTACCAACCTTTATCAGGCTTGGAGAGTGGCCAGGTCAATATCTTTCAGCCTCCACACTGTAACCGACAATACTTGGCAAGAATGCCGGAACAGATCTTCACCCAAATGAACTAATTGCCTCCTGAAAACTTCCCTCCCCTTCACTCCTCTTTATTCCCTATGGGAGGGGCCATTCACATTCCACCTGTGGCTTTACTCCTGAGTCGACCCTTGTTCCTTAGTTGGTCCCTTCTCCTGGCAGCTCTGCGCATGTGCACACTGGGAACAGGATCCAGCTGTTCTTCTGCCTCACTGATGTCTGACTCTAAAGACAGCTGACAACTGGTGGGCCACAACATATCCTTCATCGGACATTGGTGATCCTATTTCTATCAACAGCCTCACGAAAAAGTGCTATTGAGTTTGTGCCTTAGATTTTGAAGCCATGCTATTCTTCTTCTGCCTGGACCTCGTTTGCCTTCAATTGTTCCTTGGAGGATTAAGTGAACTATGCTGTATTTTTCTGGGTGTTGCATCACATGTCCAAAATATTCTAATTTTGGGTTTTTTTTTATGGTTTTGATGATTTCACTTGGCTTTCCCAGGCAGCTTATCACCTCCTCATTTCTGAAGGACTACCATGATGATTACAAATTGCCCAGAAGACATTATTTGAGTGCATTCAGCAGAGTTTTGCAAACAATCTCAAAAAAATAAATAAATTAAGTATTATTGGCTTGGTGGCAGAGGTGAAATGCTCCCGATTGGAGTCTGGTTTTGCTCCCAGCAGGCTTTCCTGGAGCCTGCTAGGCAAAAAACGGGTGTGTGGGTGGATGGGTTCATTTTTGAGAGAGAGAGAGAGAGAGAGAGAGAGAGAGAGAGAGAGAGAGAGAGAGAAGGGAGGGAGGGAGGGAGGGAGGGAGGCAGGGAAGGAAGGAGGAGAGGAAGGAAGGAGTACGAACCTGGCACTAGATGCATCTTCAGAGGATAATCCAGGGCTGGAAGGGACCTGGAGGTCATCTAGTCCAAGTCTACTCCAGCAGGACATTGTTAGTGAGTTTCTGCCTTTTGATCCCCCAGTCACATGGTTACATAGCCACGCCCACCCAGTCACATGACACCACCACCACCAAGCCATGCTCACCAAGCCACGCCCTTAGAACTGGTAGCAAAAAAATTTAGATTTCACCCCTGGTTGGTGGTCGCAAGCATGCGACTAACATTCATATAAAAGGGGAGGGACTTTGATTACATGCTTGTAGCCACATCTTGACTGTTTTGATTTCCTGGACTTCTTGCTTCCTTTGACCGTTGCATTTTCTCCTGGGAATCATCCTTAGACCAAAGTGGGCAAATAAATCAAATAAATTTTGAATCCAATTCTCTTCTGTAGAAATCCCTGGATCTCTTCCTCTCTGCCAATTCTCCCTTGCTTTCTTTTAAAAATATATATTCGGAAGCCTCAATTTATTTTAATAGTGCTGCTTGAAACTTCAAAGCAGGTTCTGGGCTCTCCGCCCATCCCTTTGGCACACCTAAGTCCAACTGAATGAGCTGAGCCGCTCAAAATATCCCTTCGCAGCACCTCGAAAAGGGGCGCACCTGTGGGCGCAGAAAGCTTTGAAAAGTGACATTTTGCTCTCTTTAGCTGCCAGGCAGTCCAACCCAAAACGGCTTTTCATTTCAGAAGCCGCTCGCAGTTTCTGCAAAAAAAAAAAAAACACTCTTTGCAGAAACTTTGTGTGGGCATTGGGAGAAATTTGGATGCCAAGATAACTAGCACAAACTGGCACTGGTATTAATCAGTTCTACAACAGAACGTTTCAGCTGGCCCTGGGATTCAGCGGGCGTGCGCTGAAAGGCTGGCAGACTTTCTCCCTGAGCAATACTTGTAAGGAAAGATAGAATAGAAGAATAGAATAGAATAGAATTTATTGGCCAAGTGTGATTGGACACACAAGGAATTTGTTTTGGTGCATATGCTCTCAGTGTACATAAAAGAAAAGAAGAAGAAGAAGAAAAAATACCTTCATCAAAGGTACAACATTTACAATACAAATGATGGTCATAGGTTGCAATTTAACCCTTAGTGATAGCAACAAAAAGTTATAATCATACAGTCATAAGTGGAAAGAGATTGGTGATGAAAACGATGAGAAGATTAATAGTACTGTAGATTTAGTAAATAGTCTGATTTTGGCCAAACTGGAATTTTGAAATTTTAACGGAAGTTTGGAAATATGCGTTCATTTTGAGCAACAAGATTTAACAGAATAACAGGATAACAGAGTGGGAAGGGACCTTGGAGGTCTTCTAGTCCAACTTACTGCTCAAGCAGGACTTCTTATAGTTCTTGAATTAAACTGTTTCCTGTTTTTATTAAGAAAGAGAGGAGGGGAGGGAGCGGGGGGGAGAGAAAGGAAGGAAGGAAGGAAAGAAAGAAGGAAGGAGGGAGGGATGGAGGGAGGGAGGGAGGGAGGGAAAGAAAGAAAGAAAGAAAGAAGAGAGAGGAAGGAAGGAAGGAAGGAAGGAAGGAAGGAAGGAAGGAAGGAAAAGAAAGAAAGAAAGAAAGAAAGAAAGAAAGAAAGAAAGAAAGAAAGAAAGGAGGAAGGAAGGAAGGAAGGAAGGAAGGAAGGAAGGAAGGAAGGAAGGAAGGAAGGAAGGAAGGAAGGAAGGAAGGAAGGAAGGAAGGAAGGAAGAAAGAAAGAAAGATATAAAGTAAGAGGAAGAAGGAAGGAAGGAAGAAAGGAAGGAAGGAAGGAAGGAAGGAAAGAAAGAAAGAAAAAAGAAGACAGAGGAAGGAAAGAAGGAAGGAAGGAAGGAAGAAAAAGGAAGGAAGGAAGGAAGGGAGGAAGGAAGGAAGAAAAAGAAAGAAAGGAAGGAAGGAAGGAAGGAAGGAAGGAAGGAAAGGAAGGAAGGGAAAGAGAGAAAGAAGGAAGGAAGGAAGAAAAAGAAAGAAAGAAAGGAAGGAAGGAAGGAAGGAAGGAAGGAAGAAGGAAAGAAAAAAGAAAGGAGGGAAGGAAGGAAGAGAAAGAAAAAAGAAGACAGAGGAAGGAAAGAAGGAAGGAAGGAAGGAAGAAAGGAAGGAAGGAAGGAAGGAGGAAGGAAGGAAGAAAAAGAAAGAAAGGAAGGAAGGAAGGAAGGAAGGAAGGAAGGAAGGAGGGAGAGAGAAGAAGGAAGGAAGGAAGGAAGGAAGGAAGAAAAAGAAAGAAAGAAAGGAAGGAAGGAAGGAAGGAAGAAAGAAAGAAAGAAAGAAAGAAGAGAGGAAGGAAGGAAGGAAGAGAAAGAAAAAAGAAGACAGAGGAAGGAAAGAAGGAAGGAAGGAAGGAAGGAAGAAAAAGAAAGGAAGGAAGGAAGGGAGGAAGGAAGGAAGAAAAAGAAAGAAAGAAAGGAAGGAAGGAAGAAGGAAGGAAGGAAGGAAGGAAGAAGAAAAAAAGAAGGGGGAGAGAAGAAGGAAGGTAGGAACAAGAAAGAAAGAAGGGGGAGAGAAGAAGGAAGGAAGGAAGAAGGAAGGAAGGAAGGAAGGAAAAGGAAGGAAGGAAGAAAAAGAAAGAAAGAAAGAAAGAAAGAAAGAAAGAAAGAAAGAAAGAAAGAAAGAAAGAAAGAAAGAAAGAAAGCTTCCAATCTTTTTTGCAGCAATTATAAATGTTCAGCAGTTTATATTTTATCCTCTCACCCTAAAGTTATATCATAGCTTCCGTCTTTCCATATTCTATCGTTTCACCAAGCCCATAAATCACAAATTTGGGGTTTTTTCCCCCTATTTTCAGCAAAAGGAAATAAAGCCTTTCTATTCACTGACAAATGTACAGGCAGTCCTTGATTTATAATTGTAATAGAGCCTGTCCATCACACTCATAAATATTACAACCAATTTTGCGGCAATCATTAAGCAAATCATTGCGGTCATTTAGCAAACCAACGGTTCGCTGTGAGCATGGTTTTGACTAAAATGGGAACCAAGTGCCAATTTTCAGCAAAACTGCTATAAAATGTGGTCACGTGACTGCAGGATGCTGAAAATGTGGTCATGTTGCCAAGCACCCAAAGTCTGGTCACATGATTGCAAAGTAGGAGTGGGTGGGGCTATCCAAGAGTTGGAATTTTGAACCTGGGTCATAAATAGCCCCGAGGTAGATTCATTGTAACTTTGAATGCTAAACGTCCGGCCGTAAATTGAAAACTACCTGCACCCTCATGACGTTGTCAGACCATGAAAACTATTTCTTTTCCTCTGAAAATACAATATGCCCATTTGTGTAGGAGAAGGAATGACAGACCTTGGGGGAATGAGTCAAAAGAGGGATCAGCCTGGAATCATTATGTAGCCAAAAACAAAGTTCAACTCCTCTTCAATTCTGTTGGCCCTTAACCGGGGTGAAATCCAATTTTTTTTAGTACCGGTTCTGTGGGGGTGGCTTGGTGGGCATGGTGTGGCTTGGTGGGTGTGGCAGGGGGAAGGATACTGCAAAATCTCCATTCCCACCCCACTCCAGGGGAAGGTTACTGCAAAATCCCCATTTCCTCCTGATTAGCTGGGACTCGGGAGGCAGAGAATAGATGGGGGTGGGGCCAATCAGAGGTGGTATTTGTCGGTTCTCTGAACTACTCAAAATTTCCGCTACAGGTTCTTCAGAACCTGTCAGCAACCTGCTGGATTTCACCCCTGCCCTTAACTAACACCATGGTTGTACTCATCATTAGATGAGTAGATTCCTGTGCATGGGTAAAGGTAAAGGTTCCCCTTGCACATATGTGCTAGTTGTTCCCGACTCTAAGAGGCGGTACTGATCTCTGTTTCAAAGCTGAAGAGCCAGCGGTGTCCGAAGACGTCTCTGTGGTCATGTGGCTGGCATGACTAAACACCAAAGGTGCACGGAATGCTGTTACCTTCCCACCAAAAGTGGTCCCTATTTTTCTACTTGCATTTTTTAGGTGCTTTCGAACTGCTAGGTTGGCAGAAGCTGGGACAAGTAATGGGAGCTCACCCTGTTACGGGGCACTAGGGATTCGAACCGCTGAACTGCCGACGTTTCGATCAACAAATCCTTGTGCATAGGCATGGTTAATAATGTTGAATTGGAACTTCATGTGCGGTCCTGATCTCTCACATTTGACAATTTGGCTAGGAAAAAGCCAACGAGATACGATTGTTCAATAGAAGCAATACTAGAGAAAAATTGTACAGATTCACCTTCTCCTATTTATGACCAGCATCATCCTAACCATTTCAGAATATGCGGCTTGGTCCACCTGCCAGCCATTTTGTCAATATGCCTGCTACATGTTTCCCAAATCTCCAAATAATAATATAATAATAATAATAATAATCTTTTAATTTTTATACCGCCCTTTTCCCAAAGGACTCAGGGTGGTTAACAGCCAAATAAAATACAGTACAATACAATACAATAAAAGACCTGACTTGTCCCAAAAGGTTGTTAAGCCGTGGCCAATCAACATGTGTGACATCAGCCTTTACATATCATATTCTCTTAGTTTTAAAAAGAGGAAAATATAAGAAAAAAATTGATTGGCAGGTGGATTGGCCTTCCCGAATACACCCAATCAGCTGTTCCCAGAGGTGAATTTTATCAACAGGTTCCTTGGTTGTGAGCTCTGTGCCTTGCTTTTTTTTTTTTTTGGCTTTTTTTCTGCCTCTGAAAGCTTCCAAAACAGCTTCAGAAAAAAAAAGCCTCTGGGAGCTTCTTTTCTGAAGCTCCGTTTGGGGCTTTTTTTCTGAGGCTCTGTTTCTCTCCATTTTTTAGCCTCTGAAATCTCCGTTTGAGAAGCTGGGTGGGGCTACAGTAATAAGACGCACCCAGATTTTCACCCTCTTTTTCGGGGAGAAAAGTTGTGTTTTATACTCTGGAAAATACAGTAGGTCTTATTTGGGGGGAAATTTGGTACTAAATGCATCCATCTGGCTGACAGTCTTAACTGGAGCTTATTTTGGGGGTACGGCTTATGTTACAAGCCTCCTGAAAAATAACGCTAGGACTTATTTTCTGGTTGGGTCTTATTTTTGGGGAAACAGGGTATGTCTTGTCGTTCAGTAGTCAGAATATCCACAAGGGAAGAGCCCAGTCCAGGAGAGAAATCTTATGCTTTGCTTTTCTACAATTAAATGAAAGCATAGCTGAAGATATACCTTCCTTTATCATTCAGGGCACTTAACACTTTGTTTAATAATGGATCATGCAGAAATATCCTATACACCCACTTCAACCAAGGTAATCACAGAATGGGTTCAAAAAAGGTCAAGATGGCAGCCACAATGTCAAAGCTCAACCTGGGCAACTCACAGGTGGAGTTTTGAACACACATCAGGGTCACCATCTTGACGTTTCTTTTACTGTTGCCTGCAGACCCTTCGGCGAGATCATCATGACTTCCTAAGCACAACTTAAGGATTTTCTGTTGCTTCCTCTTTGTCAACCATTTTGTGATTATCGTTTTGTCTAAGAGATTGCTCACCGGATTCGCTTCCTTCTGCTTTTCTTCTTTGGCAGGGAACGCAGCGTTCTTGCACCTTTCTCCTGGTCGAATATTGCTAGCTAGGAGCTGGCGCTGCCTACTGCTGGAAATAATTCCGCTAAATAATTATCCTTTTCATTAGACCTGCTCGGATCCCTGCACTTCAGAATGCTTTTGTCTCCAGAGCTTCTCCCAGGTGGTCATGAGGTCTTGACTCTTGAAGAATGCCACTTCTCCTGGGACACTCCATCCTGAAATCTGGAGCATCTCTCCACAGCAGAGTGGTGCTCTTCGGTGCTCAGAGACACTGGTAACTCTGTGACTGCAGCTGCAAAGTCTAACAACGTTGCCCAGGGGAGTGCAGTTCCAGCTGCCACTCTCCCTGACCTCTTCATTCTCAACCATGGGCATCTGCAGGCGGGCGAGTGATATTCCCTGCACCATGATGACATCCTCACACCGTGGATGCAAAAGATGTGTGCAATGACATTCGACACATGTCTTCTTGTGTCTCGCCCGCCCTCCTTTCCTCAGCTGGGCCCCTCCCATCTCCTGCTATCTGAGCCAGAGACTGATAATGAAGAAGAATGGCCTGGCATGCCTCCAGCCCCCAGCCCTGGCACCATGCCTGGACAGACTGAGCAAACAAACCTCCCTACAGCGTGTGAGCACGAAGTCAGCCACGAGCTAGAATTGCCGGCAGCTGAGCAGGAGGACAAAAAGACACAGTGGACAGATCCCCGCTTCCAGAGAATGGAGAGGCGACGTCAGCAAAAGGAAGGGAGGGGCAGGCCTGGATAAGTGCTGAGTCATGGAGCCACACCCCATGGCCTATATAAAGGATCTGCTTTTTGGCATTCCTTGAGTCAGGCAAAGTCTCATCTGGTTGCTGAAGTCACACCTTGGATTCCTGCCTGCCCTGAGAACTTTGACAGGAATTTGGCAAAGCTGCAGAGGCTTCGTGGCCACGCTTGATACAGACTTCCCAGACCCAGCTGTCAGAGGAGGAGTGGGACATGACATATCTGTTCTTTTGAAAGCCTTTGGTCACAGGCCCTGATTTATTTTTTCTAAGGAAGGACCCAGGGGAGATAGAACGCAGAGGACATATAGAATAAAAGGATTGGGAGGCATCTTGAAGGTCTTCTGGACCAACCCCCTGCCCATGGCCGGAGATCCTACACCATTGTAGACAAATGGAACTCCGGTCTCTTCTTAAAAAACCCCAATAATGGAGCATCCACAACCTCAGAGGAAAATTGTTCCATTGAATAATTGTTCTCACTGTCAGGAATTTCTCCTTAGTTGTAGGTTAGATCTCTCTTGAATGATCTTCCATCCGTTATTTCTTCTGCCAATGCTTTTAGATGCATTGGAAAATAAGTTGACTCCTTCTTATTTGTGACAGCCCCTCAAGTATGGGTGACTGTTGTCATATCACCCCTAGTTCTTCTCTTCGTTAACCTAGGCATACCAAGTTCCTTCAATCCAACACCGTGTGGTTTACCTTCCAGAGCCCTTATCAAGGCAAGAGCCACGGTGGTGCAGTGGTTAGAGCACAGTACTACAGGTATTTCTGCTGACTGCTGGCTGCCTGCAATTTGGCAGTTCAAATCTCACCAGGCTCAAGGTTGACTCAGCCTTCCATCCTTCCAAGATGGGTAAAATGAGGATCCTCTTAGAGAGGGCTGTAAAATACTGTAAAGCAGTATATAAGTTTATTGCTATTGCTATTATCTTTCTTGCTTTTCTCTGTACTCTTTCTAGGGCAGTAATGGCTAATCTTTTCTGGACAGTGCCCAAATCGCATGTGCGTGCGAATGTGCATGCACCCAAACCCCCAAAATGCAATGTGTGTGCAGCCCCTGTGCACGCACCCTGGCTCCGCGCATGTGCGCACAGCCCCCCTGCACGCTCCCCACCCCCCACATGCATGAGTGACCCCCTGCATACATCCCATCCCCCCGTGCATGCGTACATGGTCCCCACATGCGCCCTGCCCCCCCCGCATGCGCCCCAACCTTCATGCATGCGCGCCATAGACCCGACCACCAGCTGGCTGCCGGGAGACACACGCCCATGTGTGGCAGGGCTGAACTGGGGTGACGGGTCGCGTGCCCACAAAGAGGGTGCGCATGCCACAGGTTCGCCATCACAGTATAGGATGTGACAATGTTAGAAATGGTTTGCTTGCTTTAGACTGAATACATTAGATGAACCAAGCTAAAAAATCAGAACACAAAATACAAGCTAGGTGGACATGACCCTGTAGATGACCCTCACTCTGTCAAGGACCTTGGAGTACTCATATCAAATGATCTAAGTGCCAAAGCCCACTGTAACAACATTGCCAAAAAGGTATTAAGAGTTGTAAACCTAATTTTGCGTAGCTTCTTCTCCGGTAAGATTACACTACTAACCAGAGCATTCAAAACATTTGCTAGACCAATTCCCGAATACAGCTCATCAGTCTGGAACCCACACTGCATATCAGACATTAATACAATTGAGAGAGTCCAGAAATATTTCACAAGAAAAGTCCTCCACTCCTCTGCTCGCAAGAAAATACCTTATGCCACCAGACTTGAAATTCTGAATTTAGAAAATTTAGAACTACGCCACCTTCGGTACGACCTGAGCATAGCTCATAAAATCATCTGCTACAATGTCCTTCCTGTCAATGACTACTTCAGCTTCAACCACAACAATACACGAGCACACAATAGATTCAAACTTAAAGTGAACTGCTCCAATCTCATTTGCAGGAAATATGACTTCAGTAACAGAGTTGTTAATGCCTGGAATGCACTACCAGACTCCGTGGTCTCATCCCCAAATCCCCAAAACTTTAACCTAAGACTGTCTACTGTTGACCTCACCCCATTCCTAAGAGGTCTGTAAGGGGTGTGCATAAGAGCACCAGTGTGCCTACCGTCCCTGTCCTAATGTTCCCTTTGGTTGTATTCATTTTATGTATTCAATTCATGCTTATACTTATATATATTATTTAATATGTGTTTGACAAAATAAATAAATAAATACCGGTAAGTAAATAAATAAATAAATAAATAAATAACCTGTAGATGCTAGCCTGGATATTGTATATTGCAATAGGTTTCCCCCCAAAGGTTGTTTTCTGCCTAGTAGACAAAAAGAAGAAGAAGAAGAAGAAATAGACCGTTGAGGGATGTAAATTTTTAGAACACCGCTGAGGTACTCTTTTGCTCTAGGCCATTCTTTGCCAAACATTTCCATGTATTGATCTTTGTCTCCAGCAGTGAAGTTGAAGGCAGAGCTTCCTGTTCGTTGTGGAGGGTCAAGCGATTTCCACCCGCTGCCTTAGGCATTTATTCATAGTGCAGTGCGCCTCACATGAATAACTCTGGGGGGAAACAAAGATCTCGCTCCTGAGGAGTTTGCGGATGTGGTGGGGCCCTTTTCTTGGAAACAGTGGTCTGTCCCTGCATTCTCCCTAATCCCTGTGTAAGTCTCTTAAAGCTCCCGAGAGCAGATTCTAGCATCTCTGCTTCTATTCCATTTTTTTACAAAAACCTGCAGTTGCGTTCTGACACACAAAGGGAGCTCTGAATGGTAAACTATAAGCATGAAAGTATAAGCATGAAATAACCGTACAAATTGGATACAGCCAAAGGGAACACTAGGACAGGAACGGTAGGCACGCTGGTGCTCTTATGCACACCCCTTACAGACCTCTTAGGAATGGGATGAGGTCAGTGGTGGGATTCAACCAGTTCGCACCACTTTGGGAGGTTGTTAACTTTCTGAGCAGTTTGGCAAACTGGTTGTTGGAAGAAATCATTAGGGCAGAGAACCGGTTGTTAAATTACTTGAATCCCACTACTGGGTGAGGTCAAAGGTAGACAGTTTTTGGTTAAAGCTTTGGGGATTTTGAGAAGAGACCACAGAGTCAGGTAGTGTGTTCCAAGTATTAATAACTCTGTTACAGAAGTCGTATTTTCTGCAATCAAGATTGGAGCGGTTAACATTAAGTTTAAATATATTGTTTGCTTTTGTATTGTTGTGGTTGAAGCTGAAGTAGTAAAACTGTATTTTTTTTTCAAATGGAAAGCTCATGAACAAATATGCTTAGTGTCCTCTCTTCGTGCTTAAACTCTCCCTGATCTGTTGAGGGAAACACCATTTATTTACTTATTTGTTTATTTCTTGAGATGCATACATATATGGTCTCTCTCTCTCTCTCTCCCTAAAAGGTGGCTTATATAGGAGTTATCTCTTTGTTTTCTCCCAGCAAGAATCCTATGAGGGAAGTTGGATCCACAGAGAGTGATTTGCACAAAGCCACTCAATGAATTTCAGCAATTGCAGATAGACCTGAAACTGGGTGTCCCCAGTTTCTGGTCAACACGATAACCATTACACTACACTGCCTCTGTGAGTGCTACAGAAAAGGAGAGGGAGTTGAAACGAAATATAGTTAGCCTTCTTTTAGGTTGGGAAAGGGGTGTCAAACTGGTAGCCCACAGCAGTGGTAAAATCTAAATTTCTTTCCTACCGGTTCTGTGGGCATGGCTTGGTGGGCGTGGCTTGGTGGGGTCATGTGACTGGGTGGGCGTGGCTATGTAACCATGTGACTGGGGGATCAAAAGACAGGAACTGACTAACAATGTCCTGTTAGAGCAGGGTTGGACTAGATGACCTCCAGGTCCCTTCCAGTCCTGGATTATCCTCTGAAGCTGTGTCTAGTGCCAGGTTTGTAGTTCTTCCTTCCTCTCCTTTTTTTCCCCTTCCTTCCTTCCTTCCTTCCTTCCTTCCTTCCTTCCCTTCCTCCATCTATCTATCTATCTATCTTTCTTTCTTTCTTTCTTTCTTTCTTTCTTCCTTCCTTCCTTCCTTCCTTCCTTCTCGCTCTCTTTCTCTCAAAAACGAACCCCCCCCACTCCACCCCCCATTTTTTACCTAGCAGGCTTCAGCTTTTTTATCTTTTAAAAAATGTTTTTAAAAGGTAAAAAAAAGGCTCTGACGATCCCAGCTGTGTTGCCTGATTGTCAAAGGCTTTTTTTTTTACTTTTAAAAGCATTTTTTTAACAACCTCTTTAGCTGAATAGATTGTAAAAAAACCGCTTTTAAAAGTAAAAAAACCCAACTCTGACGATCGCATGGCTCAACTGGGCATGGGTGGGGGGGGGGCAGGGATTTTTGCTACCGGTTCTCCGAACCACCCACTGCCATTGCTACTGAATCGGCCAATCCGGTCTGAACCGGGAGCATTTCACCCCTGGCCCACAGGCTGGATGCATCGCACACAGGCCACACCCACCCCAGCTCCATGAAGGGGAAAAAAACGTCATGAAATGTCACGTGACAGCAATGTGACAACGTGAGTTTTTCACCCTTGCTCTAGAAGAATCAAAATAGAGCTGGAAGGGACCTTGGAGGTCTTCTAGTCCAACCCCTTTCTCAAGCAGGAGACCCTATACCATTTCAGACAAATGATTGTCCAATCTCGTCTTAAAATTCATTGTCATGTTAGACGTGGATCTACTATCTAGGAAGGGGCACATTAACAGAAGGGTTTCGAGTTCAGCTATTCAAATGTAAAGTAGTTTGCATTACTTTGTCAGATATTTTTAAGCTTGATAAAGGCTTGATCCAGATGAGACAACTTAAAGTTGAAAGCTTTCAGTGGGAGAAAGAGGATTTATTTTTGACCTTTGATTGCATGTTTTATTCAAACCCCTTTTTCTTGTATCTGCAGATTGTATTTGCAGCAGATTGTATTTAGATAACATTAATAAACAGAGCAGACATTTAACTCTGCATGTTCTGGAGCAAAAGTACTCGCCTATGAGCATTGGCTCTGCCTATTAAATGTTTTGAAAGGAAGGAAGAAAAAAAGAGAGAAGTTCACAACTTGCTTTGTTTGTTCAAGAGCTCATTAATTTCAACAGCTCTTGTACCAGGGAAAATTTAGCAATCCACATTTGATTGAAATATAGGCTGCTTTATCTCTGGGGCAACAAAGCTGTGAATACACTTGCCAGAGAACAAATGTATTGAGCTGCTCCATCAAGGTAATTGAGGGTGGGCTTGTATTAGCCATATAGAAAAGGAAACGGAGATAATATAGCTTCTGATACAAGGCAGAAAAACCAAGTATTTGCTGATATTTTTGCTCCTGGAGTCATAAAAAGATGGAACATTGAACACAGAACATAGGATAATATGGTTGGAAGGGAATTTGGAGGTGTTCTAGTTCAACCCACTGCCTCTGGTGGCCCATCAGCAACCAGCTGAGCTAGTGGCAGACTTGGAAGTGAGGAGGTTGGGGAGGAACATGGGCCAGTCCTGGAGTCTGGGGAAGACTCTGATGAGGACTCTGCGTCTGAGGCAGAGATGGGGCCAGGACCATCTGACAGTTGTCAGCTGCCTTCGGAGTCGGAGATAAGTGGGGCTGAAGAATAGCTGGAGCCTGTTCCTGATGTGCAAATATGCAGAGCTGCCAGAAGAAGGGAACAGTTAAGGAACAAGGGCCAACTCAGGAGTAAAGGCACAGATGGAGGGTGAATGGCCCCTCCCATAGGGAATAAAGAGGAGCGAAAGGGGTGTGGAGTTCGCAGGAGACAATTAGTTCATTTCAGTAGTATGAAGATCTCTCAGAGACTCCTTGCCAAGTCTTTTCTTGTTCAGCATTGCATTTGGAAGATATCGGGCTAGCAGCTCTCCAAGCCTGATAAGGTCTGTGGTTGTAAATTCACTCATAATAGAATAGAATAGAATTCTTTATTGTCCATGTGTGATTGGACACACAAGGAATTTGTCTTGGTGCATACGCTCTCGGTGTGCATAAAAGGAAAGATACATTTGTCAAGAATCATAAGGTACAATACTTAATGATAGTCATAGGGAACAAATAAGCAATCAAATCATATTAGGAAACAGTCAGTATAAATCGTAAGGATACCAGCAACGAGGTTACAGTCGTACAGTCATAAGTGGGAGGAGATGGGTGATAGGAACGATGAGAAGATTGATAGTAATGCAGACTTAATAACTAGTTTGACAGTGTTGAGGGAATTATTTGTTTAGCAGAGTGATGGCATTCAGGAAAAAACTGTTCTTGTGTCTAGTTGTTCTGGTGTGCAGTGCTCTGTAGCGTCATTTTGAGGGTAGGAGTTGAAACAGTTTATGTCCAGGATGCGAGGGGTCTGTAAATATTTTCACAGCCCTCTTTTTGATTCGTGCAATATACAGGTCCTCAATGGAAGGCAGATTGGTAGCAGTTATTTTTTCTGCAATTCTAATTATCCTCTGAAGTCTTGTTCGGTTGCAGAACCAAACCAGACAGTTATAGAGGTGTAGATGACAGACTCAATAATTCCTCTGTAGAACTGGATCAGCAGCTTTTTGGGCAGTTTGAGCTTTCTGAGTTGGTGCAGAAAGAACATTCTTTGTTGTACTTTTTTGATGTTAGGTATCCATTTTAGGTCTTGAGGTATGGTAGAACCTAAAAATGTGAAGGTCTCTACTGTTGATACTGTGTTGTCTAGTATTGTAAGAGGTGGTAGTATGGGTGGGTTTCTCCTAAAGTCCACCACTATTTCTACAGTTTTGAGTGTGTTCAATTCCAGATTGTTCCGGTCGCACCACGAGGCTAGTTGTTCAACCTCCCGTCTGTATGCAGATTCATCAGTGTCTTGAATGAGACCTATCACTGTTGTGTCATCTGCAAACTTCAGTAGTTTAACAGATGGATCGTTAGAGATGCAGTCATTGGTATACAGAGAGAAGAGAAGTGGAGAGAGCACACAGCCTTGAGGGGCCCTTGTGCTAATTCTGTTTAGCTTCACCTGCTGCTTCCTGTCTGTTAGGAAGCTGATGATCCATTTACAAGTGTGTTCAAGTACCGCTAGCTGGTTTAGCTTAGTTAGAATGATGTCTGGAATGATGGTGTTGAATAAAGACTGTTTGCCGGAACTTTGCTGGATATGAATGAGAGGAATTCACATTAGCTTAATAAAAAGAGGTTTTGTTGGGAGAAGGAGTCTGCTCCGTGCTTTTGTGAAGCCTAGGTCAGAACACTGCCCATGGCAGGAGATCCTATACCATTCCGGACAAATGGCTGTCCCAGTGTCTTCTTGAAACCCTCCAGTGATGGAGCAACCACAACTTTCAAAGGCTAGCCATTTCACTGATTAATTGTTCTCAGTCATAGAAATCTTAGAATCATAGGGCTGGAAGGGACCTCTGGGGTCTTCTAGTCCAGCCCCTTACTCAAGGCAGGAGTTTTATATCATCCCAGCCAAATGCTTGTCAGGAAATTTCTAGGTTGGATCTCTTTCTCCATCCATTACTCCTTGTCCTGCCCTCAGCTGTTTTGGAGAATAAGTTGACTCCCTCTTCTCTGCGACAGCCTCCCAAGTATTGGAAGACTACTATCATATCACGTCTAATCCTTCTCTTTGTTACACGTATTTATCCGAAAGATAGTATTTCAAGAGGCAACTGGACTTTCTTGTTTTTCTTTGAAGACATTTTATTTCTCATCCAAGAAGCTTCTTCAGCTTCTTCAAAGCTTTGGGAATCTTGTATTTTGATATAAAGGTAAAGGTTCCCCTCGCACATATGTGCTAGTCATTCCCGTCTCTAGAGGGCAGTGCTCATCTCCATTTCAAAGCTGAAGAGCCAGCACTGTCTGAAGATGTCTCCGTGGTCATGTGGCTGGCATGACTAAATGTCAAAGGCGCATGGAACGCTGTTACCTTCCCACCAAAGATGGTCCCTATTTTTCTACTTGCATTTTTTACATGCTTTCGAACTGCTAGGTTGGCAGAAGCTGGGACAAGTAACGGGAGCTTCCACCATTATGCAGCACTCTGGATTCGAACCACTGAACTGCCGACCTTTTAATCAACAAGGTAGCTTAGTCACTGAGCTACCGTATCCCTGTATTTTGATATAGAGGCATTCTTTTCAGATTCCATCTGGATATACTTATCCAACTGTGCGAGGACCCAATAGCTTTCTGGTCATAGAAGTTGGTTCAATTTCTCTCTCTCTCTCTCTCTCTCCATGACCCACATCACAGGATTATTGTTATCATTGTTATGGGGAAAATAAGAGGAGGAAGGAGGATTAGGTATGTTCACCACCCTTGAATTATTTAAAAATAATAATAAACCTATAATAAATAATAAGACTGCACTGAAATGGACAGGTTAGAGATGAGAATTAAGGACAAAGAGGAATCCAAGTATTATTTTACATGGGACTTATTTTATAAATAATATAAATAATTTATTTTATAAATTATATTTTATAGGGGACACGGTGGCTCAGGGGCTAGGACATTGAGCTTGTCGATCGAAAGGTCGGCAGCTCAGCCGTTCAAATCCCTAGTGCTGCCATGTAACAGGGTGAGCTCCCGTTACTTGTCCCAGCTTCTGCTAACCTAGCAGTTTCGAAAGCACGTAAAAATGTAAGTAGAAAAAATAGGGACCACCTTGGTGGGAAAGTAACAGCGTTCTGTGCGCCTTTGGCATTGAGTCATGCCGGCCACATGACCACGGAGACGTTTTCGGACAGCGCTGGCTCTTCGGCTTTGAAACGGAGATGAGCACCGCCCCCTAGAGTCGGTAACGACTAGCACGTATGTGTGAGGGGAACCTTTACCTTTACTTTATTTTATAAATGGATAGAAAACAGAAGCAGAAGTTAGTAAATTTATAATTAAGAATGATTAATAAAATAGTTAAATGTTTATATAGATATATATATATAAGCATAACATAAACATCATCGTTGTTGTTGTTGTTATTATTATTATTATTATTATTATTATTATTTTATTATTATTAGATTGTTTTGATTACAGATTAAATTGTATAGAACAACTAGGAGTGAAGAGCACGTTGTATATACAATGAAAATAATGGCTATAAGTAAGTTGTTTAATATTATGTGTATCCAAAAGAGATTTGATACAGATGGTACAGTCACTGCAGAAATAGAAATAAAAAAAGAAAATCTATAATAAAAAATAATATAATAAAAAAAATCTGTTTAAAAAAAAAAATAGGGGGAGGGAGGGGGGGAAAAAGGGGGGAAAATGTTTTTGTTTTTTAAAACTCTTTCAATAAAAAAAAAAATAGAAAAACCTTTGTAAGTTTTTTTTTCAACATGGCAGCTGAGATGACTGAGATTTTAAATATACCCAGAGAAAGGGAATTGAGAACTTAATACTATTAAAAAGATCATCCAACGATTTAATAATTTAACCTCAATGTGAAACGGAGACTCAGAAAGATTTTAAGCTTCCCTTATGAAAGGGAGAATATGGGGGACCCTGGGGGCAAGACGCTCCACAGCCCCCCAACCTACAACTTCTTCCGTTGCAGCAGAGAAGACACATGGAAGCCCGGAGCCAAGAAACAAGGACCTCTACAGCCTCTCCGCCATGGTAATTAAGAGGGAGGCAGGAGGCAATTAAAGCAGGATGGAGATACAGGAGCAGTAGAGGGACGGGAGTGCTGTTCACTAAGATGGTCACTCATGTCTCTTCTCTCCTTTGATCTCACAGCAAGCTTCCGCTTGCCATAGACCCACATGTTGAGTCTCGCCTTCTGGAGATCTTTCGGTTCATTTGGTCATCCTCTAAAGAAATAGGAGATAAGAATGTTTCAAAGGTACCAACAACCCAGCAACCTTTCTGGGACTTACTTTTTGGATTTTGCACGGCTGGGAAAACGTTCCAAATGTCATCATCTCTGTCTTTTGTTTCAGGGACAGAAGAAATCGCTGGAGGAAACTTTGGCTTCATGCTCCGAGGCCTTCTTCAGCCGTCTGCAACAATGCAAGCATATGATTTTTATTTTGAAGGTAAGGGTTTCAAAATCCCAGGGGAACTTGAAGGAAAATGGGGCCTGTAGAAACATTCACTGAATCAGGTATTAGAACTCCAGTGAAATGTTCCAATATATGGGAACAATCTAAGTGAGGGATTGTTCTTGAGGACAGGCATCAAGTATCATGGGAATTTGGCAGGTCACAAGAGTTGTCTCCCTTCTTCACAAAGAGGCCTCTTTAACTGTAATGGCCAGAATTGCAGAGAAGAAACCAAAAATGTTGATAGGGCCCTTTCCTTGAAATGCCATCCCAAAGCATCCTCCTTCCAAAGAGTCTGGGATTCAAGAAGCTGGGAGTAGGCATAGAGGGAGAGGGTGGCTCCAGAGGCCTAAAGAACGTACCCTAAATTGCAAATGCGTATTTTGACCATGAGATTCCTGAGAATAGGAAGTTTACAGCAAGCTTGGATCCTTTTTGTTCCGATTCCATAGCGGTTTGAGGAACAGGGCTGGCCATGTTTCCCATCCACCTGGAGCAGGGTGGCATTCACTTACTTTCGCTACTGGTTCGCAGATGGGAGCACACTGGGAATGATCTTGGGGAAGAAGAGGAAGAGATGCTACCTAGGGAATGATCAGAAAAGAGAGGCAGGCGCAGGGAAGAAATCCAGCAGGTGCTGACAGGTTCTGGAGAACCGGTAGTGGAAATTATGAGTGGTTCAGAGAACCGGCAAATACCACCTCTGGCTGGCCCCAGAGTGGGGTGGGAATGGGGATTTTGCAATATCCTTCCCCCAGGAGTGGGGTGGGAATGGAGATTTTGCAATATCCTTCACTCAGAAGTGGGGAGGGAATAGGGATTTTGCAGTATCCTTCCCCTGCCACTCCCAGCAAGCCACTCCCAGCAAAGCTGGCTGAGGAACTCTGGGAGTTGAAGTCCACAAGTCTTAAAGCGACCAAGGTTGGAGACCCCTGGTCTAGTTTACCTGGGCGGCCTGTCACAGTGTCATAGAACCTTACTTCTAGAACATTCTCCCTCCCGAGATCAGGGTGGCCCTTGTTGGATTTTCCGAAGGCCTTGAAGAGCTGGTGATGTGCCTGGGCCTGTGTTCGGTTTTTAATTGGTTTTAGGGTTGTTTGCCACCAAGTCCCCCTTGTTTCACTTTATGACCATGAATTGGCTGCTGATAGTTATCATTGCATTTGAACTATTTTAATTCCTCAAGGTGCTCTGGCACCCGGCCTGATTTGTAACTCCAGTTTGCAAGTATTTCTCATCTAATGAGGGTAATATAAGGGTATAATTAGGAAAGCTTTTTGCAAGCAAAGAAGCTTTTTGTAGATTTGTACAGGTAATCCTTGACTTACAACAGTTACAATGGCACTGAAAAAAGTGACTTATGACCGTTTTTCACACTTACGACCGTTGCAGCAAACTGTCATTAGGGCAAAGAAACGATGTCACATGACCACCTGGCCACGCCCACCCGATCACATGAAGCACCGCAGTTCTGAAATGAGTAACACGGTTGTTAACAATGCTGCAACGGGCATAAATGATGATCAATCATAAGCGCGAGGACCGATCAAAAGTGAGAGGACCTGTCACAAATCCCATTTTTCAGCCCTCTGGGTAGTCCCTATGGGCTTAGGGACTACTCAGAGGGCTGGAAAAGTTATTTTTGACCAGTCCTCACACTTTTGACCAGTCCTCGCACTTACGACTGTCTTCACATTTTACGTTTTGCTCCCTATCTTGTAGCCGTGGTGAAGAGAAGCAATTGTGAAATGAGTGACACGGTTGTTAACAATGCTGCAACGGGCATAAATGTGAGGATGGTCAAAAGTGCGAGGACCAGTCAGAAATGACTTTTTTCAGCCCTCTGAGTAGTCCCTATGCACGTAGCCACGCCCACCCGGTCACATAACCACCAAGCCATGCCCCAAAATAAGCTACGCCCACAAAACCGGTTGTTAAAAAAATTTGAATCCCACCACTGGTACAATCTGTCCCACAATTTTTTTTCTTTCTTGCCTGCATTGCTGTATGAGAAATGATGTCAGAATTGAAAAACCAAGAGAAACAATTTCTTTCTCCCTCTCTCCTTCTTTCCCTGTCATTAAACACAGCTTTGTCTCACAATACTTTGGCATGAAGAAATCGATGTCTGCACATAAGCAGAAATAACGCAGGGAGCTGGCCCTAGGCAGAGGGACGTTGCAACCAAATAAAAAAAGACCAACAACCAGGATGGCAACCAAAGTCTACAAGCAAAGTCTACAATCAAAGACTACAACCAAAGGGCCAAGCCTTCTGTGCCAAAAGATGAGACATAGGCAGCTTTCGTGAGGAGTTAGTAGGTTCCCTTGGGCTGCCATTGGTGTGTCTAGAAAAGGTGGAGAAGGTGAGCTTTGACAGGATCCCAAAGGAGGGATCCTGTCCCAAAGGAGGGATCCTGTCATCTCCTTGGGGATTCTGATGGCTTTGTGATGTCATCCCTACCAGTCAACTGTCAGTTTCTGCCAGTTGTTGGTGACCAGATTGAAGATGGCTCCTAAGATGTAAGTAGGCCTTTTTAAGGGCTGCTGGGGCTCTGGGTAACCTTCCCCATTTTGTAGCCAGAGAATTAGGAGATTCCTGGGAGGAGAGATTTGTTCTCCTTTTAGAAAAGGGGAATGAGGGAGGGGCAAATCTGCTCCAGAGGAATTTTATCTTTAATTTCTTATTGGGGCTAAAAGACTTGGATGATTACTTTCCAATTGGTTGAGATAACTTAGCGACCTGAACCTGGGAATTAGGAAAACCTGTTTAAAATTTAGTGAAGTCAGGTGGTTGAGGAACACATCCAGTCAGGTAAAACCAAGTCCAGGTTAAAAGTGATGGGCTCAAGCCAGGAGTATCATGTTCCCATTCTAATTTCCTGCATCCAAGTCATTATGGAAACCAGGCGTTAGTTGGTCTCTTTCCTTTTTCCATTCCTTTCTCTCTCTTCTAGGGCATTCTTCAGAATTTTCGCCTGTTTCGGAGGAAAAAACAAGAAGACAAAGGACCAACCTCCTGTCAGCAAATCAGAGGGGACAACCAAGGCTCCTGGCCAAATCACATATATTGTGGATGTGGTCCTCCACAAAGTGGAGAGATGTGGTGAGTGGACACTTTGGATTGCGACACTGAGAGGGAAAGGGAAGAATTTCCTTGAGGAGCAGATGACATCTAGATGCAGGGATAGAGCTGAGGTGGCCCAGTGGCTGATTCTGTAAACCGCTTAGAGAGGGACATAAAACCCTATGAAGTGGTATATAAGTCTAAGTGCTACTGCTACACATTTATGCACACACACACAGACACACACACACACACATACAAATATTGACACACATCTGCATCTTTGAAGATGCACAGAGGGAGAGGTCAGAGGCCAAGCTGTTCCTGACCCACCAAGCACCCCTCCTCCTGCGGCTCCAGCATCTATATTGACTCCCGATAAGTTCTCCTGCTTCCATTTGGCTCTTCAGGGAACCTTTAAGTGGGTTCACCTGCACGTATTCATATACACTGGCAAGTGGGGAGGGAGAATCTATAGGACAGGATTTGCCTGAGGCCTCAGTGAGAAGATCTCTCGTGGCCAGGAGAATCCACCAGCTCTCTGAAGCAGGAAAGGATTTTAATAGATGGAATTGGGTCTCGAGGGAAAGAAGGACCTGATTTTGGAGGGTTTTCTTCATCTGGGGGAGACCTAAACCTCTACTGAGCACCTGCCTCTCCTTTTCCAGACTTCTCCACAAGAAACCAAAAGAAGAGACTCTTCATAAAAAGGAACGAGGTATGTAGAAAACTGAGGATAGTGAGCCCCAACCTCCCTCTTGGGAGAAAAGGGCAGGGAGGCAGGGTTTCTTTTTCCTTTTGATCCACTTGATGGTGGACTAGAAAATCCCTGGATAGGATGTCTTCCTGCTAATAGTTGGGTCGATGGGCCAAGGGACGATGGGGAGTCACCCTGCAAGGCAGTGTGCTCACAACAGTACAATGGAATTCTTTTCTGTCTCTTCCAGATTGTCCATCAATCTCCAGTCAAATTTGGGCTGCCTGAAAATCAAGATTTTATTAATGAAGGTAACTTTATCACTGATAAAGTAATAAATGAAAGTATTTATCACTGATCATCACAAGTTAAATTAAAACTGCCGCAGCACTCTGAAGGCCTATGTCATTCACTTAATTAGAGTTAAAAAATCATCTTAAAACTGACCAAAATTCTGAACTCAATTAGTGTTATAATTTGGAGGCGACCATTTTGTGGTTTCCACCAATGTAGCCAAGAGATGAAACTACAACATCTCTGTAGCCTTCAGGTCTTCTCATTGTGTTCATAAGCCTAGGCTTCCTCTCTGCCACCTTCTGTCCTTCATTTGTTTCACCTTTTTTTCCCCATACAGGGGACCTGGTTTTGGAAGAACTTTAATTCCTGTGACGTAATCAACTTTTGCTTTGAAGTTCTTTGTTCTGTTAATATAAAAGTTAATGTAAATTAGTTTAGCCAAGTTCTCCCTTTCCCCTTTATTAATGTACTCTAATGAAATGTTTTTAAATCATTTTCTGACTTGTTTGCTTATTGGAAAAGGTTGTAGAACAAGGAAAAATCTACAGTCAGATATGGCCAAAAGCTTGAGATGGGAAAAAATGGGGAAAAAATGATGCACCATCCAGCCCTCCACCCTCAGGAGTCCTCCACATACAGCGGTTTGTTTAGTGACTGCTTGAAGTTACAACAGCACCAAGAAGAGTGGCTTATGACCGCTTTTCACACTTACGACCATTGCAGCATCTCCATGGTCACGGGATCAAAATTCAGACACTTGACAACTGGCTCAGATTTTTGAGAGTTGCCTTGTCCCAGAGTCATGTGATCACCTTTTGCAACCTTCCCAGCTGGCTTCTTACCAGCAAAATCAGTGGAGGAAGCCAGGTTTGCTTAACAACCACACTATTCACTTAACAACTTCTGACTCACTAAAGAACCACAGCAAACGGGTCATGAAATGGGGCATGACTCATTTAACAACTGTCTTGTTTAGCAGCATTGTGCTCTATTGTTGTAAATCAATGACTATGTTTAAAGCAATTTTTTAATATAGAACAGTGTGTACCTAGGTATCTGGAAGAAGCCAGCCTTGTGTCATAAACACAACATGAATTCTTTGCAGAGGGTTCTCAACTTACGACTGATCCCTTAGCGACCATTCAAAGGTATGATGGATCCCAGAGCTACCTATGACCCAGATTTAAATTCTGATGGTTCCCCTCCCCCCATGGTCACATGACTCCACTTTGGGCCCTGCACAACAGCCCACATTTATGGCCGTTTGCAGCTTCCCATGGTCACATTATAGAGATTAACAACATTTTTTGCTAGAAACAAGAGTTCACTTCCAGTTTCCTGCAAAAAACACCACAAAGCAAAGAATGGATTTTGCTTAATGACTATGAAATTTGCTTTATGACCACCACATTCATTTAATGACCATCACAACAAAAGTTGTAAAATTAATCAAGGTCCATGACAACCCACTTAATGACCGTCAGTATATACTACTGTAATTGCAAGCTCAATAACAGTTGAAAGTGGAGAGCTACCTGCATTGATTCCTTTATTCCACTTCTATCCAGAATTTCTGTCCAGAATTTCAGGCTGGGGTTTGTGACATTCCCTCCCTCATTTTCCCCCCATAGAGCAATTCTGAAAAGTAGACTGGAGTCGACAATTGAATTGGCCCAAAGTCACTTTGGATCATGCCAGACAAATTGCATTCTTGGACACAGTGACTAAGTTAGCCAACCAACGAAATGCTGCAGGCATCATATACTTGGACTTCAGTAAGGCATTTGACAAGGTAGACCACAACCTGCTTCTTGGCAGAACAGACAGTACCACTGCCAGATGGATTCGCAGTCGGCTGACCTACCATACCCAGCATGAAGTCCTCAATGGGAATAGTTACTGGGTCAGAGGTGGCGTTCAACAGGTTCTGAGCAGTTCTGGAGAACCAGTAGTGGAAATTTTTAGTAGTTCGGAGAACCAGTAAATACCACCTCTGACTGGCCCCGCCCCCATATACTCTCTGCCTCCCAAAGCCCAGCTGATTGGGAGGAAATGGGGATTTTGCAGTATCCTTCCCCTGGAGTGGAGATTTTACAGTATGCTTCCCCTGCCCTGCCCACCAAGCCACGCCCACCAAGCCATGCTATGCCCACCAAGCCACACCCACAGAACCGGTAGTAAAAAAATTTGAATCCCACCACTGTACTGGGTTTCTTCAGGGGTATACACATACCAGAGTAGCTATCTACATGTGTCTGAAGGGCTGTGATGTAGAACAGGGGTCTCCAACCTTGGTCCCTTTAAGACTTGTGGACTTCAACTCCCAGAATTCCTCAGCCAGCAAAGCTGGCTGAGGAACTCTGGGAGTTGAAGTCCACAAGTCTTAAAGGGACCAAGGTTGGAGACCCCTGATGTAGAAGATGAGGCAGAATTATTCAAAATTATTCCAGAAGATGGGTCAGACAAGAGGGGATTTAAATCACAAGAAGGTGGGTTATAATTAGACATCAAACAGAATGTCTAATGATGAAATATGTTCAATGGTAGAAAAGAACATATGACAATGGTGGTATCATTCTCACTGGAAGTAGGCTGGAAAACTGTCCATCAGTTATGCTGTGGTGGTAGATTCCTGACTATGAAACAAGATTGGACTAGATGATCTCCAATGTCTCTATCAACCCTTATATTCTATGATTCCCTGAAACTTATATTGGTTTTTATTTTTTTTATTCTCAAATAATCTTAGGAATTGAAGCTTGGGGGTGATGCTAAAACCTATCTTTGGAGACATGTCAATGAAAATTCTCAGTCATCCAGACAGTTGAGTCATGGCAATGGGATGTCTCTTCTGTTTGGTTTGAAACATTTTGAGGTCTACTGAAGAAGCTATGAAATGTTTCAAGCCAAAAAGAAAAGAAATCTCGACTCAACTTTCAGACTATCTTTGAAGACATTGCTTCCAGATTTCCAGGTCTCTTAATTCATTGCTATAAGAGAATCATTATTAAAATGAATTTAAGTCCATGTGGGGTGTGTGTGTGTGTGTGTGTGTGTGTGTGTGTGTGTGGATAGATAGATAGATAGATAGATAGATAGATAGATAGATAGATAGATAGATAGATAGATATAGATATAGATATAGATATAGATATAGATATAGATATAGATATAGATATAGATATAGATATAGATATAGATATAGATATAGTATTAAATGATGTCAACCTGTGGCATGTGGGGGATTTGCCAGAAATGGTGTAGGGTCTCCTGCTTGGGCGGGGGTTGGACTAGATGACCTACAACAGTGGCCTGCAACCTTAAACAGTCAAAGAGGGACCTGTTTCCCACAGAAAAACAACAACACCGGGAGCCACAAAACCTGGGTGGGCGTGGCCAACTGCATGTCACTCACTCCAACCTAGTCACATGACACCCTCCCTCCAGCCACACCTATCCCATTAGGGCAGAGAACCGGTTGTTAAAAAACACCGGAAACCACAAAACCCTTCTCTCTCTCTCTCTCTCTCTCTCTCCCACTCTCTATCTCTCTCTCTCCCCATCTCTGTTTCTCTCCCTCCCCCCTCTATCTTCACCACTTGCCCCCTCTCTCTGTATCTCTTTCTCCCCTCTCCCTCTCTATCTCCCTCTCTGTATCTATGTCTCTCTCTCCCCCTCTCCCTCTTTCCTCCCTTTCTCTGTATCTCTTTCTCCCTCTCCCTATCTCCTCTCTGTATCTATGTCTCTCTCCCCTCTTTCCCCCTCTCTCTGTATCTTTCTCCCGCTCCTTTCTATCTCCCTCTGTATCTATGTCTCTCTCCCCCTCCCTCTTTCCCCCCTCTCTGTATCTCTTTCTCCCTCTCCTCTCTATCTCCCTCTCTGTATCTATGTCTCTCTCTCCCCTCTCCTCTTTCCCCCCTCTCTGTATCTCTTTCTCCCTCTCCTCTCTATCTCCTCTCTGTATCTATGTCTCTCTCTCCCCTCTCCCCTTTCCCCTCTCTCTGTATCTCTTTCTCCTCTTCCTCTCTATCTCCCTCTCTGTATCTATGTCTCTCTCCCCTTCTCCTCTTTCCCCTTTCTCTGTATCTCTTCTCCCTCTCCTCTCTATCTCCCTCTCTGTATCTATGTCTCTCTCCCCTCTTTCCCCTCTCTGTATCTCTTTCTCCCTCTCTATCTCCCTCTCTGTATCTATGTCTCTCTCTCTCCTCCCCTCTTTCCCCTTTCTCTGTATCTCTTTCTCCCTCTCCTCTATTATCTCCCTCTCTGTATCTATGTCTCTCCCCTCTTTCCCCCCCTCTCTCTGTATCTCTTTCTCCCCTCTCCCTCTCTATCTCCCTCTCTGTATCTATGTCTCTCTCTCCCCCTCTCCCTCTTTCCCCCCTTTCTCTGTATCTCTTGGATTTCCAAGGAAAGGCGAGAAGTGACTGGTAGGGGAGGGTGAGGGGTGGGGCCAGCCAGTGTTGGGACTGGGAGCCACAGTAGAGTGCCCAAAGAGCCACATGCACCTCCGGAGTCGCGGGTTGCTGACATCTGACCTACAAGGTCCCTTCCAACTCTGTTAATTAAAAAAAAAAAGAGGCTCAGAGAACAATTCTTACTCCACGTCCCAGATAATCATCCAAGATTTAAGATTCCTACTCAATTTAAGCAGTGACAGCCAATAGGTTTTAGACAACAGAGTCTGTACTTTCCTTTATCTTAAACCGTAGCTGCCTACTCTGAGTTGGGAATTGCAGTTGATTCATGTTTTTGCTTACACTGGGGAGTAATATGCCCTCCCCACCGCCAGACTTCTTATCAGAGTATTAAGAGAGAAAAAGAATCTCTGGAAAAGTAATCTAACTATCTCCTGAGTTCTGACTGAGTTGCTGCAAATGGTAGTAAGTTCTCAACCTCAGAAGTTGAGCGACTGTAAATATCCTGCCTCTCTCATAGCGTTGAAGGAAGAATAAATCCAATCAGTGTGATGACTCACAAGTCATGAATGTCTAAACTCTAATTTGTTGCATCTTATTCTCCCATGGGGTATATTTCAAAGAAGCCGTTCCATCATGTTACTATCGGAATACTTGCTTAAAGGAACATATTTAATAGAGTTGTGAAGGATGGTTTAGAGATCCTGGGTCTTATCAGCTATTTGCAGAAACGTCCCTGAAAGAAAAGCAAGACCCAGAAATTCAAGAATCCCGAGAATTTAGAAGAAAGCTACTAAAAAGCTGAACGTGCTATGTGTATAATCACTACAGTCGCCACCACTAAATCTGATAATTTATCAAACTGCATAATTTGTACCATATACATGATTGTATATGGCTTAGATCAGATGTTTATGAGGAGCAATATTTTTAGTCAGGAATGTCTTTGCATTTTTTGCTTGCTCAAATTCTCCAAGCAGAGGAGATTTCTCCCTTGGCTAGATATTAAGATACACAAGGTCAGACAGCCCTGTTGCTGGAATAGACCATCATTTTTCTGTGCCACTAATTCAGAACCAGAGTATTTTAGCAATTCCTTCTCAGGAATTGAACAGCGGCCTTTGGGAAGCCAAAGTATTTATTGTTATCAAATCTTTTGTGGCTTTAAAAAAAATTATTTTAGTACAAATAATCCATCTTCCATTAAACAGTGTGTCGTCTGGGTACAAATGTTTGTGCAATAACAGTTTAAAATTTACAATCATATTTATTATTTAATCTATTCTTAGCTTAATACCAATACATTAAATATCTGAGACTTTACATTCCCTTCTTACTTTGGTTAACTCTGTTAACTATTTTGTATATTTTACTCATCTACTTTTATTTCTAATTTTTATATTTATTCTCTAACCATCGATAAAATGTTTCCCATATTACTCATCTACTTTTATTTCTAATGTTTATATTTATTCTCTAGCCATCGATAAAATGTTTCCCATATCGCATAATAACCAGTTCTTTCTTTCTCTTTCATTGCCAGTGTTAATCTATTCATTTCTGCGCATTCTAATATTTTCCTTATCGTATTCTCCTCCCTAGGAATCTCTTCACTTTTCCAGTTCTGTGCAAATACAATTCTAGCTGCCGTTATTACATGGCTAATCAAATATACATTTTCTTTACAGTATCTTTTGTGACTTTGAAGATGTTGCCTTTTTTTTCTGCAAGACCTTAGTAGACCATCTTCGAGGAAAATGCATATTGCACATTCACCTACACTTTGCATAATGTAGGTGTTGTCATCACTTAGCCAAATAGGATTGCCTACCTATTGATCCATGACATTATTTCATTCACAGTGTCAACTCTAATTGTGTAATTTCATTATCTCTGATGAAGGTGGGTCATTTGTGACTAATTCTGAATAGTAAAAATGTTGAACCTGGGTGTTGTGGTCCGTCAGCAGCCTATGGAGTTGGCAACAGAGTCAGACAGCGATGAGGCTGAGGTGAGGCCAGGGCCATCAGGAAGTGAGGTGCGGACTCCAGAGCTTCCAGAGACTGATAGTAGTGAGGCAGAGGAACAGGAGGAGCCTGTTCCTAATGCACGCATGAGAAGAGCTGAAGAGAAGGAGAAAGGACAACTCAGGAGTAGGGCCAAGAAATGATTGGCCCCTCCCATAAGGTTTAAAACAGACCAGCATTGGTGTTTCAGCTTGCCAGAAAACAATGTTGTAGCTGCGTCCTCTGCTTTGTTTTTGTGACTTCTGGACATTTATCAGGAAGGGCCTTTGGCAGTTTGCCTAATTGGACTAAGGTTTGTGATAACTGAAGAATTTGTGTTTGGGAGGCATTTGTTTTACTTTAAGTTGAACAATGCTGGGAATGAAGTAATTCCCAGCTGTTCGAATAAAGTTTATTTTATCATGGACTGAGTTTGTTGCTATCTACTTGGGTCTGGGTCACAACACTGAGCTGGAGAGATCCAGGTCAAGAATCTCCCCCCCCCCCGAGCAGTGGTGGGATCTTCCCAGTTTAACAACTGGTTCAGTGATCATGCACGAGTCAGAGCAAACCGGTTCACTCCCAGCTGATCATCAGAGCTACCTGTTTGCCTGTAGAATCCCACCTCTGCCCCAGAGTCAAGAAAACCTGGGAGTAGTCCTACTCTCTCTTTCTCAAGGGGGCTGTTGTGAGGATAAACATGAAATTCTCTACTTAAGTAACTTTAAGTGTCTGAGAAATGGCAGAATGTAAATCTAACAAATATGTTAGAAGAAGGAAACAGCAGCAACCAAAAAAGAAACAGCACCGAAGAAATATTAATAGAAACTCAGAATGATTCAGCTGATAGGCAGGACACATTCTAGAAAGAAAGACTTTCATTTACAAGAAAGTCAACCTAAGAAGATTCGGTTCAGATCTAATGCCTGTTTCCCGTTTCCTAACTAGCAGTCATTAAGAATGGAGCCAATAAAGTCAATCTAGCTTGCAATATATTTGCTTTAAACTGAATTTTAAATCTTTCTGCTTCAAGATTAGAAAGTAGGAGCAAGTAGAAAGGAGAAAGTAGGAAAGTAGGAGCAACCTAAACCAAAAGAGCAAACATATAATTAGCATTATGCATTATCAGCAATAACATTATCTTGCACAGCTGTTATGCTCCAACATCTTCATGGTACTAGTAGAAATTCAGGGCTCACCCCTTACAAGTGTCAGACTTCGTAATGCTGATTTTACTAATTCACCAACATTAACTGGCTCTGCTTTGAGACTGAGTTTCCTTTGTTGATATATCTGTTGTTGTTGTCTTTGATAGATTAGAAAACCAGTGTTTTTCAACCTTGGCAACTTAAAGTTGGGTGGACTTCAACTCCCAGAATTCCCCAGTCATGAGTCTGGTCTTCTGCCCAGCCCTTCTCATAAGACCAGGATTTGACAACAGGAATTGCCTCCAGGGGTGGGTTCCACTTACCTTTACTCCTGTTCTGTCCCCTCCCGGCCTCAGCCACGCGAACTGGCTAAACGAGCCAGTAATTGAGTTCACGGCTCCTATCAGTCCTGGCAGGGAATCTGCAGCTGCCTGCCAAAGTCTCCCTTATCTTGGGGTTGCCAGGAAACCAGGAAGTCAGCAATCCAGGCCGAATGTTCAGCTCAATTCTCCACGAGTCAAAGAGTTCAGCTCAATTTTTGCTCGTCACGGAGCAGAAGAGCAGCCAGGGCTGCTTTTAAACTCTGTGGGGTGTGGCTCCCTGACTCAGCACTCTCTAGGCCTGCCCCACCCTTCCTTTGTTGTAGTCGCCTCTTGTATCTCTGAAACCTGGGATATAGCCAGGCCTGGTTGCCATCAGCCAGGTCTGGAGGTGTGGCCTGGGGGGGGAGGAGAGTCAAGGGACGGAGGCCTCGTTATCTCCTCCACCTGGCCTGCCTCTGGCTCCTGGAGCTGAGCCAGAGGAGCCGGTGCTCCAGAGGTAAGTCCTGATGGCCCTTCCCCCTCACTTTCTGAGTCACTTTCTGGCAGGGGGCCCAGCTCGGGGGGTGCAGACACAACAAATAAATGGGTAAATGGGAGCATGAGCGTGCGCACTTCTACGCAGGCGCAGAAGCTTCTGCGCATGTGCAGATCATCCATTATGACATACAGATGGGTGGGCGGAGCCTCCCACCACCATTACTACCAGTTCGCAAGAACCGGACCGAACCAGGAGCAACCCAGCATTGGTTGCCTCCCTCCTATCCATCTTGGGCCTTGGGTGAAGACATTGCATCTCTGGGACTTCACTATCCATGGACTGTTCTTCTCCTCTTTTACCAGAAGCTAACCACTGCTCTGCACACTCATGTAACTTCACACTTCAGCTTTTCTCTCCAATTCACACAGGTTTTTCTTTCTTCTCCTGCTCCCTGTCTCCAATCAGAAAGCAGCAGGTCCCCCAACAACTAAAAAGGTGGATGTTTCCCCAGGGTTCTAGTCCCCAGCATCTATGATCAGTTTGGACCAATGGGAGTGTTGTTGCTACATCTCCTCACAACAGCCAGGGGTGGGGTTCAGAAATTTTAGCAGCCGGTTCTCTGCCCAGTTACTGGGTGGGCATAGCCTACTTGGCTTCCTGCACCATGGGAGGGGCGTTTTTGCCCTCCCCAGACTCTGGAGGCTTTTCTCGAGCCTCTGGGAGGGCGAAAACTGCCTCCCCCAGGCTCTGGAGGCCCTCCACAGGCTGGAAATGGGCCCATTTTTGGACTTCCAGTACTTCCAGTAGGCCCACTTTTCGGCCTCCCAGAGGCTTGGCGGGGGCCCTGCATTTACTTGGCATCCAGAAGGGGCTGCGTGGAGACTCCTGGGAGGGGAGGGGAGGGATGGGGGGGGTCAGCCAGTCCTTGCAACAGCTGGTTCGGAGAACCAGATTAAAATTAACATCCGGTTTTCCTGAACTGGTCCAAAACAGCTGAATCCCACCCCTGACAACAGCTCTCTTAGTTGGCAGGTCAACTCATCGGTGCTGGCAACAGCCAGAAGGCCAGAATTGAAATTCTTCCTGTTTTTTTTCCTCCATTTGCTAACTCATGCCAACAGAACAGCAGTTAAGCCAGGCCACTAAAAACCATATATGCCGTGGACGTGCCCAGCAGCCAAAAAAAATTGGGCAAATATAAACAAATGGGTAGAAAATATAATAGACCAACCAATTGAAAGAAAGCCAGAAACATTTTTGTTAGGAATATTCACGGAATATACAAATAAAATATCTGATTTTACATATCATAACAGCTGCACGAATAACATATGCAGAAAATTGGAAACAGGAAAGGACACCAACAGATGAAGAAGTGATAGAAAAATTTTTAGAATATGCCGAGATGGACAAATTAATAAAAGAAATTAAAGAAAAAGAAGAGACAGATTATTACATAATTTGGAACAAATGGTATGACTGGCTTGAGAATTGAAAATAAAAAACAATATATACAGGGGAGAATCTAAAATCGTTTTGTTTCAACGAGCAGGGTTGGCCTAAGAGTAATTTTTAATTGAGTGGTTTTATTTCTTGTTATTTTAATATTTGGCCTTATGGTTTCAGATTTTTAAATTTCAAATATTGTGTTTTAATTTTTGTATATGTCTTTTTAACTTGGCTGTAAACCGCCCTAAGTCTTCGGAGAAGGGCGGTATAGAAATGTAAATAATAAATAAATAAATAAATAAAAATGTAAAATATATATATAACAAATATATAGAAATGTATAAAAGTAAGGCTATTAGTGTTAGAAAATACAAAAGGGACAATAAAGAAAATAAAACAGTAAGAGAGATATGGGGGGAAAGGTATAAAATGGAAAGAAGACCACTAAGAAACATTGGTTAAAAAGAGGATATATTTATATGTTGTACATTATGTGTTAGTCATATTGTGTCATAATAAAAAGAATTTTAAAAAAAAAACAAAAACCATATATCCCATACCGCATATGGATGTTTCTCCTGGGAAGTTTTTTCCCCCAACTCCCACACCTCTGACATTAATACAATTGAACGTGTCCAGAAATATTTTACAAGAAGAGTTCTCCGCTCCTCTGAAAACAACAAAATACCTTATACCACCAGACTTGAAATCCTGGGATTAGAAAATTTAGAACTCCGCCGACTCCAACAAGACCTGTGTTTAACACACAGAATCATCTATTGCAATGTCCTTCCTGTTAAAGACTACTTCAGCTTCAATTGCAATAATACAAGAGCAAACAATAGATTCAAACTTAATGTTAACCGCTTCAATCTTGATTGCAGAAAATATGACTTCTGTAACAGAGTTGTTAATGCTTGGAACGCACTTATTTATTTTATTTTATTTTATTTTATTTATTTATTTTATTTTGTCACAACAATATATGTAGGAATCATACAAAAGATTATATTGTATATAAACATATATGAGTAAATATAAGGAGGTATAAACATATATATATAGAAAGAAGAAAAGAAAAACAATAGGACAGGAACGGTAGGCACGTTTGTGCACTTATGCACGCCTCTTATGGTCCTCTTAGGAATGGGGTGAGGTCAATAGTAGAAAGTTTTTGGATAAAACTTTTAGGATTGTGGGAAGAGATTACAGAGTCAGGTAAAGTATTCCAAGCACTGATGATTCTGTTACAGAAGTCATATTTTCTGCAATCTATCTGACTCTGTGGTCTCTTCTCAAAATCCCAAAAACTTCAACCAAAAACTATCTACTATTGACCTCACCCTCTTCCTAAGAGGACTATAAGGGGTGTGCATAAGAGCACAAAAGTGCCTACTATTCCTGTCCTATTGTTTCCTTTCATTATATCAAATTAATATAGTTGTTGCATACTTTTGCTTATATATTATGTTTGTGTATACTGTTGTGACAAAATAAAATAATAATAAAAAAACTCTCCAATCTAGCCCGACACTTTGAGATTTCTCTTGCTGATTTCCCATTCAGGTCACAACCAGCATAAACCATTTTGAGATTAGCCAAGGTCAATTGGATGCCACTATGTAAGGTTACACCAAAAACCTTTTAGTTTATGCTTGGCCAGACCCTGTGAGAAGAACGCTTTCTAAATGAAATCTTTGTCAATAATCTTGTTATGAAATCAGCTGGCTTCAGTAAATCTCTTGCTTCAGTAAATATTTTGACTATCCCCAGGTTGTAATTTTCTGCTTTTAACGTTAGATTCTAGCTGGGTTATCTATCAGAATTCAGGCTGCATTGATTCGGGAACAAGGCAGATGGTTTATTAACTTCTGGCACACTTATTCTCAGATGATGATAAAGCTCAGAAAACAAGAACACAATCCAGCATAATTAAACTCTCTTTGTCATGCACAATATGTCGACTCAGTCTGAGAGGATATTTTTACTTATTTATTTTATTTATTTATTTTATTTGTCACAACAGTATATATAAGCATAAGCATGAAATAATTATACGATATATAAGCATAAATATAATCATAAATATGCAATAACTATATGAAATTGGATACAATCAAAGGGAACATTAGGTAGGCACGTTGGTGCTCTTATGCACGTCCCTTACAGATCTCTTAGGAATGGGGTGAGGTCAATAGTGGATAGTTTTTGGTTAAAGCTTTGGGGATTTTGGGAAGAGACCACAGAGTCTGGTAGTGCATTCTAGGCATTAACAACTCTGTTTCTGAAGTCATATTTTCTGCAATCAAGATTGGAGCGGTTAACATTAAGCTTAAATCTGTTGTGTGCTTGTGTATTATTGTGATTGAAGCTGAAATAGTCTTCAACAGGAAGGAGGTTGTAACAGATGATTACTTGGCATTCAAGAGGATTGCTCACTGACATACCTCTGAAGCACACATCCAGAGCCTATATGGTTACTGTATTAAAAGTATATGACAACATCGATACAAACAAGGAAGATCAGAAGTGTAAATTTTACTGATTGTGGCATTGCTAAAAAAACTTCAGTTTGAAACTCCAAAGATTCTAGCTTAATTGACTGTTATTTATCTCTTGCCTTTCATCTGGGAAATCAAAGACGCATACATAAGCATAATCTCTGGTATTTTTCTCCATAACCACACAGTGGTGGGATTCAAATTTTTTACTATCGGTTCACCAAGCCATGCCCACAGAAGCGGTAGTAAGAAAATTTGGATTTCACCACTGATTTAAACTAAATAGATTTCTTAAGGCACTTCCATGGTCTTGTGGTCTCAGCATTCAAAGCCTTAACAGAGCTTGAGGAACATGCAGTCACAACCACCTGTTTGTTTGTTTGTTTGTTTGTTTGTTTGTTTGTTTGCCCTTCCCTGACATCCATGGTGAAAATCATTTCAATGGGAATATTTGCCCCACAACAATCTAATAGGAAAAAGCAACACTGATATCCAGGGAACTATATTATTATTATTATTATTATTATTATTATTATTATTATTATTATTATTATTGTTGTTGTTGTTGTTGTTGTTGTTGTTATTGTTGTTGTTGTTGTTGTTGTTGTTTACACAAAATGACAGTATACACAGCAAACGAGATAATTATGCTGGATTTCGTATCACAGATCACTAGTCGAACACTTCCCAAGCGTTTAGGACTGCATGATGTATCGGCAAATTATGCAAGCAGATCCCAGTAAGGTGGCCTTCTGCAGCTGACCAATGGTGATCTTGTCAGCGCCAATTGCTTTTAAGTGCTTGCCTAGGTCTTTAGGCACAGCTCCCAGTGTGCCGAGTACCACTGGAACCACCTGCACTGGTTTATGCCAGAGTCTCTGCAATTCGATTCTCAAATCTTGATATCTGGTGACTTTTTCAAGTTGTTTCTCATCAATTCTGCTGTCACCAGGTATAGCAATGTCGACTATCCACACTTTTTTCTTTTCCACAATCGTGATATGCGGGGTATTGTGTTCCAAAACTTTATCAGTCTGTATTCGGAAATCCCACAGTAGTTTTGCATGCTCATTTTCAATCACTTTTTCAGGCTTATGATCCCACCAGTTCTTTGCTACAGGCAATTATTATTATTATTATTATTATTATTATTATTATTATTATTATTATTATTATTATTATTATTATTATTATTGATACTTGGAATATCATACATCTTAAGAAGGTACTTGGTTGATACCTAGGATGCTGGCAGCAACCCGTATCAACCATCAGCACCAGTCAATGGTATTTGTGATGCATTTTTGAATGTTCAGTTGACTGAGTTTCATGTTTAATAATATAATAAAAATTGCACAAACATGACCGAATTGCTAAATTAATCCACTGGTCATTATGTAAAAAATACGGCTGTATCCAAAAAAGTCATGGGAACGTAAAGGGTATGGAAAACATGGAAAAAGTTATCGAAAATGAGAAGGTGAAGATCTTGTGGGACTTTCAAATACAGATGGATCATCACTTGGAACACAACACAACACATATCACAGTTATTGAAAACCGAAACGTACAATTTATTGATATTGCTGTACCAGGAGATGCCAGAGTTGAAGAAAAGGACTGGAAAAAATCACGAAATACTGCGACCTGGCCATTGAAACTACACGATTGAATGAAACATGTAACAGTGATACCCATTGTCATCGGGGCCCTTGGTTCCATGTCCAAGAATGTTACAAAGCACATCAAGAAATTGCGGCTTCCTGCAATAACACCAGTCGAAGTGCAAAAAACTGTGCTACTCAGAACATTGTATATTCTAAGAAGATACTCGGTTGGTACCTAGGCCACTGGCAGCAACCTGTATCAACTATTAGCACCAGACAATGGTATTTATGATGCATTTTTAAATATTCATTTGACTGAGTTTCATGTTTAAAGAATAAAAGAATAATAATAATAATACGTTCTTAATTAGTATTTCACATTCACATTATTATATCAGAAGCCATTGACGTAAATTCATTTATTAGCTCTGGGCAAATTTTTCATTCACACTCAACGATACTTTTGAAAAATGGTACAAGCTATTGGCCTATTTAAAATGCTAGTTAGGAGAACAAATGAGATCTTTTGCTGTTTCATGCAGTACGTAATAAATATGACCGGAGAGAAACAGTAGAATAACATTTCCTCTTGCATAAACAATTTTACTGCTATTTAACTAATGAAGTAGAGTTCCAAGCCTCACAGTTGTTCTAGCTTGATAAAATTGTGTCTAATTATTTGAAGCATAAGGCAATAAATACTTAGTAACTAATTAGTAGTCTGCTGGAATTTATTTTGGAAACTTTCAAGGCTGACTGATACAATATTTTCACTTTTGATTAAAAGCATCTCATTTGGATGCTTTTTTGCCTTCTCTGAAATCTGGCAACAAATCCTTGAGTCAGATTAACTTGTTTAATTCTTTGGTGCAAAAGATGCTTGTATAGTCCTGCCATTTTTTTTTAATCATCTGCAATATCCCCGTGCTGGGAATTTCATGATCAAGTAGCAATAGTTTTCAAGACTAATTTATATGGGCATGGCTTATTATGTGTAAGTAGAAACTAAGAACTATTGGTCTGGGTGTTGTTGTTTTTTGTCTAAATGTTTATAGCACCATTAGTAGTGTTTGCAATCAAAATTAATTATAAGAAGTCAGCCCTGAGTGCTAGCAAGAGCTAATCCTTTTAATGAAGTCGTATCTGTCAGGGTTCCAAATAATACACCCAGCTGTGATCATCAGAACCTTTTTTTTTTTTTACTTTTTAAACCATTTTTTTTACTACCGGTTCACCCAAACCGATAGTTTTTAATTACTACCGGTTTGCCAGAACTGGAGTGAACCAGTAGCATTTCATCCTTGGTTTTTAGCTCCTTTGGCCTACTCAAATAAAATGCTAATCTAATTAAACGTAAGTTATACTATGCAGAATCTGCGGCTGCTGCTGCTGTTGTTTTTACCATCGATGTTCATTTCTGGTTTTTCTATCGAGTTGCACTAGGTTTCCAAGACTGAAACCTGAAAGAAATGTAACCTTAAGAATAGGAAGTATAAGTAAATCACAGGCATTTCGCCTGTAAAATTGGTTTAAGAAGGATAATCAATTCACATGACATCTAGCAAAAAAACTCCAGACGTCGTTGTGCTGTGGTTTGGGGGTAAAATGGAGAAATTGGTATGCATAGAGCAGCTATCTGCATCGCATGATTTTTGATTCCTATTTTGGAGTGTGCATGTTTTGATTTGCAATTTTGTTTGAGCTCCCTTGAATTTATTTTTCTGTACAAACATACGGTACATAAATATAACATGAGCTACATTCTTTTTTTTTTTACAGTAAGGTGGTTTCTATGGTATAGTTCCAACTAGGTGGGGATGGGAAACCCACCTAGAATATATTACTTGATGCAGAGTTGGGGTGTGAGAAGTTTGTTCACTTAGTTGCTTGCTTTTTTTTTAAGATTGTCTTTTTAATATGTTTGAAAAAGCCAGAGCAGCCACTACTGAAATTTCCCAAACCATGCTATGCTGAACAAAATCAAGCCCTTCATGGCTCCAAGCCAGGCCCCAGTACCATAAATTATACAAACTTCTAAAAAAAAAAATGTGTGTCCAAATTAGACCCAAGTGATTCCTGCCTAAGAAGTAGAATATAATCTGGTTATAGCAGCTGTAAAATTTAAAAAAAAAGGAAGTGAATGGGGAATTGATCCATATTTAAAACATTACTCTTAGTTATTTTGTTATTTGTTTTAAAAATAAGTCCAACTAACGTTCTTCAGATAGTTGCAAATTTGTATTGAATATATTGGCGGTGTTTGCATTTGCTTTTTTTCTTTTTCTTTGAGCGATAGGAATAACATCTCATGAAACATCAAGATAGGACGGTTACACCTCAGATGGGAGCAGGTGAAAAACTGCAGGGAATGGTCAAGATCGAAGCCTTGTGTTGTCCGTAAAAAAGAAGGGCGTTTACAGATATTACGGATTAACATTCTAGGTGTGGTCTTGCTAAGGCTTTATAGAGCGGATTTAGTACCTCACTTGATCTTGATTGTATCCCTCAGTTAATGCAATTTAGGATTGCATTGGCTTTTTTGGCTGCCGCCACACACTGTTGGCTCCTATTTAATGTCATATTTAATGTCATAAAGTCATATTTAATGACTTCATGAACAAGGCCACCATGTAGATGTTTTCCCTGAACACAGGTAGTCCTCAACTTACAGCAGTTCGTTTAGTGACCGTCGGAAGTTACAAGGACACTGAAAAAAAAATTGACTTAGGATCATTTTTCACGCTTATGACCCTGCGGAACTGGGCCGCAGAAGTAACAGACATATGCACGCACATCTCCACTTGCACGAATGGTGGGTGAGCATGCGTGCAGCTCCGTTCCTGCAAATGGCGGGCACACGTGCCCACCGCTTGCACAAATGGATCTGCATGAGCACACACACTCTCCTGGAACCATCCCCACTCTTCCCCCACCCTTTGTTGTGTCTCACTCGCCATCTGACCACCAGGTCTAGGAAGTCCGTATCAAGCGTGGCAACGAAGCCTCTGCAACTTGTCAAATTCCTTTGAGGCTTCTCAGGACAGGCAGGAGTCCAAGTTGTGACTTCAGCAAACTAGATGAGACTTTGCTTGATTCAAGGTTGGAATGCCACAAGCAGGTCCTTTATATAGGCTGTGGGGTGTGGCTCCATGACTCAGCATTTATCCAGGCCTGCCCCTCCCTTCCTTCTGCTGGCGTCGCCTCTCAGATCTCCGGAAGTGAGGATCCTCCCACTGTGAATTCTCTTCAGCTGAATCTTCTGTCGGTAATTCCAGCACGTGGCTGGCTCCCTGCTCACACGCTGTAGGAGTGAGGTTTGTTTGTTCATTCCTGACATCCTGTCTGGGCATGGGGCCAGGGCCGGGGGCTGGAGGCATGACAGGCCGTTCATCTTCATTATCAGACTCGGAGTCTGATAACAGGCCCGGGTGTAGATGGGAGGGGCCCAGCTGAGGAGAGAAGGGAGGACGAGGCACAACACCCTTCAATCCGCAAAGCCGGAAAGATTGGGGAATGCTGAACTAGAGTAAATAAAACAAACGTCGCAGGGTTTACAGTTTCTCTTCTTCTCCATCTCTCTTTTAGGATTCTGTTGGCTCAGTGTTTTTCTTCCTTGGCAACTTTAAGATACGTGGATTTCAGCTCTCAGAATTCCCCAGCCAGCTTGGGATAGCCACAGCCAAACTCTGTGTTAGAGCTAAAGGAGTTACGATCAAGCTGTCATTCCTGGCTGCTTTGTACTCCTGTCAACTTTTCTGACAAATCATTCTTGCGCTGAGATGCCTGGCATACAAATGCCGTATTTCAGGGACATCTGTTATCTCTGACTGGATGTGTGACAATTTGCTTTGGGGTAGCCAATTGTCCGTGGCTATTATCAAACACAACAGCTCCTTCTCTGCCTTTTCTGCCGCACATCGGGGAGAGCAATGGGGAGGGAAAAGACCTGTCATACCCTTTTCCTATGGCAGGAAATTATACACTCTCTTGTCTGGAGAAATAAAACCAGTCCCAACTATTCAGATCAGAGCTGGATTCGGTTCTGCAAAAAGAGTCCCGGTATATAATTGCAAGAAAGAAGGCAGGGGATCCGATCACAATAACAGACTCAAGTATCCAATTAAAATTTCCTTCAAACTGAGCTTTGCCTCTCACTGTTCATAATATAGAATAATACAGAATATAGAATAATAGAGCTGGAAGGGACTTGGCAGGTCTTCTAATCCAACCTCCTGCTCAAACAGTCCTGTTTCATTCTGGGCAAATGGCTGTCCATTCCAGAGGTCACCAACCTTTCGGACCTCAGGGACCACTAAATTCATAATTTTAAATCCCGTGGACCACTAATATGATCTGTCTAATGATTGGCTGGGTAGGCGTGGCTAGGTGGTCATGTGACTGGGTGGGCGTGGCCCACTCAATGTCACTCACGTCGAGGGGTGCCTTGCCAGCCTCTACTTGCCCCTCCCCTCCCAGCCACTCCTTGCCTGCCCACCCGGGCTCCTTAGGGCCCCAACAGGAAGCAGTTGTTGGAGCTAAGCAGCCACCATGAGAAAGAGTTCGCAAAACAGCTGGCTCAGTTCAGACTGGATCTGACCGAGAAGGAGGCTCAGCAGAAGCACCTCATTGAGGACTAGGAGCATAGGCTTTCCAAGCAGAGGGAATACCTGTAGGAGTGCAAGGTCAGGTATTGGTGTCTGGAAGCTCAGTGGGCTGAGATGGTCAGCCAGTTCAAGGCCATGATGCAGTCCCACTGGAACAAGGTCCTCTGGCTCTTCGCCACCAGCGGCACTTCCCTCCAGCCTTCGCCCAAAGCCCCACACCAGGAGGCCAAAGTAGACCACAAGTCGGAATTTCTGCCCCGCTCCGACCCACATAAAAAGACCCGGAAAGGGGAGACTCTCTGCAGCAACACAAACATTCATTGCACGTATCTGTCCCAGAGGCCATAGTTTGAGGACTCCTGATTTAGTGCAATATAAAAAATGCAAATTATTTTTCTGCGGACACAAAATCACACAAGGGCTATTAATAGATTTAAACTCAATGTAATTCGCTCTAATCTTAATTGTTGGAAATATGACTTCTGCAATAGAATAGTAAATTTCTGGAACAATCTACCTGATCCTGTTGTTAGTCTCTCTAATCCCCATACCTTTTACCTTAAACTGTCTACCGTGGACCTTTCATGTTTTTTAAGAGGTCCCTAAGGGGGCGTGCATAAGCGCACCAGCGTACCTACCGTCCCTATCCTACTGTTCCCAATTATACGTAATCATTCTATGTGTTTATGGCTATGTTTTGCCAATTTATATACTTTTTTTTGGTGCCAATTTTTTTCCTTGTTCTTTTTAATAAATAAATAAACACCGTAAATAAATAAATAACTCAACTGCAGCAAGTCAGCCACTGTGAATTGGATGCAACAAGTTGTCCCACTCTAAGCCAACTGTTCTGCCGCATAAATGAAGAGACAGTGGGGGGAAATCGGCAGAGGAGAGGCTCCATCAAACACTAGAGCAGTGCCATCTCATCCCTTAGCCACTTTAAGATGTGTGGACTTCAATCCTCATAATTCCCCAAGCAGCAGAATCCTGGGAATTAAAAACCACATATCTTAAAAATTTTCCCAAAGTGGGAAATTCTACTCCTGCAAGAATAATTTATTGAAGAACTGAAGTTGGCTGGCTGCTTGTTTATATATTATTGCTGGTGGCTGTTGTGGTGGAGTAGGGGAAGGAAAAGGGAAGGGTCAGATAAATTTATTTTTTATTTTTATTTTATTTTATTTTATTTGCATTTATACCCCGCCCTTCTCCGAAGATTCAGGGAGGCTTACACTATGTTAAGCAATAGTCTTCATCCTATTTGTATATTATATACAAAGTCAACTTATTGCCCCCAACAATCTGGGTCCTCATTTTACCTACCTTATAAAGGATGGAAGGCTGAGTCAACCTTGGGCCTGGTGGGACTTGAACCTGCAATAATTGCAGGCAGCTGTTGTTAATAACAGACTGTTTAGCAGTCTGCGCCACTCAAGGACCCCTTGACAAAATGACAAAATGGTTTCCATTTCTTCCAAAATTTACTGGAACTAATCGGAAATTGTATTCCACCATAAATTCCTGGCTGAGGCTTTTCTTTAGAACAGAAAATCCGTACCCGAGCAGTTATATTAGGATTTGTAGCAAATCTGAGAGTCAGTCATATGTGGGGGTTTTTTTCAGTAATATTCTTCTTTTGTAAGTTCTCCTTGGCATCAAATAATAGCTAGTGAGAATGAAAACAGTAATTATTATCATCACAAATATTGATGCTGGCGATAATGTGAACCAGGACTGCTCCCAAGATTTAATGTTTTGGTAAATATGTGTAGTAGATGTTTCCTTTTGTGAGAATAAAACAAAAAGAGGGAGGGAGCTGATGGAGGGAAGGGAGGAAAGAAAAGTCCAGAGTGAGGTATAATATAATTTCAAACATTATAGAAAATATATTTTAGAAAAGGTGATTCGGAATATTATGAGGTTTGGGCAAAATGGTATAGGTGGATAGACAAACAAAACAAAAATAGGTAATTTTCATAAGGAAATTGAGGATGTATATATATGTACATAATGTAGATTTTACTTAAACTGTTAATCCAAAGTAAATAAAAATGACACTGTCTGTTTGACTATGTATTAGAGTTATGGAAAAGAAAAACTACAATAAAAATTATTTATGAAAAAAAAAGAAAATATAATTTGAGAATGAAAGAGAAAACATCCATGGCCCATGGGATAGCATGCTTCAGGTATCTTTTGCAAACTTATGATTAGCTGTGTTGCCTTTTGAAAAATCAGATTAGTGATGAACATATTATTGCTAAAGTTGATAAAACGTTACTGAAACTGAATTTGGAAAGTGAACATGTAAAACATTGTATGTAGGCAAGAAACTTTGGATATAATGCGATGCTTGAACAATGGGAAAATATATGGACGAAAGGTTTAAAATTCACACTAAACTATAATTTAAAAGCAAATATTTATAAGATGATGTACCGCTGGTATTTAACACCAGATAAGTTATCTAGAAGGTACAAAGGTATTTCAACTGAATATTGGAAATGTAAATGAGACTTTTTTATCATTTATGGTAGACGGGTGATAAAGCAAAGAAATATTGGAGTAGGATTCATATTTTAATACCAAAAATTCTTAAAGCGAAGATAAAGATGAAACCAGAAACTTTTCTTTTGGGCTTAATGGAAAAAGACTTGGGGGTAGGAAAATTGGAACTTTGATCTTATATATGTTGATGGCAGCAAGACTACTGTACGCACAAAAATGGAAGGACATTTCGATTCCCACCATGGATGAATGGCTACAGAAGCTGATGGAGTTGGCAGAGATGACTAAATTGACAATTTTGATCAAAGAAAAGAATGTAAGTACTTTTGTTTCTACATGGAAACCACTTTTGGACTTTGCCCAGGCAAACGGAGCAGCTAGACCCCTCCCCCTCCTCCACAGCATGTGAGCCTGAGGAAAGTTTACTTCCAACAGCTGATTGGAGTGACCCTCGCATCAGAAGATTGGATAGGCGGAGGCAACAGAAGGAAGGGAGGGGCAGGCCTTAATGAGTGCTGAGTCATGGAGCCACACCCCATGGCCTATATAAAGGATCTGCTTTCTGGCAGTCTCTGAGTCAGGCAAAGTCGAACTTATCTTGCTGAAGTCACTTACTGGTCTCCTGCCTGCTCTGAGGACTTTGCTAGGACTTTGGGCAGAGCTGCAGAGGCAAGCCTGATTCGGATTTCCCTGACCCGGCCGTCAGCGGAGGAGTGGGACACGACAGACTTTGTGCTTGAGGTGAAGTAAAAAATGAAACTTTGATTTTGGGGTTTCCTGATTAGATTGATTTGTGGTTATAGAAACGGTTAATTTATACTATTATGGAAAAGTAAGAAGTTGCGGTTCGATGTTAATGATTTATTCTGCCACAACAAAGGGAGTCGGAAGTCAACGCCTTTTTCTTTTTTCCCTCCCCTCCTCACTTTTTCTTTCCTCTTCCCCTCCCCACTGTGTCCTACTATTTGCTTTTGTATTTTTGTATTTTGTTCTATAATCTAATAAAATGTTATAAAATGTAGAAAAAGGGACACAGTGGTTCTATAGCTAAGAGGCTGAGCTTGTCAATCGAAAGAAATCGTTCAGCAGTTCAAATCCCCAGTGCCGCATAACGGGGTGAGCTCCCGTTACTTGTCCCAGCTTCTGCCAACCTAGCAGTTCGAAAGCACGTAAAAAATGCAAGTAGAAAAATAGGGACCATCTTTGGTGGGAAGGTAACAGCGTTCTGTGCACCTTTGGCGTTGAGACATGCCAGCCACATGACCACGGAGACGTCTTCAGACAGCGCTGGCTCTTTGGCTTGGAAATGGAGATGAGCACCGCCCCCTAGAGTCGGGAACGACTAGCACATATGTGCGAGGGGAACCTTTACCTTTACCTAGAAATCTCCTTTTGGATTTTTTTTTTTTTTTAAAAGTGGACACTCTGATTTGAGATGGCATTATTATTATTATTATTATTCCACTTATGACTGTACGACTGTAACTTTGTTGCTGGTAACCCTTATGATTTATATCGATATATTGACCATCATTTGTGTTGTAAATGTTGTACCTTGATGAACGTATCTTTTCTTTTATGTACACTGAGAGCATATGCACCAAGACAAATTCCTTGTGTGTCCAATCACACTTGGCCAATAAAAAATTCTATTCTATTCCATTATGGCAAAATAGCTAGTAATTGGACCCTGGTTGATTTCCTGAAGATCGGACAAGCAGATGGCATTTTGCTAATAATAATTTAAAAAAACCTTATGCAATTGGTTTTTGGCTACTGGTTCATATTCACCACGGGCTTCCACTCTCCATAGCAAATGACACTGCAGAATGTTACATGTGGATTATGAGAAATGTGGACTCTGTTACACAGTTAAAAAATGCTGTTGGGCATGCTATTATTATTTTATTTCTCAAGGCTAGAATGCGTAGGTAATCCTTTTTCCCCTTGCTCTAAGTAAGCTTTGCCTGTGGATTCATCTGATCTGTCTGTGTGTGGCTAAGTTGTTTCCATGGCAATTCTAATGTTGGATTAGGGAAAGTTGCATTATTCTGGTTATCGGTTCCTTTCTAGAGTTGCCTGAAAAAGCCATGCATGATTTTGTAGGTAGAAATTGGGAAATGGGAAAGAATCGGGAGACAGACAAGGGTGAGCAGAAATGTGAAGCTAAATCACAGTCGCAAATGCTACCTTAGGATGGAATTGTTTAATGGGTTAGTGGTGGTGGTAGTTTTTATCCCATGTGAAAAATATTAGAAAAGTATTGTATAGGGCAGGGGTCAGCAACCTGCAGCTCTGGAGCCGCATGTGTATCTTTCATCCCTCTGCTGTGGCTCCCTGTTGTTGTTTGGCTCCACAACAACTCCTCCCTGTTGTTGTTTGGCTCCCTGTGGCTCCATAGGGCTTTCATTTAGGACAGCTAGAGGAAAAAGGATGCCGTACTAGGAGGAGACTCTATGGTGGCGGAACCGGACTTCCAGTCAGCAGAGGAAAAAGGATGCTGTGCTAGAAGGAGACTCTATGGTGGTGGAACCGGATTTCCAGTCAGCAGAGGAAAATGGATGCTGTGCTAGGAGGAAATTCTATGGTGGCGGAACCAGACTTCCAGTCAGCAGAGGAAAAAGGATGCCATGCTAGGAGGAGACTCTATGGTGGGAAACCGGACTTCTGGTCAGCTCCAGAATTGAATGGGGGCTTCCGGTTAGGACCTTTGTGGCTCTTTGAGTGTTTAAGGTTGCCGACCCCTGGTATAGGGGTCTTAAAACCAAGTACAACAGCACTTACAACAGTTCATTTAGTGATCGTTCAAAGTTACAACAGCACAGAAAAGAGTGACGTATGACCATTTTTCACACATTGCAGCATCCCCATGGTCACATGATCAAAATTCAGATTTTTGGCTACTGGTTCATATTTATGGCGGTTGCCGTGATCCCACTTTTGCGACTTACTGACAAGCAAAGTCAATGAGGAAGCCAGGTTCACTTAATAACCTTGTTACTCGCTTAACAAATGCAATGATTCACTCAACAACGATGGCAAGGAAAGTCATAAAATGGGGCAAAGTCACTTAACAAATGTTAAACTTAGCAACACAAATTTTGGGCTCAATTGTGGTCGTAACAGGAGGACTACCTGTATGACAATGGCTTGTTTTATGGCATATTTAGGAAATATTTAGGAGTGGTGCGGTGGCCTAGAGGTGGAGCTCTCGTCTCACAACCAGAAGGCTGTGAGTTCGATCCTAGGTAGAGGTAGATATTTCTCTCTCTGGGCACATTGGGACTATATCTGCTGAATATTACTCTGCATTGGCAACAGGAAGGGCATCCGGCCAGTAAACACTCAGCTCCATTCAGTTACCCAGACTCCACCCTGCAAGGGATTATGGGGTGATTAAAAGGAGATGGTGATATTTAGGAAATATTTAAAGGTAAAGGTTCCCCTCGCACATATGTGCTAGTCGTTCCCAACTCTAGGGGGCGGTGCTCATCTCCGTTTCACAGCCGAAGAGCCAGCACTGTCCGAAGACATCTCTGTGGTCATGTGGCCGGCATGACTCAACGCCAAAGGCGCATGGAGCACCGTTACCTTCCCACCAAAGGTGGTCCCTATTTTTCTACTTGCATTTTTTACGTGCTTTCGAACTGCTAGGTTGGCAGAAGCTGGGACAAGTAACGGGAGCTCACCCCATTACGCAGCACTAGGGATTTGAACCGCTTAACTGTGGACCTTTCAATCGACAAGCTCAGCGTCTTACCCACTAAGCCACCACGTTCCTATAGGAAATACTTAGGAAATAAGAAAAGTGCAAACAATATCATCATATTTTTTCTATTCATCATAGATTTACCATGTTCAGATGGTGCTCATCCATGGAGCTTTGGCAGCTGACTTAGAATAATGATGAGGTTAAGGAAAAGGAACGGTTCTGAGCTAGGGACGCATTGCAGGTTTGAGAATATGCAGTGGCCGCACTCACAAAATGGTTGCCATTGGGGAGTCTCCCAGAACAGCTGCCATGAAGAATATCTCTTATTACCCAACACCTGAAGATGAACTGTGTCCCCTTTCTGGATGGTCTGTGGTAATATTGCAAATAAGACATGCGAACAGGCAAGAGCAGTGATTAAAGCTCACACATTTAAAAAAAAAAGGAAGGATCGTGTCAGCCATCTTGACATTTTTCACCCCTATTGTAGATAACCCTCTGTTGTGGCCTCTCGGCCACCAGCCCCTCCAGCAGCAGAATCAGAGAAAGAGGAGGCGTGGGAGTCAGGACCAGCATCAAGGCAACCTGAAAGCTCCGAGGGGGAAGAGGGAATGGAGCTGTCAGAGAGAGAGAGAAAGAGGCGGAGCCTGGGCTGTCCATCAGCCCTCAGATGGCGAGTCAACAGCCTCCAGGACTGGAAGTGGCTGATGAGGAAGAGGTGGAAAAGCTGGGTCCAGTGCCTGCCATGCAGATGTGCAGAAGGCAGAGGAGAGGAGAGCAGTGAAAATCTATGGGCTGATCCTTGCAACGGAAGAGCCACCGCTGCTAGCGAAGCCCCACCCTAGCTCTGGGGATAAAAGGCAGGGGCAGAGATGAATAGATGGCAGAGATGAATAGAGAGATGTTACCTCTCGCTTGGTTATTGTAATGCTCTCTACATGGGGCTCCCCTTGAAGTGCACTCGGAGGCTCCAGTTAGTCCAGAATGCAGCTGCGCAGGTGATAGAGGGAGCTACGCGTAGCTCCCACGTAACACCGCTCCTGCGCAGACTGCACTGGCTACCTGTGGCCTTTCGAGTGCACTTTAAGGTGTTGGTTACGACCTTTAAAGTGCTCCATGGCTTAGGGCCTGGGTACTTACGGGACCGCCTGCTGTTACCACATGCCTCCCACCGACCCGTACGCTCTCACAGAGAGGGACTTCTCAGGGTGCCGTCCGCCAAACAATGCCGGCTAGCGGCCCCCAGGGGAAGGGCCTTCTCTGTGGGGGCTCCCACACTCTGGAACGAGCTTCCCCCGAGCTTACGCCAAATACCTGACCTTCGGACATTCCATCGCGAACTGAAGACACACCTTTTTATTCGCGCGGGGCTGGCTTGAATTTGAATTTGAATTTTTAAATTTTGTAAATTTTATTAATTTTAAATGGGGTTTTTAGTTCATGGCATATTTTAATTTTTTCAGGCTAATTTTAAAATAAGTTTTTTAAATTGCATTTTAATTTGTACATTGTATGTTTTATCTTGCCTGTACACCGCCCTGAGTCCTTCGGGAGAAGGGCGGTATAAAAATCAAATAAATAAATAAATAAATAAACTATTCATCTTCCGGCCGGCCGGCCTTGTTAGCCTGCATTGAGAGAGAATTTTTTTGCCAGGGCTCCCAGCCCTCCTAATAAAGGAATCTTTGAGCTAACTTCAGAGGGTTGGTCGTGTTTGGGGAGCTGGGTCAGAACACACTGTTTCTGGTCTTTAAATGAGCGGGAAATATTTCAGGGGATTATAAAATCTCAGTTGTCAGAGGGTGATCTGTATTCAGTGCAAGAGTCAGATATGTTAATGCCTGGAATGCACTACCAGACTCTGTGGTCTCTTCCCAAAATCCCCAAAGCTTTAACCAAAGACTATTTATACTATTGACCTCACCCCATTTCTAAGAGGTCTGTAAGGGCACCAGCGTGCGTACCGTTCCTGTCCTAATGTTCCCTTTGATTGTATTCATTTTGTGTGTTTATTTCATGCTTATACTTATATATACTGTTGTGTTTGACAAATAAATAAATAAAATAAAATAAAATAAAATAAAATATGGAGGGGGACGTCCAATCATACAGTTGAGCCATTTCTTCACTTGAAAATTGTTCGCTTGAAAATTTCTTGCACGGATGTTACGGCTTTGTTTCCGCCTCCAGTTTGGTTCGTGTGCCACTAATTCATTCTTCAGCTTCCAGGAATCTCTCTGCTCTTCACTATTTTAACTGACAAACGGCAATGTCAGGTTTTATAATAAACGTAACAAAACATTAGGTGGATTCTTTTTCAGCCGGCCATGAATATTCAGCAGTGGAACTCATGCAGAAATGTATTTTGAAAGAATCCCAGCAAGCAAAATTTAATAACCACAACCTTATGCGCCCTTTGGTGGCATCGGGAATAACTCAGCTTCACCCACGCACTCGTGACGTCTCGCCTGGATTACTGCAATGCTCTCTACATGGGGCTCCCCTTGAAGGGCATCCGGAGGCTGCAGTTAGTCCAGAATGCGGCTGCGCGGGTGATAGATGGAGCCCCTCGTGGCTCCCGCATGACACCCATCCTGCACAGACTGCACTGGCTACCTGTGGCCTTCCGGGTGCGCTTCAAGGTTTTGGTGACCACCTTTAAAGCGCTTCATGGCATTGGGCCGGGTTATTTACGGGACCGCCTACTGCTACCGAATGCCTCTCACCGACCCGTGCGCTCTCATAGAGAGGGTCTCCTCAGGGTGCCGTCAGCGAGGCAATGTCGCCTGGCGACGCCCAGGGGAAGGGCCTTCTCTGTGGGGGCTCCCATCCTCTGGAACGAACTACCCCCCGGCCTTCGTCAGCTTTCGGACCTTCGGACCTTCCGCCGCGGGCTCAAAACATACCTATTTAATTGTGCAGGACTGAGCTAGATTTTAAATTTATGGGTTTTAACTGGGTTTTATTTTTTATATTTTAAAATACGGGCTTATAGAATAAGTTTTTTAATTGTTTTTATAGTGTATTTATGTATCTATGTGTTTTTTAAGTGCCTGTAAACCGCCCTGAGTCCTTCGGGAGATAGGGCGGTATATAAATATGATTAATAAATAAATAAATAAATAAATATTGCGCTGGGACACCAAGCCAAGACCTGAACATCTGCGTGGTAGCCATTATTATAAACCCCAGCGATTATTGCCTATAAAAGCAAAACTGTTCATCACTCTGTCTTTTTGTGGGGACTAAGATGACCCCAGTAAAAATGTCATGATGCTACTAAAGAGAATTTTAAAAGAAAACAATACTTTTATTATTAAATGAATTTTATTATTGGATGACTTTCTGTCCCGACTCTGGGTGGTCTCCAGTGTAAAACAACACAGAGCCAAAACAAATCCAGAGGAAATATCACTATCAGACATCTCACAAGGGGTCTACCCTGGAGGACGTACAAATCTTTGAGGGCACATTATAATGCTGCAAGAAGAGGAGAGCCACTTCCTGGGTTGCATCAAAGGACATTGTGTAGCCAAAGCTTGCCAAATCTGCCAGATCTTTTGGGACAGGCAGAAATTATAGAAGGCAGGTGGTCCCACATTTGACAAGAGCTGATACTCTGGTTAATTGAATTGTACCCAGACTTTTTAACCAGTGTAACTCAAAAAGAAGTATTTCATGGGCATACAGTGACAAGCCCATAACTGCCATTTTACTACATCCTGGGAAGTACCAAGTGGTCTTAGCAGGGGTGGGCTTCAAAAGTTTTAGCAAGGTGTTCTCTGCACCGATTGCTGGGTGGGCGTGGCCATGGTGGGTGTGGCCTAGTTGGCCTCCTGCACCATGGCGGGGAGCATGTTTTTGCCCTCCCCAGGCTCTGGAGGCTTTTCTTGAGCCTCTGGGAGGGCGAAAACGGCCACCCCAGGTTCTGGAGGCTCTCTAGAGGCTGGAAACCCAAACTTCTGGAAGGCCCATTTTTCGCCCTCCCCAAGCCTCCACGCACACCCCGCGCTTACCTGCATCCAAAACAGGCCATGTGGGGACTTCTGAGAGGGGTGGGGTAAGGTGGGCAGGGCCAGCCAGAAGTGGGATTTGGGGGTTCTCTGAACTGCACAGAATCTTAGCTAGAGGTTCCCCCAAAATTCCCAAGCCAGCACAGCTGGAAGTTGAAGTTCACGCCTCTTCAAGTTTCCAAGGTTGAGAAACACTTCTGTAGTTCATCTAAAGATACCATGGAAGATACAGTACCAAGGTCAATTAATGAACAATTAATGAGTGGAAGAACAATTAATCAATGGAACCACTTGACTCCAGAAGTTGTGAATGCCCCAACACTGGAAGTTTTAAAGAAGAGATTGGATAACCATTTGTCTGAAATGGTATAGGGTTTCCTGCCTAAGCAAGGGGTTAGGGGGTTGGACTAGAAAACCTCCAAAGTCCCTTTTAACTCTGTTATTCTCTTGTATTTTATCAAATAGATCCAAGATTATTCTGGACATTATCCCATCCCAATTTTATCTAAGGTCATTAGGAAGTGCAATCAATGCCATCATGCCATCCACTCCCAGTGAGACCAGGAATGCCATCTTTGGGTGTGTGGGAAAATATTACTAGCCCCTTATCCTGCACACCTTTGAAAAGTTTTCTGTTTACTACTTTATCTGTAGACATTTCTATACAATAAAACATACTTGGTTAATGCCTCTACTCTTTCTAATCTGAGCAATTTAAGGTGCATGAATAAAGCACACATTTAATTCCTGCCAATGAAATGACCTATAGAGTTTCATTGATTTCAAAGCCTCAGTTACTCTGATATTTGGGAAATTAGCTCAGGTAGCTTTCTATAACAATTGCTTGATCTACATAATGGCTTATCTGAAGAAACAGGTTCTAAATTAGATAGCAAGGTTCAGGTAATTGTTATACAAACCAACTGTGTCTGCAGGGCATGGTCAAAAAGGTTATTATGATGGCAAGAACAATGGGATCTAAGTTTTGTTTGACTGGATAAGTGCAGTTTAGCCCATATGTTGTGTTTTAAAAATGTTGTCAAATGTATGGAATGGAATGGAATGGAATGGAATAGAATAGAATAGAATAGAATAGAATAGAATAGAATAGAATAGAATAGAATAGAATAGAATAGAATAGAATAGAATAGAATAAGGGTAGGCTAGGGTAGGGTAGGGTAGGGTAGGGTAGGGTAGGGTAGGGTAGGGTAGAACAGGACTATATATTCTATAGAACAGAATACACTATGTACATTCTATAATGTATACTAATCAGCATACATTAAAATGAAATTTCATTGCATTCAGCTTTCAAAAGATAACCATTATGCATATACCCACATACACACACATCTATGACACAGAGAAACATCACACTTGTTCAAATGTATACATATATATGGCGAGAAAAAAGAATCCTGCAAATTTACAAGACAGATGGCATAAGGAACAAAGCTGTTACAGAATCTGGTAGTCCTACTACAGATATTTCGAAACCTCCTCCCAGAAGGGAGCAACAGAAACAGACCGTAAAGTGGGTGTGTTGGGTCTCTGACAATCTTTCAAGCTCTAGGCACATAGCACTTATAAGCAGTATCCTGAATAATGGGAAGTGAGCTTCCTATAACCTTCTCAGCTGTCCTCACTACTCTCTGTATGGACTTTCTATCTGAGGCACTGCTACTACCAAACCAAACTGTGATGCAGTCTATTAAAACACTCAAATGTGCCTCTGTAAAAAGTGACCAGGACAGAAGGAGAAAGAAATGCTCTCCTCACTCGAGTCAAGAAATGCAGATGCTCGTTTGCACGCTTCACTAAGGATAACGTATGAAGAGACCAAGCCAGATTATTAGTTATCTGCACCCTCAGACACTTAATACTGTTGACCACCTCTAAAGCTGCAGCCTTGATACAAAGTGGAGTAATGACTATGCTGGCTCTTTCTAAAATCAGCAATGATCTCCTTTGTTTTGTTAACCCGACCTTCGGACCTTTCGCCGTGAATTGAAAACGTATCTGTTTATCCAAGCGGGACTGGCTTGATTTTTAAATTTTAAATTTTTGAATTTTTAATAATTTTAATTGGGGTATTTTAGTATGGGTCAATTCAACAGTTTTAATTCTCGGCCACTTATAGAATATGTATTTTAATTGTTGTTTTAATTTGTATATTGAATTGTTTTAATCTGGCTGTACACCGCCCTGAGTCCTTTGGGAGAAGGGCGGTATAAAAATCTAAATAATAAATAAATAAATAAATAATAAAAACATTGAAAACCAGGTTATTTTTATTCCACTAGTCCATCAGAGTCCCTCACCTCCTCCCTATAACAATCTTCATTGTCATCTCGGATGAGACCCATCACTGTCGTGTCATCCACATACTTCATAATATGATTCGTAAAGACTTGGCACAGCAGTCGTGGGTCATCAAGGTGAACAGTAATGGACTCAAGACACAGCCCTGTGGGGAACCCATACTCGAGATAGAATTGGAAACTTTCCTTCCAATTCACAGAAACTGGAGCCTATCAATAAGGAAATTGAGTATCCAGTTACATAAAGAAGTATTCAAACTTAATAGGCCCAGTTTGTTCAGCAAACGCTGAGGAATAGTTATGCTGAACGCCAAACTAAAATCAACAAACAGCACTCACACATGAATATTCTTCTCCTCCAGGTGCGCCAAACTAAGATGAAGCACACAAGAAAGTGCATTGTCTATAGAGCGATTCTTCCGATAAGCAAACTGTAATGAGTCAAATGTAGGGGGAAGATATGAAATAATATAGTCCAGTTAAATTCTGCTAACAGGGCTGAATTACCAACAGCTTATCAAATACTTAGGAGCTGAGTGTTTGGCAGCACAAGGAAACAACAGCCAATCGCCAGCCATCGACATACAAATCAGCCAATAGGAAGGCACCACATAAACACAACTCACATCCCAAAGCCTGTATTCCAGTAGAGATATTCCCTGAAGATGGGCTCCAGCATGAATCTTAAAGCTCGGAAGAGTAAATCTCTGGTCCCAGTGACCCACTCAAATTCTATTTTGCATCAGGGGCTTTAAGATGTGTAGACATCAATTCCTAGAATTCTCCAACCACTATGGCTGGGTGGGAATTTTGGCAGCTGAAATCCACATATCTTAAATTTGCTGAGGTTTGAAACACTGCTCTAACACCATATCTACTTTCAAGACCAGCTTTGCTGCAAACAAGGTCCCTTAGAATGCTACAAACAGTTTAGTTTCCAATAAATGGAGCCTTACTACAATTGTGGCCTTGATTTTGTCTCTTGGCAAGGCCGACATTTTGTAAATGGGCCCACCACTTATTCTCAGACAATTCTATCCCCAAAGGGTTTATTCTCCTGAACATTGTGTGCAATGGAAGCCATCTTTTACAGTTGGGCCTTCAGGCCTGTCACATTTTTCTACAGTGGGAAAATGGGAATGGGTATTGCATGGAATATGGGTGATATGTAGTCAAAATAACATTCCTTTCTCAGAAAGTCAAGGATGCATTGCCCTGGCACTTGGGGTTCGATGACTGGGAGATGTCTCCAGTTTGGATGGTGGATGATTGGGCCATGTGATGAACTTGTGGGTGCTGGGCAGGGACTTGAACTTTCACTTGAGTGGGGAAAACCTGGAAACGTTCAGATTTGGGGTTTCCCAGATGTGCCAATATGACATCTCTAATAAAATGTAACTTTGAGGAAATTTAAGCCTTGGAGTTTTCTTTTGTTGGGGGTGTTACTTGGAACCGTGACACAACGTGTATAAAGAAGAGTGGGTTTCTATAGCTGCCATTTTGACATTTTTGACCACCTTCCCAAATCTAACACACTACCACAGAATGACATTTGCAGTTATTTGGGCTAGGAATGGGCGGTTTCCTTTCTGTGCCTCTGCATCCTGTCTCAGCTTTGCAATTGGAGCAACAGTAGGCCTTTCCTTGTAGCTGAGCCAGAGGGACGGGTGAGGAAAACCCAAGAGTTTCTCATTTTGCTTCTTTGTGAACTGTGCTTTGGTTGCCATAGTGATCAATGAGCAAAAGACAGAGTTACCTGGATACAAAACTGTTTCTAGCCAGAGAAGAAGTTTTCATTTATTTGTTGATTGATTATAGATCAAAGGCAAGGCCTCCCTTCCACTAAACTTAACACAGCTGCTCCTAATGGAGGGCACAAAAAAGGCAATTTCTAGGCTTTGAGAAACGGCAACCCACCTGTATGGCCACCAATGCCAACATTTTTAGCATGGTCAGAGTATTTTAGTGTTGGAGAAGCCAACATCTGGGGACAGGAGCTGGTAGGGAATTCCGATAGCATATAGTCAGCACATGTACAAGACGGCTGCTCTGCCAGATACCCGTTGACCCCCATGGTTGCACTGTTGTGGCACAAAATTCTCCATGATCAGAAGTTAAGCCATCCCCTTGGATGGTTTCTCATGGATTCCTCATTTGCAGCAAAGGTGTTCTTACAAGTAAGTGTGATGGTAGAGGTTAGAACAGTACCTGTCAGATCTGCCATCTTCAGCTTGACACCTCCTACCATCAAAAGCTTGACAACTCCTACCATCAAAATGACGCTATAGAGCACTGCATACCAGAACAACTAGACACAAGAACAGTTTTTCCTCGAAGGCCATCACTCTGCTAAACAAATAATTCCCTCAACACTGTCAAACTATTTACTAAATCTACACTACTATTAATCTTCTCATCGTTTCCATCACCCATCTCTTTCCACTTATGACTGTATGACTGTAACTTTTTGTTGCTATCATTGTTAAATTATAGTCTATGACCATCATTTGTGTTGTAAATGTTGTACCTTGATGAAGGTTTTTTTCTTCTTCTTCTTCTTTTTAATGTACACTGAGAGCATATGCACCAAAACAAATTCCTTGTGTGTTCAATCACACTTGGCCAATAAATTCTATTCTATTCTGGCATTCTCCATCAGTTATAGAGGGGAGGGGGAGAGAAAATAGGTAATTGGCCCCAAAAGGGAGACAGGCTTGATGAAAACCAGAGGTGTGAGAACCAACTTGTTCCAGTCTTCAAGGACGCAGAGCCCGAGAAAAGAATGTGAACTGCACCAAACATCAGAGCTGTTCCTCAAAACACTTATGCAATGTGCCATTCGTTAAAGATAAGCCGGTCAAAAGGGAAGGGCCAGGAGGAAAGGGGAACGTTTATAGCACAGGAACTTTAGTTCTATCCTGATTTTGTCACAACCACTGGTTTTTGTTTTTTTTTAATTTGTCACAACATTATATACAGGAACATATATTGAAAAGAAACAATAGGGCAGGAACGGTAGGCACTTTTTTACACTTATGCACGCCCCTTATAGTCCTCTTAGGAATGGGGTGAGGTCAATGGTAGACAGTTTTTGGTTAAAGCTTTTAGAAGTTGGAGAGGAGACCACTGAGTCAGGTAGTGTATTCCAAGCATTAACAACTCTGTTACTGAAGTCATATTTTCTGCAATCAAGATTGAAGCGGTTGACATTAAGTTTGAATCTGTTGTTTGCTCTTGTATTATTGCTATTGAAGCTGAAGAAGTCTTTAACAGGAAGGACATTGCAATAGATGATTCTGTGTGTTAAACACAGGTCTTGTCGGAGTCGGCGGAGTCCTAAGTTCTCTAATCCTAGGATTTCAAGTCTGGTGGAATAAGGTATTTTGTTGTTTACAGAGGAGCGGAGAACTCTTCTTATAAAATATTTTTGGACTCGTTCAATTGTATTAATGTCAGAGATGTGGTATGGGTTCCAGACAGATGAGCTGTATTCAAGAATGGGTCTGGCAAATGTTTTGAATGCTCTGGTTAGTAGTGTAGAGTTTTTGGAAAAGAAGCTACGCAGAATTAGGTTTACAACTCTTAGAGCCTTTTTTGCTATATAGTTGCAGTGGGCTTTGGCACTTAGATCATTTGATATGAAAACTCCAAGGTCCTTGACAGGGTGCGGGTCATCTGTAAGATAATGTTCATTAAGCTTGTACTTAGTGTTTGGGTTCTTTTTTCCAATATGTAAGACTGAGCATTTGCTGGTTGAGATTTGGAGTTGCCAAGTTTTAGACCAATTGGATACAAAATCAAGGTCTTTTTGAAGGGTATTATTATTGTTGGTGGTGTTAAATAGTTTGACATCATCAGCAAAGAGGACACAATAACTTGAGATATGGTCACAGAGATCATTTATGTATAGAACCTATCACTTCAACCAAATGGAGTCGAGGGTACTCTTTCCTTGGAATCTAGCTGGGGCAAGCCTGACGTTATGTCTCAAATTTGACAACTTTAAGATATGTGAGCGTCAATTCCCACTTCCGTGCTGGCTGAGGAATTCTGGGAGTTGAAGTCCACATGTCTTAAAGTTGCCAAGTTTGAGAAATGCTGGGTTAGACTCTTAACTGGCTAAACAGCTGTGAGTAGCTTCTAAACTAAGCAAAAATCAAATGAAGGTATGCTGGAAGACAACGTTCACCATCTGCAGCCAGGAATAACATAACATAACATAACATAACATAACATAACATAACATAACATAACATAACATAACATAACATAACATAACATAACATAACATAACATAACACAACACAACACAACACAACACAACACAACACAACACAACACAACACAACACAACACAACATAACATAACATAACATAACAACATAATATAACATAACATAACATAACATAACATAACATAACATAACATAACATAACATAACATAACATAACATAACATAACATAACATAACATAACATAACATAACATAACATAAACAGAGTTGGAAGGGACCTTGGAGGTCTTCTAGTCCAACCCCCTGCTCAGGCAGGAAACCCTACACCATTTCAGACAAATGGCTATCCAACATTTTCTTAAAAACCTCCAGTGTTGGAGCATCACAACTTCTGCAGGCAAGTTGTTCCACTTATTGGTTGTTCTAACTGTCAGGAAATTTCTCCTTAGTTCTAAATTGCTTCTCTCCTTGATTAGTTTCCACCCATTGCTTCTTGTTCGACCCTCAGGTGCTTTGGAGAATAGTTGGACTGACTCTTTTTGTGGCAGCCCCTGAGATATTGGAACACTGCTATCATGTCACCCCCTACTCCTTCTTTTCATCAAACTAGACATACCCAGTTCCTGCAACCGTTCTTCATATGTTTTAGCCTCCAGTCCCCTAATCATCTTTGTTGCTCTTCTCTGCACTCTTTCTAGAGTCTCAACATTTTTTTTTACATCATGGTGACCAAAATTAAATGCAATATTCCAAATGTGACCTTACCAAGGCCTTATAAAGTGGTATTAACACTTTGAATATAAATGGTGTTGGGGGGTGGGAAGAGAGGAGGAGATGGTAGCCCCAATGGTGCAGTCAAAGCCATGCCTTCTTGGTTGCACCCTTAAAAAAAGAGGCTGGGCCCCAAGTCTGTGAGCACAGAGAATCTCTTAACTCTTTCAAACCCCCGCTCCCCCCCCAAAAAAAGCTTTTGGCTGCAACTATGATGTTGGAGTTTGCTGGGCCCATCTAGGCAAGTATCAGCTACAAGACAAGCAAACCATGAATGCTGTTGTTGTTGTTTTAGTTGCGAAGTCGTGTCCGACCCATTGTGACCTCATGGACAACATTCCTCTAGGCCTTCCTGTCCTCTACCATCCTCTGGAGTCCATTTAAGCTCATGCCAACTGCTTCAGTGACTCCATCCAGCCACCTCATTCTCTGTCATCCCTTTCTTCTTTTGCCCTCAATCTTTCCCAGCATTCAGCTCTTCTCCAGTGAGTCCTTCCTTCTCATTAGGTAGCCAAAGTATTTGAGTTTCCCCTTTAGGATCTGGCCGTCTAAAGAGCAGTCAGGGTTGATCTCCTTTGGACTGACCGGTTTGATCGCCTTGCAGTCCAAGGGACTTGCAGGAGTCTTCTCCAGCACCAGAGGTGGTATTCAGCAGGTTCTGACCAATTCTGGAGAACCTATAATAGAAATTTTGAGTAATTTAAATTAGAAAATTTAGAACTATGGACTTCCGGGTGGCTCCACCTCTTCGCTGAGCCCTAATTAAAGGGGCTCCGCACTGAACATCGTAAAGCCAGGAAAAGCCGGCTTTAATCTTTTTCCCTGGATGAAAGGGGAAGATAAGAGCAGCAGGAAATGTTGGTAGACCTCCCCAGAGGCTTTGTTTTAATTAAGCAGAGCTTCGAAGGGTCGACGGGTCCCATAAATATTCCTGCCATAAGCTCCGACTTCAGTGTGTTCCTGCAAAAGCAGGAAAAGAAGAAAGTGTCCATCTCTGCTAATTGTCTTATCTTTATGGATCTCTTTAAGCAGACGGAATGAGTGCCAGCGGACAATTATTGGATTGCAAGTATTTTTGATTTCCTGACTTCTACCTTCTAAAAAAGAGAAATTTTTTTTCCTTTGTTTTAATTGACTCTTAAAGATGGCGCCTGAACGGGAGTGAAAGTGACGAATGGAATTTCAAACAGTCTGTGCAACTAAGAAGATAAGAAATGTTATGTGGATTTTAATGAAGTGAACTGAGCTCTCCTATACTTAAAGGGAAAAGAGAAGTTTCTAGACTTATATTTTGTGAATTTTAAAACTGAAATGGCTACTAAACCACCTAAGACTGGGGGCAGAAGGGGTTCTGAACCAGCTTTAGAAGATCTGATTAAAGAGCAAGGGAAAGTGTCTGAAGAAAGGTTTAAGGAGATTATGGATAATAATGAGAAAATAAGAGAAGAAATAAGAGAATAATAAAAAATAAGAGAAGATATCTTGATGGCTTTTCAAGGTTTGGCAAAAGACTGGAGGAGGTGGAGGAGGAGGTGCAAGAAATTGTTCAGTCAAATCAACAAATAGAAAATAGAATGGGGGAATGCAAATCAAATTGGATAAAATGAAGATCAAGTGGTGGTGATGCAGTATAGAATGATGGAAGGAGCTCTGAGAATTAGAGGTTTGAATGAGGAGAAAGGGAAGATTTAAAAAATTTATCAGAAGCTCTGGCTGAATTTATTGAACTTGATCCACAAGAGGTTGCTTATCAAATTGACAAAATTTATAGAGTTAATTCTTGGATTGCTAGGCAAAAGAAACTTCCTAGAGACATTGTGGTTTATTTTTGAAAAGAACAGTGAGGAATCAAATTTTGCAAGTTGCTTTTCAGAAAACTTGAAAATAGGGAACAGGAGTTGAAGGTTTTGAAAGAGATTCCTCCCAAGATGTTAAGGGATAGAAAGGACTTTACATTTTTACACAAGAACTTAAGAAATACCAGATTCAATTTAGATGGGAGGTTCCAGTTGGCTTGACAGTGTATTATCAAGGAAGGAGATATCGATTGACACAGTGCTTAAGGCCAAAGATTTTCTTTCTACAGTGCTGAAATTTGAAATAGAAATAATAGAAAAAGAATTCAAGAGACTCAAATGGGTGTGGAAGCTGAGGTGATTCCAGTGATGTTACCATCAGAGGAACAACCACAAGAACAAAGACTGACGAGGGAGCCCTTAAGCGTAAAGAAAAGGAGCAACAAACTCAAAGTAAAGTTCAGGATTCTGCTACAGAAGCGTGGAGGAGCACGTCAAGATATGGGAGGACGATCTTCAGTTGATTGCCCAAAGGCTCCAGCAGCCCAGTAATGGCAAATAAAATCTTGACTTGGAATGTCAATGGTTTGAACTCAGCTCAGAAGAGAAGAAAATATTTCATTATTTGAAACAATTTAAAATGATGTTATTTGCTTACAAGAAACGATATTAAATTATCAGATCAAAAGTACCTAATAAACTCAAAGTTAGGTAAACATTTTGTTGCTTCAGCTTTGGAGAAAAACATGGCATAGTGGTTTATTTGAGAAAAGATATACCAGCCAAGTTAATAGAGGCAGATATTCACGGAAGATATATTGCTATTGAACTTACAATAGAAACAAAAGGACTCTCTTGCTTGGTATATACGCACCCAATCAGCAACAAGAAAAATTTTATAGAATGTTATATGATAAGTTGATCTATGGGATTATAAATCGTATTATATTGGGAGATTGGAATGGAGTAATAGATACACGAAAGGACAAGAGAATTTCTTCCAAGAAGATACCTGCACATGCAAAGCTGCCTAAATCCTTTTTGATATGATAGAAGATTTTGAGTTAAGAGATGTATGGAGACTGGAATTTGGAGGAAAGAGACTATACTTTTTTCTGATAGGCATCAATCCTTCTCACGTATTGATTTTATTTTAATTTCTAATGATTTGCTTTTTAGGGTGAAGAAAACTAAGATATTTCCAAGATGTTTGTCTGATCATAGTCCTGTTTGGATGGAATTGCAATATGGAAAAGAGGGTAGAAGAACTTGGAGATTAAATGAAAATTTGTTTAGATATCAGGATAATGTAAATCAATGTAAAAAGCAGATGAAAGAATTTTTTGATTATAATTTGAATAATGAAACATCGATAGAAATGGTTTGGGACTGCAGTAAAGCTTTTATGAGAGGTGTATTAATATATCTTAATAATAGACAGGGAAATAAGCAACAAAGACAGCGAGGTATTTAGAAGAGGAAATTTATAAGAAACAACAATTATTAATACATAACCCACATGATCAAAAACTTAAAGATGCAATAAAGTTACTACAGAATCAATTTAATATGATAATGGCTGATCAGGTGGCAACAAATATACAATATGCCAAACATAATACTTTTTGTAACGCAAATAGACCTGGTAGGTGGTTAGCATATACTTTAAGGAAAAGACAAAAACAACGTACTATAGAAAAAATAGAATATAAAGGTAAAGAGAGATATCAACAGGATAAAATTAAAAAAGCTTTTTTAGAATATTATACAAATTTATATCTTAAAGATAATATATTGAATAGGGATATTGATAATTATTTGAAGGAATATAAGGTTAAAAATTTAACTTTAGAACAAACGGATGAACTGAATCGGCCTATAACTTCGGAAGAAATTATTTTGGTAATTAAACAATTAAAAATGGGGAAAACTCCTGGTACGGATGGGCTCACAGTTAGTTATTATAGGAATTTACAGGATGAGATGTTAGGTCCACTTAAGGAATTATTTAATCAGATACAACTAGGAGGGGAATTCTCATGGAGAACCTCTTTATTTCATTGATACCAAAAGAGGAACAGGATTGTTCTAAACCTGGGAATTATAGGCCAATCTCACTTTTAAATAATGATTATAAGATTTTGTTAAAATAATAGCTAATAGATTAATGTTGATTCTGCAGCTAAGAATTCATAATGATCAATCTGGATTTATAAAAGGGAGACAGATGAGGAATAATGTTAGGCAGATTGTTAATTTACTGGAGTACTTAGAAAAGAAAAATTTTATTCCAGCAGCATTTATTTTTCTCGATGCAGAGAAAGCTTTTGATCGATTGCATTGGGATTTTTTATTTAAATTAATAGAAAAGATGCAATTTGGAGATGGTTTTTAAGAATAATTAGGCAATTTATGGAGAGCAAACAGCTCAGATTATAATCAATGGTAGCTTAACAGAACCTTTTAAGATTGCGAAAGGAACAAGACAGGGATGTCCTTTATCACCATTATTGTTTATTTTAACTCTAGAACCATTATTGGATAAAATACGAGAAGTAAAGGAGATAGAGGGAATTAGAGTTAGACAGTATGAATATAAGTTAAGAGCTTTTGCAGATGATTTGGTGATTACTTTAACAAACCCTATAAATTCTAGTAAATCTTTGTTGGAAATAATTGATCAATATGGGAATGTCTCAGGGTTTAAGGTAAATCAGAAAAGACAAAAGTGATAATAAAAATATGGCCAGACAACAGAAAGAAAAACTAGAGGAAGTAACAGGATTTGAAATTGTAAAGAAGGTTAAGTACTTAGGGTTTATATTACGTCATCAAATGTGAAATTGTATAAGAATAACTATGAGGTTTTATGGCAAAAGTTCAGAAGGAGTTGATTGTTTGGAAAAATTGCAATTATCTTTGCTGGGGAGAATGGCTGCTATTAAAATGAATGTTTTACCTAGATTTATATTCCTCTTTCAGATGTTACCAATAATTAAGAAAGATAAGAATCTTGAGGAATGGCAGAAGGGAATTAACAAATTTATATGGGAAGGTAAAAAGCTAGGGTTAAAATGAAAATAATTCAAGATTCTCGGAAAGGGAGGTTTAAAATGCCTAATTTTAAATTATATTATGAAGCAGCTGCTCTCTGCAATAAGTGATTGGTTTAATTTAACAGAGGACAGAATTTTGAATATAGAAGGTTATGATTTGTTATATGGATGGCATGCATATTTAATTTATGACAAAAAAGTGGATAAGGCCTTTAAAAATCATGTGCTAAGAAATGCCCTTCATGTGTTTGGAAAAAATACTCTTATAAACTAAATTATAAGGTTCCTATATGGGCAAGTCCTAGACATACAGTAGAAAATATAAACATAGAACAGAATCAGGAAATGATTACATATAAAGATCTTTTGTATACTGAAAGAGGTAATTTGCAGTTAAAATCTCTGCAAGTATTAAGAGAGGAAGGGAAAAATTATACTTGGTTTCAATATGAGCAACTACGTGCTAGATGGAAGGGAGATCAGAAAATTGGTATAGAGCAGAACGAGGGAAATTTGGTAAAGCAAATTAGAAATCAGTCTCAGGAGCATATAAAGAGATTGTATAATGTGTTACTTGAAATAGATTCTGAAAGGGACTTGGTAAAGGACTGTATGATAAAGTGGGCACAAAATTTTCAGGAGCCAATATTATTGGAAACGTGGGAAAAAATTGGGTTAGAAATGTTAAATTCATGCAGGCACAGAATCTGAGGGAAAAATTTTTATAAAATGTTTTATAGATGGCATCTAGATCCTAAAAAATTATCTATGTATCCAGAAATGCAAGCAAAATGTTGGAGATGTAATTGTGATGACGCTACATATTTTCACATTTGGTGGACTTGTAAGGACATAAAGGCCTTTTGGATAAAAATTTGGTGGATTTTACAAAATGTTCTGAAAAAGAAGATAAAGTTCCTGCCGCAATTTTTCTTGTTGGGAATTATTACGGATTGTACAGTAATTGAGACTAAATTGATTTTAAATCTAATAACTGCAGCAAGATTACTAATAGGACAATATTGGAAGAAAAAGAAGTACCAACAATACAAGAATGGATATTGAAAGTTGCCAATTTGGCTGAGATGGCGAAGATATCAGCCTTTTGAAAGACAATACGCAAGAAAGATACTTAAAGGAATGGAAAAATGGATTGACTATATTCAACGAGATATCAGACTAAGAGTTATCAGACTGTTATGAATGATTATGATGTATTATTTTTGATTGCTTTTGGGGGAAGTTAGGAATTGATGATTGTAGGGGTACAATTAAGTTGGGATGAAAATTTTTTAGCATATGTTTGTTTTATTTTTAACTATACCTTGTGCTCGTTCCGGGAAGTTGGGGGGGGGAGGGGGGTTGCGAAGGGAGGGGGGGGGAGGGGGGGAAAGGGGGGAAAAAATTTTTTGTAAAACTTTTTGAATAAAAAAAAAAAAAGAAAAGAAAATTTAGAACTATGCCGCCTTCGACATGACCTGAGTTTAACTCATAAAATCATCTATTACAATGTCCTTCCTGTCGAAATCTACTTCAGCTTCAATTGCAACAATACATGAGCACACAATAGATTTAAGTTTAATGTTAACTGCTCCAATCTTAATTGCAGAAAATATGACTTCAGTAACAGAGTTGTTAATGCTTGGAATAAACTACCTGACTCTGTGGTCTCTTCCCCAAATCCCCAAAGCTTCAACCAAAAACTGTCTACTATTGACCTCACCCCATTTCTAAGAGGTCTGTAAGGGGCGTGCATAAGAGCACAAGCGTGCCTAACGTTCCTGTCCTATTGTTTCCTTTCATTATAACCAATTAATATAGTTATTACATACGTGCTAGTCATTGCCAACTCTAGGGGGCGGTGCTCATTTCCGTTTCAAAGCCGAAGAGCCAGCGTTGTCTGAAGACATCTCCATGGTCATAGGGCGGCATGACTAAACGCCAAAGGCACACGGAATGCTGTTACCTTCCCACCAAAGGTGGTCCCTATTTTTTCTACTTGCATTTTTACGTGCTTTCGAAATTGCTAGGTTGGCAGAAGCTGGGACAAGTAACAGGAGCTCACCCCGTTACACGGCAGCACTAGGGATTCGAACTGCTGAGCTGCCAACCTTTCAATCGATAAGCTCAACATCATACTTATATATGTGCTTATATATTGTATAGTTATTACATGCTTATGCTTATATTTACTGTGTGACAAAAATAAATAAATAAAAATAAAAATACAGAGAACTTGTAGTAAAAATTCTGACTGGCCCCACCCCCATCTATTCTCTGCCTTCCAAGTCCCAGCTGATTGGGAGGAAATGGGATTTTGCAGTATCCTTACCCTGGATTGGGGAGGGAATGGAGATTTTACAGTATCCTTCCCCTGCCACGCCCACCAAGCGACGCCCACCAAGCCATGCCATGCCATGCCCACCAAGCCACACCCACAGAACCTATAGTAAAAAAATTTGAAACCCACCACTGGCCAGCACCATAGTTCAAGGGCCTCAATTCTTTGGCGCTCAGCCTATTTTATGGTCCAACTTTCACAACCATATATTGCAACTGGGAACCATGAATGCAATCACTATATTTCAGCTACCTCTCTCCCAAATTTGAGGTGCACAAATTTTTAAAAATTTGCATTATAATCTTCTGCAGGATTTCCCAAAGAAATCCTCGGGGAAACTAATCCCCTTTATCCAAGCTGTTTAACATAAGTTTCCCAAAAATAATTACACGTACTCAGAAGATGCCATGCATCAATTATCTTGAGTAGCAGCTGATCCTGACACAATCCAGATACAGGCCAGATGAATGAATTCAGATGCACAATTGCAAACAAAGATAAGGAGAGGGGAAAAAATCCAGGATTGGAAGAGGAATCCTGCATTGTGAAAACTGAGCTCCAATTTCCATTTCTGTTTTGTTTTGGTTTTTTTCTTTTAATACCGTGAAGCTGCTAAGAGTCATGGGAATTGGATGGGCATAAGAAAATAACACAAAATAAAAATAAATTCAGGCTGTGTCCTACTGTCACCAAGCCACAGGAACTGCGCAATGGATTTATTCAATGCTTCAATGGATTTATTTCTAACAAAAAAAGAGAGGAGAGAGAACAAACGGTCAGAAAATGCCTCCAATGGAAGATGTGAGATGTTCTTTGTCCAGATTCTGCTGGAATAGATGCTTGGATGGCCCCCAGGCCTGCTGGTATGTCCAAGCAGAGTGGGAGGAAAATCTGACCATGATCCAGAATGAATTCCAGGCATTTGTTCCTTCTCTGCCTGCAAAGCTAGCTACCAGTTTGTCTAATCCAGGGGTATCCAAACTTGGCAACTTTAAGACTTGTGGACTTCAATTCCCAGAATTCCTCAGCCAGCAAAGCTGGGAGTTGAAGTCCACAAGTCTTAAAGTTGCCAAGTTTGGACACCCCCTGGTCTAATCAAAACAAGGAAAACATTCTCAATGTGGCTAAACAGGGTTCCAAATTTGTATATCCAAGCCAGATGCAGATTCTGAACATTTTTTATTTTTTATTTTTTATTTTGTCAAGCATGTATAAGATAACAGATATAAGTATAAACATGATTATGAATACATGAAACGGATAGGAATAAATGGGGACATTAGGACAGGGACGGTAGACACATTGGTGTGCTTATGCATGCCCCCTTACAGACCTCTTAGGAAAGGGGTGAGGTCAACAGTAGACAGTCTAAGGTTAAAGTTGTGGGGGTTCAGGGAAGAAACCACAGGGTCAGGTAGTGCATTCCAGGCATCGACCACTCTGTTGCTGAAGTCGTATTTTCTGCAATCGAGTTTGGAGCAGTTTACCTTAGGTTTGTATCTATTGTGTGCTCGTGTATTATTGCGGTTGAAGCTGAAGTAGTCATTGACAGGTAGGACGTTGTAGCAGATAATTTTATGTACTACACTTAGGTCAGACCAAAGTCGGCATAGTTCTAAGTTGTTTAAGCCCAAAATTTCAATCCTGGTGGCATAAGGTAATTCTGTTGCGAGCAGAGAAGTAGAGGACTCTTCTCATGAAATATTTCTGGACTCTCTCAATTGTATTAATATCCGATATGCAGTGCGTGTTCCAGACAGGTCAGCCGTATTCGAGAATTGGTCTAGCAAAGGTTTTGTACGCCCTAGTTTGCAATACAATATTACCAGAGAGGAAGCTACACAAGATTAGGTTAACAACTCTTAATGCCTTTTTGGCAATGTTGTTAGGGTGGGCTCTGGTACTTAGATCTGTTCTAAGATCGTGTTCTGTTGTCTGTCTGCAGTTTCTCAAACTTCAACAAAGCCATTTTAACCAGCAATTTTTAAGACCTAAAGAGGCCCTTGGATGGAATGGTAAAAGGCACCTTGAGTTCTAGCCTGCCTTGAGCATAAGACCAACTGGGTGACCTCTCAGACACAAGGAGGCAAGGAGACACCTCTTCCAAAAACCTGTTCCGTTCCTGATTTATAGGCAAAACAGTGGCTGGATAAAGTTAGGCCATGTTGGAATGAAATCGGCCTTATTAGTCACCCGAAAAGCTCAGATCAAGCCATTAAAAATGTCATATTTAATTGGAAAAAGGCTGAGATAAAGTAATGCACAAAAATGAGCATTTCATGAAGTTCAATGAAACTTCCAAACTCAGCTCTTTTTGAGAGACATCTGACCTTGACTTCTTTGATGTCTTCTTAAAAGCTCAGTGAGTGAGACCATTCCTCCACCCTCTCAACCTCCCTCCTTGTAGTACTTCTCCTCAACCTAGATTCCCTGTAACAAAGCAATAGGTTACAAACCTTGGCCAAATGCACATTTCTGGGACAGTGTCCTTCAGATGGCAGGCAAAGAGACTCAGACACAACAGCTGGTCCCAATCTTAACATCCTAGTATCTTGAAAAATTGCATTTTTTTGGTAGGGAAGGCTCTCAGCTTCTGAAACAACAGGAGCACAACACATAAATAATATCTGTAAGCTTAGCTTCGAGAAGCAGAAAGGATTCATGCCAACTGCTGGGAAGTGATAAGGCTGAAGAGCACTTCAATGTCTTCTCCCAAACATGCTTCAGAACATGTGAAGGCGGGCCTCAATAAAGCAGCTGGCCTGGAATACCAGAATAACAGAGTTGGAAGGGACCTCGGAGATCTTCTATTCCAACCCTCTCCTCAGGCAGGAAGCCCTATATCATTTCAGACAAATGGTTGTCCAATCTCTTCTTAAAAATTTCCAGTGTTGGAGCATTCACAACTTCTGCAGGCAAGTTGTTCCAATGATTAATTGTTCTGTCAGGAAATTTCTCCTTAGTTCCAGGTTGCTTCTCTCCTTGATTGGTTTCCACCTGTTGCTTCTTGTCCTGCCTTCAGGTGCTTTGGAGAATAGCTTGACTCCCTCTTCTTTGTGGCAGCCCCTGAGATATTGGAACACTGCTATCATGTCTCCCCTAGTCCTTTTTTTCATTAAACTGGACATACCCAATTCCAGCAATCGTTCTTTATATGTTTTGACCTCCAGATCGGGGGTGCTATTCAGCAGGTTCTGACAGGTTCTGGAGAACCGGGAGTGGAAATTTTGAGTAGTTTGGAGAAGCGGCAAATGCCACCTCTGGCTGGTCCCAGAGTGGGGTGGGAATGGAGATTTTGCAGTATCCTTCCCATGCCACGCCCACCAAGCCACGCCCACAGAACCCATAGTAAATACATTTGAATTCCACCACTGCTCCAGATGTGTGACTGTAACCCTGCAAAGTCCATCCTGGAGGCTGAATCTAAGATGTATCCAGCCCACGAAAGAAAGAAAAGAATGCAGTCACTGGGTCAGAAAGGGCTGTCTCCCAGGACATCAAATGGGTATAGGTAGCTAAAATTAGTCCCCTCTTTAGGGTATTGGAGGGAGCATCAAAAAAAAAGCCAAGATGGCGTCTGTATCCCAGAGAGCAAAGCCCCATCCCTTTTTATGTAAATTGACCAGGTTGGGTTTTGATTGGAGGGGAGTCCTCATAACTCCTCCCCTGCTCTGAATCAATTTACTTGCTTCTTATCTGCCTAAAGGTAAAGGTAAAGGTTTCCCTCGCACATATGTGCTAGTCGTTGCCGACTCTAGGGGGCGGTGCTCATCTCCGTTTCAAAGCTGAAGAGCCAGCGCTGTCCGAAGACGTCTCCGTGGTCATGTGGCCGGCATGACTCAACGCCAAAGGCGCACGGAACGCTGTTACCTTCCCACCAAAGGTGGTCCCTATTTTTTTCTACTTGCATTTTTACGTGCTTTCGAAACTGCTAGGTTGGCAGAAGCTGGGACAAGTAACAGGAGCTCACCCCGTTACACGGCAGCACTAGGGATTCGAACTGCTGAGCTGCTGACCTTTCGATCGACAAGCTCAATGTCCTAGCCCCTGAGCCACCGTGTCCCTTTTTCTGATCTGCCTAAGCACATCCTAACCAAGATTTGTTGAGCTGCGTTCTGTTCAGATGGGGAAAAGGACAAAAACATTTGTGAAGTGCGGGATTTAAAGTCAAACTGCTGTGTTTAAATGACACTTTTATTACCCCACTCTGGACTTAATGGATTTTAGCTAAGCTTCAGCAACTTGCATTAAATCTGATCTCGCCTACCTGTTGTTTTTTTAGATTAAATGGAACAGTTCCGCAATAGCAATCAGTTATCGGCATTTAATTTCCCCAGCCCATTCTTGCAAAGAGTTGTTAATCAGAAATAGTAGGAGTAGCTGTTACCAGGAACATGTACCTTCCCTGTGGCTTAAAATAAAAATTTCAGACGGAAATTAAAGCTTTTAAATGGCATTTTTATGGAGTATGATTGGGGTTGACAAATATTATTTGTCAAAAGGAACAAAACGATTCACGTGGCAATCAAATTAACAAAGTGAAGAAATTAGAAAATCAGTATATGGTGGAGTTTTCTTCTGTTGCATCTCACTGCATCTCACTTTTAACGATGCTAATTTAGTGCTGCAACTAACAATTTCTTCAGATTGGCAGGTCATGACTGCTCCGCGTTGCAAGATGTTCTTAATGGAATGCTCCAAGCAAGCAAGTAGCATCTCTCCTCTTTGCCACAAGAATTCAGAAAGCATTTGGAGGGAAAGATAACGCTAGGAATATTTGGGACTCATAGTTCACCAATTTCCCTTCACCCACGCTATCTGATTTGAGATAAAAGCACGGTTTTAGAAGGGAATTTTGTTTTATTTTAGTTCCAGAAAGAAGAAGAGAACTTATGTCCGTTTCAGTGCCAAGAACATAACAACTGACAACTTGATTACCATATTTTTCAGAGTATAAGGTGCACTGGACTATAAGGCACACCTACCTTTTTTGGTGCGGAAAACAAGAAAAAGAAATCTGCCTCTGCCTCCCAGCAATTTTGCCTTGTTGCAGCAAACAGCAAACAGCCTGCTTTACTTTCATTTTCGTTTTCAGCATAGCTTGATTAGCACAAGAAAAAAAAAATCTGCTCCCAGCAATTTACCTCCTTGCAGCAAGCAGCAGAGGCCCACGCAGCAATAGGCCATGGCAATCCCTGCAGCCTGAAACAGCTGAGAGTCGGAGACAATCAACTTATGTTAATTAGGCTGTGCTGAAGCTGAAATGGGCTGTTTCTTCTTGCTGCTTGCTGCAAGGAGGTAAATTTCTGGAAGATAGAGGCCAAAGGGTGGGGGCCAGTGGGTGGCCGGGGCTACATTAAGTGTATAAGACGCACCCAAATTTTCACCCGCTTTTAGGGGGGTAAAAGGTGCATCTTATGCTCCGAAAAATACGGTAGTTCTATGACTGGTTCTTTCTCTCATGGAGCTTTCTGCTACCATGTTGACCCAGTGCCAGCAAGCCCAAAGGTTAGAAACATGGTTCTCCATCCCAAATCCTTCCAAGAAACAGTACCAGGTCAGAGAACAAGTGCTATTCTGTTTGCAAGCCTCCTGTTTGGATTGGGCCTTCTCACAAAACACCGTTCCATAGCTATTATCAGGGATGGGATTCAGCCGGTTCGGACTGGTTCGGACGAATCAGATGTTAATTTTAATCTGGTTCGCTGAACTGGTTGTTGCAAGGACTGGCTCACCCTGCCCACCCCGCCCCTCCCAGGAGTCTCCACACAGCCTGTTTTGGATGCTAGGTAAGGAGGCTTTGGGAGGGCGAAAAATGGGCCTACCGGAAGTTCCAGAAGTCCGAAAACAGGCCTGTTTTCAGCCTCCAGAGGGCCTCCAGAGCCTCCCAGAGGCTCAAGGAAAACCTCCAGAATCTGGGGAGGACAAACAATGGGCCTACCGGAAGTACCAGAAGTCCAAAAATGGGTGTGATTCCAGCCTCTGGAGGGCCTCTGGAGGCCAGGGGAGGCCATTTTTGCCCTCCTGGAGGCTCAAGGAAAGCTCCCAGAGTCTGGGGAGGGTGAAAACGCCCCCTCCCCATGGTGCAGGAGGCAAATAGGCCATGCCCACCATGGCCATGCCCACCCAGCAACCAGGCAGAGAACCGGTTGCTAAAATTTCTGAATCCCACCCCTGGCTATTACTCATAACAGAACATGAGTGTCATGTTAGCACTAAGAGTCATCAAAACTCAGATCTAGTTTCGATTGACTGAGATGCTATAGAAAAAGAGAACCCTGTCTCTCTCTTTTTTCCCCACTCTCTCCCTCCCTCTCTCCCTCTCCCTCTCCCCCTCTCTTTTGCTCTCCCTCCCTCCCCCCTCTCTCTCATATACACACCTTGCAGAAATCATGAGGCTTTTAGTATTTTACAGTCTTTAACTCCTTTTTTTTTTTACGATCCTGTAATCCCTTAATTGGGGGTAGAGTGGTGACTGGATGGAGTTGAGCATTTAGTGGCCGGATGCTGTTCCTGTTGCCTTTGCAGAGTTATCAGCAGATTATTTTTTTTCTTTGCACCCTAGGAGAAAAAGACCTGCCCTTAGTATCAAATTCTCAACCCATCGAGTGGGAGGTGAGCATCTTTACCAATAGGCCACCATGCTGTTCCTACTAGTCTTTCTATAACAAATCTAAGAAAATGTCCTATGAGTATGGTATAGTACTTGTAGAAGAAACCCAAGTCTCCCATGTCTACCTTTAAGCATGGAAGGTCTCTGGATGCCAGCTTCTACCAGTTGCCAAACCCACAAGTTTCTCAAAAATGGAAGAGGAAAAGCAGTGTCATATGAGCTCTTAAAAAAATATGGTTTTTGTATCTTATCAATAATCAGTAAATCAATCGCAACTTTGAGAAGATTTAATAGAAAGGGTTTGAATGAATGAATATTTTAATTTAATTTTAATTTTAATTTAATTTAGTTTGTTTATTGGAAGGAAGGAGCAGACCTAGAGAGCTCCTTTTTAAGGTCAAACTTATCATAAACAACATGAGTTTTTAAGTGAGTAATGAGATTGAAGAGAGACATAAGATCAGCAGCAGTTCTTTGCTCTCCTGAACATCTAGTCTATCTCATCAGGAATGTTTTCAGGTTGATGCCTATTGTGACCCAGGCCCAGGTAGGTAGTAGGAAACTCAAGTCAGTGAAAAACCAAACAAACTTTATTCGAATAGCTGAGAATTATTTCATTCCCAGCGTAGTTCAACTAAATTAAAGCAAATTCCTCCCAACACAAATTCCTCTGTCCTATCGCAAACCTTGGTCCAGTTAGGAAAACTGACAAAGGCCTTTCTTGGCAAACGTTCAGAAGTCACAGATACAAAAATAAATGCAAGAAGATGAAGCAACCAACCTTGTTTTCTGGCAAAGCCCAGATGACATTGCTGGTCTGTTTTAAGCCTTATGGGATGGGCCAATCATCTCTTGGCCCTACTCCTGAGTCATCCTCTTTGCTTGAGCTGCTCTTATCTTCTGGCAGCTCTTCTCATGCATGCATTAGGAACAGGCTCCTCCTGTTCCTCTGCCTCATTACTATCAGTCTCTGGAGGCTCTGGAGTCCGCACCTGACTTCCCGATGGCCTTGGCCCCATCTCAGCCTTAGCGCTGTCCGACTCTATTGCCAGCTCCGCAGGCTGTTGGCAGACCACAACAATGCCAATGGGAGGAGATTTATCTTCTGGTGTGTATAGAAAACAACTGGAGACCTTTTCAAGAGTTCTGCCAGGAAATATTCCTTCCCCCTTCCTTCACTCCTTATGTCAGAGATATATTATCAGGGAGATAAGGCTGATTTTCAGGTTTTCAGCATGAGTAGGAAAAAATAACAGAATAACAGAGTTGGAAGGGACCTTGGAGATCTTCTAATCCAATCCCCTGCTCAAGAAGGAGACCCTTTACCATTCTAGACAAGTGTCCAGTCTCTTCTTAAAAGCCTCCAGTGATGGAGCACCCATCAAATTCGGAAAGCCAGTTGTTCCATTGATTAATCGTTCTAACTGGCAGGAAATGTCTCCATAGTTTGAGGTTGCTTCCCTCCTTGATTAGTTTCCACCCGTTGCTTCTAGTCTTGCTTTCTGGTGCTTTCGAACACAGGTTGAAAACCCTCTTCTTTGTGGCAGCCCCTCAAAATGATGATGAACTTATCAAATGATTATAGGACCTTCTCTTCCTTCCATACTTAAAGGGAAAATTATCTCAAAAATGGGATGCGATGGCTCAGTTGCTAGGACGCTGAGCTTGTCGATCGAAAGGTCGGCAGTTCAGTGGTTCGAATCCCTAGTGCCACGTAATGGGGTGAGCTCCCGTTACTTGTCTCAGCTTCTGCCAACCTAGCAGTTCGAAAGCATGTAAAAAATGCAAGTAGAAAAATAGGGACCACCTTTGGTGGGAAGGTAACAGCGTTCCGTGCGCCTTTGGAGTTTAGTTATGCCGGCCACATGACCATGGAGACATCTTCGGACAGCGCTGACTCTTTGGCTTTGAAACGGAGATGAGCACCTCCTCCTAGAGTCGGGAACGACTAGCACATATGTGCGAGGGGAACCTTTACCTTTACCTTTATCTCAAAAATATGTTGTAACCTTGGGATTTACACACACACCCTCCTTCCATATTAGGACTGCAGCCTTCAAACTCAATTCTAAAACTCTTTTGGACTAAGAAATGCAATAAATAGCTTTTTCTACTTCCAGAGCAAACATCTTTTTTCTTATCAAAGCTATTTTGTTTTCTTTCTTTTCTTTTCCCTCTTCTCCTCTCTCATTCTCCTGGTTTTTTCATCTGGTTCATTTGGTCTGTCTGATTAGATTTATCCCTGGAGTGTGTTGTGCTTCCTTGGCATTATCTTGATACATTTGAAGTCAAACTTGCACGATGAAGAAAGGGATGCGTTATAGCATCAGGACTCAGGTGGAGGCTCCTGATTGCAAAAACATTGAAGTGCTAACCAAACCTCTACTTGAAAGGGTATTGAAATGATAACAATCTTAACATGAATGGAACTATTGGTGCTTTGTTCCTTTATAGTCAAAACACAGAGTGGGCAATTTATTCCTATCCATTTAAGTCTATTAACACTATTAATACACACAACAGGTAATTTCATAGGAGTTATACAGGTTAATGAATAAAATGCAAAACTTAGCTTGTCAACAGTGCGAATTTGCTTTGACTCCTAACCTCCACGTTTATGCCAGTTACAAAGAGAAGAGAAAATTTGCTGGATTGTTTATATTTTTCTATCAAATCCTTGGTGCTTTGAAAAACTATATGACAAGCAGGAATTCAACAGATGAAGCTTTTTACAGTATGAAATCAGAAATCCTTGCGCCAATGTGCTGGAATCTGGCTGGGGAGGAGAAGGAATTTTATAATAACATGCAAATAATTATAATACAATACGTAATTTTTGTGTCTTGTGAAAATAGGCCACTAGGCACGTGATGGAAGCAAACAAAATCAACACTTTGCCTTCATGTCACGAATAAGATTGCCATTGTGGATATATTAATGGCGGCAAAGTTTGCTGTCGCATATGGATGGAAACAAAACAATGTACCAGGAGAGGAAATAATAATTCAAAAAACTCTACAATGTGCAGAAATGGATAAGATGACGCTGGAAATTAAGGAAAGGGAAGAGTCGGAATACTATAAAGTGTGGAACAAACTATATGACTGGTTAGTAAAAAATCAAAATAATAAATCGGAATGTTAATCTAATTAGGTTAAAACTAGAAAGTGAATATTACTGTATAGTGTTAACCGGATAAGGACGGTTCTGTAAATAAAAACCAATGTAACTATTAGCATGATTGAATAAGAACAGCGAATATATCTCTATGTCAATACAGCAAGCTGTAAAATAATATATGATTAATGTTATGTTTGTTACGTGTTTTTAATGTGTTTTTGTTTTATGTTGCATTTTTCTTTACTTTGTTTTTAAAAGTCAAAAGTTTAATAAAAATTACTCTAAAAAAAAGAGATTGCCATTGTGGAATGAAGCTTCTGATTAAGGCAGGTAAGAGCTGTTTGATACAGTTTAGAATATAAAGAAGATAAGAATAGCCATCCTGAGTTAGGCCATATGATTGGCAAGCAGACCAATACAGGTGACAAGGTTAAATAGAAGCAGGACCATCCAGCCCAGTGGTACTCAACCTGGTCCCTACTGCCCACTAGTGGGCGTTCCAACTTTCATGGTGGGCGGTAGGGGTTTTGTCCGATATTGAAGCACTTTCCTTTTTTTTAACTTAATTGACTTGTTAAAAAAATTTCATAGCATTATTTAAAAACATTTTCATTAGGTTTTCATAAAATTCCCCGTGACAATTTAAATTTCTGAAAATATACTATTTGTATCGCCCGGGCATAAGTTTAGTTCATGTTACGTAAGTGAAACTAAATGGCGCTATAGTGCGACCGCAAGCAAAAGAACCTTGTCCCAGAATAGCTCGTGCATCTCCCCCCACACCACCCAGCTGTAACAGACAAGCAGAGCTGGTAGCCGGCACCCCCCACCCCCACAACCCAATCCACAATCTACTTTACCTGACTCTGTTGTCTCTTCCCACAATCCTAAAAGTTTTATCCAAAAACTTTCTACTATTGACCTCACCCCATTCCTAAGAGGACCATAAGGGGCATGCATAAGCGCACAAATGTGCCTACCGTTCCTGTCCTATTGTTTTTCTTTTCTTCTTTCTATATATTTGCTTATACCTCCTTATATTTACTCATATATGTTTATATACAATATAATCTTTGTATGATTCCTACATATATTGTTGTGACAAAATAAATAAATAAATAAACAATGCCCGAGAGGCATGCACAGATGACGATACACGGCACATTACTGTGGAACCGGTGGGCGGTTAGAAAATTTTACTACTAACAGAGATACAAAAGTGGGCGGTAGGTATAAAAAGGTTAACTACCCCTGATCCAGCCATATCATTAAGGCCCACCCCATATCATTAAGGTCTGTCAGAAGAAACATTTTATTTTATTAAGCTTTCATCTAAACATGCTAACATCTAATTTACACATTTAATTTCATTGAAATTTGAGGCCAAAGGCTTTAACTAAACTATGTTTACCGAAGGTAGAACTTCTGATATTTCATTTTTGCCCTATTTCACAGGGTTGGTATTCTGTGCCACTACCACCCCTCCAAAGGTACCTGTCGTGTCCCCCTCCCCCTCCGACGACCGGAAACAATGAAGGACCAGCCCATGGTGCCTCTGCCAGAGAAAATGAGTTCAGGAGAGCCACGTACAGCCCTCCCGAGCTCCGTTTTCACTGGCAGAGGGTTGCAGGAGGCTGTTGTGGCTGAAAACGGAGCTCATGAGCCTGTTTTTGCTGGCAGAGTGCTCTGGTCACCATAGGTGCCCCAACCAGAGTGATGTCAAGCTAGCCACATACCCCAAGTCCCCCTCAAGGTCAAACGCAACCCTGATGCGGCACTCAGTGAAATTGAGTTTGACACCCCTGCTATAGATCATCTGAAAATATATGTAAATATGTTGACATCTTCAAGTTGACACCTGCAGTCAGGCTTTCAAGCCTTATTTATAGTACCAGAATTTCCTTGAGATCACTTGTCCAATATATATACCATGTGCAACCCTCACTGACTTTGTAAAATCAGCCATGGTTGGCTAGTTGCTACAACCAACTATATAACATAAGCAGAAATGAAGTTTTTCTGGGCAACAATTAAGAAAGGAATTTACCAATGTCGTCTTCCTACTGTACAGCATATAGCAGTGGAATTTTCCTGCCAGGGAAACAAACAGCCAAATCAACTAATTTCTGCCACTTATTTTACCATCTCTCCTAACTAAAATGTTTAAAAATAATGTTACTGGAAAAACAACCTTTTGGTGCCTTGGAGACTCCTGAGACTTTTCAACATTTTCCTTCATGATTTTGGTTCGCAGTTTAATTCATTGGACACTTGTACTATTTGAGGACATCTTCCAGGTCAATGGCTGAAATAACGTTTGATCCTAAAAAATAATCACGACAGCATTTAAGAGAAGAATCGGGACTTGCTAACATCAAAAGTCTGCAAAGAAATGCAGAATTTTCACAAGAACAAAATAAATCACAGAGGTCGTAATGCGCTAAGAGCAAATGTTGTTTATTATTTATTTCAGGAGAATTAAAATAAGTAGGAGGCAGTTTAAAGGCTGGTGAAGGATTGCAAGGCATACAATTCTTTAGCAGGAAAACACTCATGGGACATCCCTAAAGAGTTTACCCTTATCTTTCCCTTACCTCGGTTTACCTTTATCTCAATCGTGAGAAATACATGTCTCACACTAAAATGTACTTCATTTTCGCTGCACTTATGAGATTAAAGGACAGGTGCTAGAGAGAAGTTCCCTGAAGATGGCCTCCAGGACGAGTCCAAAAACTCAGAAGACAATAGCACTGTTTCTTGCAAAAATCAAATCCAGAAGCACACAGAAATAAACGGATTCAGCAGGATTCATTAACTTCTTTATATACATAACACAGATGAAGTAAATTTCACAAAACCAATATAGATTCTTCTTACAAGCAAAACACAAGGCAGGAGAGAACAGTTCGTTTCATTTCAGCAGAGCAGACAAGTTCCCATTGGTTTCAGTCTCGTTTCTCAGCACAGACTCAGAAGCTGCAGACTAAGACACGCCATGGCTCCAGTCTGTCTCAGCTCCCATTGGTTGACTTAGTTGCTATGCCTATTCATTGGCTGATCTTGTTACCACGTCTCTGCCAGTTCATGAATAATCTGACAAGCACTGGTCCCGGTGACCAACCCAGATTGGATCCTTCAATTTTATCCTGAGACACATATATTCACCTTCTTTCATGATTAAAAGACAGCCTGCAGCAGTTTTGTATTACTCATCTCTTTTCTTTTTTGACCTTTTTTAAGCTGTGCAATGAAGCAGCATGGGCCTCTTGAACGGAGGTCAAAAACCTTTAATGCAACAACAATCTTCTCTCAAAATCTTATCACTCAGAACTATACAATATGTCAAGCGAGAGTTCATGTGGGATAATACAATAGATACAAGAAACATAAGGAAATACATCAAACTAAACAGATGAAAATGAAAGAAATAGGATATGTTTTTACTTTGTGCCAAATCAGGTCCCAACACAATATAATTTCGAACATGGAATATCTACACCATACTTCTTCCTTTACCGCAAGATACTATAATGGCATTTGCCATCACAATGCCTTAAGCTATCAGAAAAGCTTCTAGTCCTATAAGAAAAAAGGAGAGACTTAAATGATGGACATACTTCTATTTTTATTGAATTGTAAGCCACCCAGAGTCACTCTGGATAGCAAGATGGCTGCCATATAAATCAAATGAATAAATAAAATCAAAAAAGTATAAAGGAAGTGTAGGACGTTAGCACCCACCCCTCTCCTAGAAGAATGAAATATTCTAGGAAATATTAAAAAGGCAGAATATTATATTTCCCTGGATAAAAAATGGAGAAACATGTTTTTTAGGCAGGAAGCAGATTCACTCTTAATAGCCCCCACCCTCCTCAATAGCCCACAGCAGATGTCAGCACTAGATAGCTAGGTCTATTCATAAGCAAATGCCCTCACCCAACAAAGATAGGATTAGCCTCTACCCATCTAGCAACAGAACTCACCACATGGTACCTGGGGAGACTGCATCACCCAGCAAGGCTCAACCAAGCTCAAATTCAAAGCCCAACAGAGGGTAGAAATCTCTCTCTCTCTTTCTCTCTCTCACCCATGTGCCTTTTTTTGCCGAGGATCTCGAAACCATATGGTCCTCCTGTCCCCCATTAAACCAACTTTTCAAGCAGTCTCCATGTTTCCAGTGTCTTTCTCCCCACTTGGAATTGAACCCAGATGGACGTTTCTTCCCACAGAAGTTATGTCCTTTTCTTTTAATCTCTGTCACATGTTGATTTTTTTTTAATTATACCCTGAGGTATAATTAAAAAGAAAAAGGGGAGGGAATATGTCTCAGGTAATGTTTATCTAGACGCTCCTATTTTTTTTTTTTATTATTATTATTTTATTTACATTTATATCCCGCCCTTCTCTGAAGACTCAGGGCGGCTTACAGTGTATAAGGCAATAGTCTCATTCTATTTGTATATTTACAAAGTCAACTTATTGCCCCCCCAAAAATCTGGGTCCTCATTTTACTTACCTTATAAAGGATGGAAGGCTGAGTCAACCTTGGGCCGGGCTTGAACCTGCAATAATTGCAGGCTGCTGTGTTTTAATAACAGGCTTCTTACAGCCTGAGCTACCACGGCCCTTCATTATAATGCTCCATAGAGCAGACTCGTCTTTGGAGAGATTAAAAAAAGTCCAGAGGGTGACCGTAACAGTGCAGTCAAAGCCCCAACCCTTTTGAATGGACATCCCGTGGGCAACACACACGTAAAAAAAGGAAAGGGGTTTTTATTGCACTGCCCTTTACTTTAATAGATTAACAGATTTAACAGATTTACAGAGTTGGAAGGGACCTAATAGGTCATCTAGTCCAACCCCCTGCTCAAGCAGGAGACCCTACACCATTTCTGACAAATGGCAGTCCAATCTTTTCTTGAAAGTCTCAAGTGATGAAGCTCCCACAACTTCCAAAGGCAACTTCTGTTCCACTGTCAGAAAGTTCCTCCTCATTTCTAGGCTGAATCTCTCCTTGGTCAGTTTCCATCCATTATTCCTTGTCTGGCCTTAGGGTGCTTTGGAAAATAGCTTGACCTCTTCCTCTCAGTGGAAGCCCCTCAAGTATTGGAAGACAGCTATCATGTGTCCCCTGGTCCTTCTCTTCACTAGACTAGCCATGCCCAGTTCATGTAACCGTTCTTCATATGTTTTATTCTCCAGTCCCCTAATCATCCTGGTTGCTCTCCTCTGCACTTTTTCTAGAGTCTCAACATCTTTTTTTATATTCTTTTATATCTTTTTTTTGATTCTGCCTAGAAAAAGCAACTGCTAGAGCACTAAAATCTGTCGAATTGGAGAGTTAGCCACCACATTTCTTGTGATCACGGGTGGCCTTCAAAAATTTTAGCAAGGGCTTCTCTGCCCGGTTGCTGGCTGGGCGTGGCCATGGTGGGCGTGGCCTAGTTGGCCTCCTGCACCATGGTGGGGGTGTGGCGTTTTTGCCCTCCCTGGGCTCCAGAGGCTTTCCTTGAGCCTCCAAGAGGACAAAAATGGCCTCCCCAGGCTCCAGAGATCCTCTGGAGACTGGAAATGGGCCTACTTCCAGCCTTCCTGAGGCCTGTTTTTTGCCCTTCCTGAGCCTCCACTCGTGCCCTGCACTTACTTGCATCCAAAACGGGCCACGTGGGGACTCTTGGGAGTGGAGGGGTGGGCGGGACCAGCCAGAAGAGGGATTTGGGGGTTCTCCAAACTGTTCAGAATCTTAGCTAGAGGTTCTCCCGAACCCCTGCGAACCCCCAGCAGCCCACCCCTGCTTGTGATGTACCTTTAAGGTGATACACATTTTAATTTTTTTACAGAAGAAAAATCCAGCTGGTTTTTCTGAACACAGAGACCACACACTAAGACACAACGTTTACTGCATCTATTGTCTTAAATTCTCTTCTCTTTCCATTTGAACTGAAATAGCACTGGGCATTTATACTCCTTCCTACTGTGATTGAATATTTTAGCATTGTGTACATTTGTTAACACACAAGAAAGAAGTCAAAGATCATGTACAGAGTTTTCCCCCAACCTCCCACTCCCAAGTGGGCAATCTCTTAGTGTCTCAAAATAATCAGATTTTGCTGGCCAAACTGTTCCAAGTGTTCAGAACTATCTTGTACCAAGAGTTTGCAGTTCACGTCTTTACTGTTAGGTCTTCTGCTGCCATCTTGTGGTAAATGCTAGCATATTTTGTAGAGAGAGACACAGAGAGAGAGAGAGAGAGAGAGAGAGAGGCAGGCAGACAGAGACAGACAGACAGACAGAGACAGACAGACACACAGAGAGAGACAGAGAAACAGACAGACAGACAGACACAGACAGACAGACAGAGAGAGAGACAGAGAGAGAGACAGAGAGACACACACAGAGAGAGACAGAGAGAGACAGACAGACAGGCAGACAGAGAGAGAGAGAGAGACAGAGACAGAGAGAGAAACAGACACACAGAGACATAGAGACACAGAGAGAAAGAGAGAGAGAGAGAGAGAGACAGAGAGAGAGACACAGAGAGAGAGACAGACAGACAGACAGACAGAAAGAAAGACAGATAGAGAAAGACAGAGAGAGGGGGGACAGAGAGACACAGAGAGAGAGACAGACAGACAGACAGAGAGACAGAGACAGAGAGAGACAGACAGACAGGCAGACAGAGAGAGAGACAGAGAGAGAGAGAGAGACAGACAGACAGAGAGAGAGAGAGAGAGACAGGGAGAGAGAGAGAGAGAGAGAGACAGAGACACAAACTAGTTACTGGTTTTTCTGTTAATCATCTCAGAAGTGATGGATCTTTGGTGCTCTCTGAGCTTGTTTGTAGGTTTCTAGGTAACATCATCACATTGATTTAAAGTGGTCCACAAGCAGCAAAGGGCCAGAGATACAGGGAAGAAAATAAGTTTTTTAAAAAAATAGTAAAAAGCTATAGAATCTTTTGTATGGTCAATATTGGTTCATCATTCATCACCATTCTCTTAGAACAGAATATCAGATCTGGGCTGTTAAAACCCCAGATGTGGTAAATTAGTTCTGGAAGGCACCACTTCTCCTACAGGCCAGATACGGTGGTCTGGGATAAGGGAAACTCAGTGATAAAGCTCACCTACAACTTGCGGTGAAGTTACAGAATAAAACACGACAACATACATTGGAACTCTTTGGGGGAAAAGGATTGGATAAATGGCATACAAAAATTCAAGAAGGCCATGGAGTGGGCGAGGGCTTCAATCACTTGGTCACATTCAACTTGACCCTTATGAGCCTCCTGTAGATGTCCAGACGGTTGGACTTCAACAACCATTTGCTATCTCAAAACAGTAGGAAAAACAGAAATACAATACCTCCTGTCTTTGGGATTCTTCAGAGCTGATCTGTGTAACCCCAAAAAGAGTATTGTACAGTAGGGGCAGGGAGCCTGGGTCACCATTATTCAAAGAGAACATAAACATTGGTAGGCTTCAAGTTTTGCAGGATGGGCAAAACTTTTTTGCTTTGTCTTGCAAATGGTTGCAGAGAGATGCACATGACCTTTCAAATACAGCAGACGTTTAAATACTTCAAAGACTTCTTTCCCTGGAGGTCCAAGCTCATGAAATATGAAAGGTGCTGTAGGTTAGAGCTACTGGCAGCTGTCAAGTAAATGTCAAGACTGATGAATGAACTACCTTTTCACAGATAAGCAGGGAATGGGAAAGAAAAGGGAAAGGGGAAAATAGAATAGTAACACCCATTAGGAGAGAAATGGATGGTTGTGATATCAACGTACTTGCACTGATTAGTGGGTTCACCTTCATAGCACCTCTATAACTGTCTGGTTTGGTTCTGCAACCCAACAAGACAGACACAGACTTCAGAGGATAATTAGAACTGCAGAAAAAACAATGGCTACCAACCTGCCTTCCATTGAGGACCTGTATACTGCACAAAAAAGGACATGGTGGCTCAGGGGATAGGACGTTGAGCTTGTCGATCGAAAGGTCGGCAGCTCAGCGGTTCGAATCCCTAGTGCTGCCATGTAACAGGGTGAGCTCCCATTACTCGTCCCAGCTTCTGCCAACCTAGCAGTTTCGAAAGCACGTAAAAATGCAAGTAGAAAAAATAGGGGCCACCTTTGGTGGGAAGGTAACAGCGTTCCGTGCGCCACATGACCACGGAGACGTCTTCGGACAGCGCTGCCTCTTCGGCTTTGAAATGGAGATGAGCACCGCCCCCTAGAGTCGGCAACAACTAGCACGTATGTGCGAGGGGAACCTTTACCTTTACCTTTAATCCTTTATGCCCCCTGGCATCTGAATAAATAATACCAAATCATCACAGATATAGGTTGTTAGCAAAAAAAAACAAAAAAAAGATTTCCCATTTTCTTAATCCGCCTAAAGGGCAGCTTAGGGAGGGTCTGTTCAGCAAAGTGACAACAGCAGTTGGACAGAAAAAGGATTTTCTTCTTCTCTCCTAAGGAAGTGAGATTAGAACCATTAGATTTCTCACCCAAAAAATGTCATATTATATATTTTTTGCAGATTACTAGTTGTTCTTTAATTATAACGCTCTGTGAAATAATACCAATTATCTGTGCGGAACTGGAAGTATAATTTTAGCCTTATAATTTTGAACTTGTAAGGGCACCTATAAGACTGCATATTTTAGGCTAAGCTTGCAATTCATCTACAAAAACATGACCCTCTTTTATTTATTTATTTATTTTATTTATTTATTTGTCGAGTACGTATTAGATTTTATATATATATATATATATATATATATATATATATATATATATATATATATATATATATATATATATATATATATATATATATATATATATATATATATATATTAGTATAATAAGTATAAGCATGAATTGAATACATAAAATGAATACAATTAAAGGGAACATTAGGACAGGGACGGTAGGCATGCTGATGCTCTTATGCACGCCCCTTACAGAGCTCTTAGGAATGGGGTGATGTCAACAGTAGACAGTCTAAGGTAAAAATTTTGGAGGTTTGGGGGGGAACCACAGAGTCAGGTAGTGCATTCCAGGCATTGACCACTCTTTTGCTGAAGTCGTATTTTCTGCAATCAAGTTTGGTGTGGTTTACCTTAAGTTTGTATCTATTGCGTGCTCGTGTATTGTTGTGGTTGAAGCTGAAGTAGTCATCGACAGGTAGGGCATTGTAGCAGATGATTTTATGAGCTATACTTAGGTCATACCGAAGGTGGCATAGTTCTAAATTTTCTAAGCCCAAAATTTTAAGCCTGATGGCTTTGTTGCAAGCGGAGGAGTAGAGGACTTCTTGTGAAATATTTCTGGACACGTTCAATTGTATTAATGTCCGATGTGCAATGCGGGTTCCAGACAGACCAGCTGTATTCCAGAATTGATCTAGCAAATGTTTTGTATGCTCTGGTTAGTAGTGTAATATTACCAGAGAAGAAGCTATGTGTCAGCCTCCACTCCAATCCTCACAACCTTTTGTACACTTTATATTCAGTAGTTAGATTGCAATGGGGTTTTATGTGTAATGTAAAATAGCTCATGGACTTAAGATGTATTACTATCCTATTCAGGTTAAGTGGAGAGGGCCCTTTAAGAGTGTCGTCTGACATGAGATCAAGGGGAGGGGAGATTGACGGTTTGTAATCAGCAAGAATGTTAGAGCGCGGGCTTTCCAACGGACACTGTATTGCTGAGATGATTAACAGCCAGAGACCTGCGGAAGAAGATTACCAAAGGGGGCCAAGAAGGAGCTGGCATTGGACCAGACCTGCCTGATCTCTTGGGGGGGGGTGGAGGGACTAACGAGAGGATATGGAATGTTAGCCATATTTTGTCTCAGATCCAACTTTACCCAGCTGTAATCAAGATGTATTTAGTAAAAGTACTTTTCTTCATTTCCAAATGAGGTCAAGGTGTTTTCTTTCCTAAATATAATCAGAGACAGCTTGACATTATGCAAGATTAGGTTTACAACCCTTAATGCCTTTTTGGCAATGTTGTTACAGTGGGCTTTGCCGTTTAGATCATTTAATATGAGTACTCCAAGGTCCTTGACAGAGAAGTAATTGATTAATTATATATATTATTTACACAAAATGACAGTATACACAGCAAACAAGATAACAGATCATTAGTCGAACACTTCCCAAGTGTTTAGGACTGTGTGATGTATCTGCGAATTATGCGAGCAGATCCCAGTAAGGTGGCCTTCTGCAGCTGACCAATGGTGATCTTGTCAGCACCAATTGCTTCTAAGTGCTTGCCTAGGTCTTTAGGCACAGCTCCCAGTGTGCCGAGTACCACTGGAACCATCTGCATTGGTTTATGCCAGAGTCTCTGCAATTTGATTCTCAAATCTTGATATCTGGTGACTTTTTCAAGTTGTTTCTCATCAATTCTGCTGTCACCAGGTATAGCAATGTCGACTATCCACACTTTTTTCTTTTCCACAATCGTGATATCTGGGGTATTGTGTTGTTGTTGTTGTTGTTATTATTATTTAATTAATTATGAATTAAACCTGAGAATTTATGTAGTCCTTAACTTATATCCAGCCTTTATTATGCACAACCCAGGGCAGCATACATAATGCTCCACCCTTCCATTTTACCATTACAACAAAAACAACTTCACAACAACAACCCAACATGATGGCTACGATCAACATTGTTTTTACCATGCTCAGCAAACATCCAGTCCTTGTGCTCCGTACATTTAGAGCTAATCAGGGATATCTTTGGGTGTACTAGTTAGGCATTCTGGGAATTAAAGTCCCAACACATCTGGCCAGCATCAAGGGGTCAGAAGTAAGCTTGATTAGAAGAAGTTTTTTATATGAGGAAAAGAAAAGTGTGGAATGGTGTCCTCAAGTATCTGGTGGAAATAAAACACATTTGAAATCTCAGATCGGAGGAAATTTGCCCTCATGTTGGCATTCAGCCATGCAGCCAATGATGTCACTGAACTTAAAGGCATTCAAAAGGATGGATAAAATGTTACTTGCCTCCAGTTCTCTTTTCCCTGATATTGTTTGACTGTTTGTTTTATTCTGTATTAAGTCCCGTCTTTGGTTGAATGTGACAGGTAAATGCACTCGCCTATCCCTGTAAAGATCACAATGACTTCAAGTTATCAATGTGCACTACCATTTAGGAAAAGTGTTCGATTCCACCCACTCAGCGCAGAGTTTGTCTCCTAGTTGATGTCAGGGTAATTAAAGTCCCCATTTACTGCAGTGGTGTGTTTCCTGCGCACTCCGCTAACTGATTGGTAATATTCATCTATTTCCTCTGGTTGGTTGAGTGCAGTGATAAAATCTGCCGGATCTATCCAGCTGGTGCGAACCGGTATCACCAGCATCAGGAAGCTCCACCCACCCACCAGGACATCATTAGGTCCCATTTTTTACCCTCTGCGCATGCGCAAAAGAGGCTGCGCATAGCACGCATGTGCTCCTATGCACTCCCGCGTGCTCCCGTTCCCAAACCAGTAGCAAAAATAAGTGGATTTCACTGCTGGTTGGGTGGTCTGTATTAACTGTATTAGTTCCCAAATATTTTTCAGAGGCAAGGAAGCTAAGGTAACTTGGAACTAAGGAGAAAATTCCTGACAGTGAGAACCATTAACCAGTGAATGGCTTCCCTCCAGAAGTTGGTGCTCCATCACTGGAGATTTTTAAGATTAGATTGGACAGCCATTTGTCCAGAACGGTATATGGTTTCCCACTTATGTAGGCTGGGGTTGGACTAGAGTTCTCTTCCAACTTGGTTATTCTGTTATTCTGATGTTATAACTTATAACCGAGTGTTTCTACCTTTCCAGCTTGGTGGATTGGCAGCAGGGAGGGAGACAGCTCCATTTGTTCATGCAAGTGTGGATACGCATGTGCTCACCCGCCACTTTCACGGTCTGGTTCCGAACGCCTCAAGGTATGATCATGGGCCACAGCCCAGGTATGGGGACCCCTGGTTTATAGCAAAATCACTTCTTTTCCCTCTAATTACCCAAATACTTCCAAGAAGGCTTTCATCCAATCCAAACAGAATAAATTACTACACTAGAAAGTGATCTTGATGAAATCACAAATCCTGTGAAGTTTTGTGGGTTGTTTTTTTTAACCTCAGATTTAACTGACTTTAATAGGTATTATGGCATGAATATAAGGGGAAAAGCCACATGAAAATTGTAGGCAGACTAGAGATTAACAAGATCTTTACAATAGCCAGACGTTCAAAGTAAAAGAATGACTGATTGCTTAATATGTTATGTGTCTCAGGAAACATGGTCAGACAACTGGAATACCAAAATAAAGAAACTAAATAATAATGATTGAAATAATTGCCTTCATATCAACAGGGAAGAATGGACATTGTATATACCAGTGTTGGCGAACCTTTTCAGCACCAAGTGCCGAAACGGGAGGGCGCGTGCATGTGGGGGAGCACCAGAAACTGGAAGAGCAGTTCCTGAGCTGAGCTTCTGGTTCCCGGCATGTGCATGCGTGCTGGTCACCTGGTCTTCCGGTTTCTGGCACACATGGATGCACAAAGACCAGCTGGCCGACATGCATGAGTGCGCTGGAAACCACAAGCTCAGCCTCCTGGTGCACACATGCATGCCAGGGAGCTGCTTATCCGGTTTCTGGAACTTCTGAGCACGCAAAGACCAGATGGGCGCTGTTCTGTCTCCTTCCCCACTTCAGACCCACGAGCTGGCCTTCAGCCAGTGGATTCATGGCTCTTATCAGTCCTGGCAGAGAAATTGCAGCTGCCTGCCAAAGTTCAAACAAATGACTCACGTAGCAAGACTTTCAGCTCTTTTTGAAACAGATCAGCTAAACTTTGCTTCCTGTGGAGAGAGAGCAGTCCCAAAGCTCCTTATATATCCTGTGGGGTGGGGCTCCTGCCCCACCCTTCCTTTTGATGATGCCACCTCTCTAATCTTCTGAAGCACGGGTCAAGCCAACCTTGATTATTATTATCAGCTGGGTCTGAAGGCATAGCCTGGGGAAGGGAGGAATCAGGGGATGACGGCCTCATTACGTCCTCCGACTGGTCTGGTTCTGGCTCCTGGAGCCGAGCCAAAGGAATCGGTGCTCCCGAGGTAAGCCTTACCGGCCCTTCCCCCTCACTTTCTGAGTCACTGTCGGGCATGGGGCCAGGTTTGGGGGCTGAAGTCACAACAGGCGCCAGAACCCAAAAGAGCAGCAGGTAACAATTGGTGTGCCCAGAGAGATGGCTCTGTGTGCCACTTCTGTCACGCGTGCCATAGATTCGCCATCACGGGTATATACTTGAGAAGACATTTGAGGCAAAAGCAATTTATTCTATTTTGGAATAAATCTCGCATTTCCTCCAGATACCATCATTTACATGGAAGACTGAAAGCACAGAGTTTGTTTTGCATCTCTTGTCAATGGCCAAGTGTTTATCGTATAAACTGTAACATATGCATTACAGACATGTTAGCTCCAGTCTTGAACTAACCGTTGTTGGGATAATGTCTGGCTTTGGGAATGAGGGAAGAAATGAAGAAGTCATTAAGGAGAAACTTTTCATAAAAGATTCTTCTGTTCAAAGAAAGGCAAAATCACGAGAAAAATATTCTAAATAATTCCACCTTAATTCTGGGAGTTGGAGTCTACATGTCTTAAAAGTTGCTAAGGGCCCGAAACCGTGCTCTAAATGGATTTTCACTTTGGCTTTTTGTTAAAAAAAACAACACCTGGTTCAGGCTTCATTCTGGTGTGAATGTGTTTCTTTTTCTCTTTAAATTGTGCATTGCTTTAATAGATACTCATCACCTGTGGCACACAGAGCTGTTTTTAAAACTACAAGCAATGTCCTAGTAATTTTATTCCTTTTTTTCAATCAGACCAGTTCCATCATGTCAAAGCCACCCAGGCCAGTGGTGGGATTCAGCCAGTTCGCACCTATTCAGGAAAAACGGTTGTTGGAAGAAATCTTATTTTCTTTTTTTCCGCTTTACAGGGCTAATCCTGTAAGGAAGGCAGGAAGGAAACATTCTGGTGGTGTTTCTAGCCTCACCTTTATTGCCCTGCTTACAGAAACTGCCTCTCTGGTTAACCCTTATTACATTGTAACAGCTAAGGCGAAGCGCCCATTGACGTGAGTGATGTTGAGTTGAGCACACCCACATAGTCACATGACCACCGAGCCATGCCTACCCAGCTGGTCATTAGGGCAGAGAACTAGTTGTTAAAATATTTGAATCCCACCACTGACCCAGGCCCAGTAAAATTGAAGTTTACAATTGCCCACTTCTGGGCAAATGGTGTAAAAGGACCTAGGCCTCTGCTATGGAAAAGGAAAACCCAAATATTAAACATGAACAGCTGCTCTATTGTTCTCAGATTTGAGGAAACTCTATTAACCTGTTGAACTGCCAGATATTAGCAGGCACCTGTAATAAATCTTTGTTAAAACAGATGGTGGAAACTGAGTCAGTTCTGCTTAGTATTCTGTTATCCAGTGACTAATGCTTTTGTGTCTTAGGCCTAGACACCAAAAAGGAAATGGGTAATGGAGAGGAAAATGAGAGCTTAGGTACACATTTATAAATCCAATTAATTTACATTAAGTCTGTGCCAGACAGATGCAATTTTTCTGACAAGGCCTTCATGTTATTCCCTTCTCAAGGCATTTAAAAACAAAACAAAACTGGGGAATACCTTGCTTCCATCCAATTCCAGCCCTGGAAATTATCCAAAATGCTTTTGAACATAGAGTGAGGTGGAAAATAAAAATGTCAGAATGAAACAAACCTTTAAGGGCATGGGCAGGAAGAAAGTTCAGATGGCAAGCCTGTGTGTACAAAAGTAAGACTAGGGGAGACATGATAGCAGTCTTCCAATATCTCAGGGGCTGCCACAAAGAGTCAAGCTATTCTCCAAAGCACCTGAGGGTAGAACAAGAAGCAACGGGTGGAAACTAATCAAGGAGAGAAGCAACCTAGAACTAAGGAGAAATTTCCTGACAGTAAGAACAATTAATCAGTGGAACAACTTGCCTCTAGAAGTTGTGAATGCTCCAACACTGGAAGTTTTTAAGAAGAGGTTGGATAACCATTTGTCTGAAATGGGAGAGGATTTCCTGCCTGAGAAGAGGGTTGGACTAGAAGACCTCCAAGGTCCCTTGCAACTCTGTTATTCTATTCCAGTGTTGGCGAACCTACGGCACGTGTGCCATAAGTGGCACGCGAAACCGTCCTGTGCCGAATACATGGCCTCCCTGGGTCCTCGTCGCATTCCTGCATGATGATAAATCTTCCATACTTCTTCATAGTACCACATGTGCCGGTCAGCTGGCTGTCGTGTGCGCAGTGCCGATGGACCCTGGAAGTGCGGTGGTCCATCGTGCATGCACGAGCTGGCACCCGGCCTTCCAAGTTGGCGTTGCGCACATGCATGATGGATCGCCGCACTTCCGGGGTTGCTGGTACCACGTGCGCGACAGCCAGTTGACTGATACGCGTTTGAGCACAAGAACACAATGGGAGCCGGCGAGGCCACGCATTCGGCACGGGACGGTTTTGCGTACCACTTCCGGCAGTCAGGCCAGCACGCGAGAACGTCAAAGGTTCACCAACACCTATTCTATTCTATTCTATTCTATTCTATTCTATTCTATTCTATTCTATTCTATTCTATTCTATCTCTACTCTACTCTATTCTACTCTACACTAATCCATGCTCCATCCTCATTTACATCACATATAAAAAAGAAGTGTGGCTTTGACTAAACAATTGTAGCCAATCATCTTGACTTTTTTTTTTTTGTATCCCCCAGTTCCCCTCCAATGGACTCTTTTTCTCAAAGCACGGTTAAAGCAAATCACCCCTAAACTTCTGTAAGTCCAGATTTTTTACCAGTCATGATGATAAATCTTCCATACTTCTTCATAGTACCACATTGGAATTCAAAAGACTCTCCCCACCCAATGTTATTTGAAAAAAAAAAAAAAACCATCATCAGTTGCACACTGTAACCCAAATTCGACCTAGACGGACCTATCTCAATTAAATTGATTTTTAAGAATGTAAATGTAAATATTTGGCCAGGATTTATAGGATAAATTCAGGGGTGAAATGCTACCTAATTGGACCAGATCGGGCGAGTAGATAGTGAAGACTGGGGCTGGTTCGCCGAACCAGGAGAAATTGCTGGCTGGCCACGCCCCCAAACCGATCCACGGCCCGCAGTACTGCCATGCTTGCCTGCCTTCCACGCTGCCTTCTGAGCGTCCCGGTGGCCAGCTTGCGAAGGCAGGCAAGTGGAAGCCCCCATGGAAGGCAGTCAAGCATGGCAGGGCTTCGGGGAAGGGAGTAAGCTGCCCCCCCTCACTTTACCACTCCATCTCTTCCTCCTTGCCAACAGCATCTACTCGGCCAATTTCCCTGCAAACTCGGCCGACGTTTCCACACCTTCGCACGTTTCCTTTCCTTTCCCCCCCCTCCCATGACCTCCCCACACCTGCGCAGCATCTGTTTTTGCAGTAAGGCAGCTTTTTTTTTTATTTACATTTATATCCCGCCCTTCTCCGAAGACTCAGGGCGGCTTACAATGTATAAGGCAATAGTCTCATTCTATTTGTATATTTACAAAGTCAACTTATTGCCCCCCCAACAATCTGGGTCCTCATTTTATCTACCTTATAAAGGATGGAAGGCTGAGTCAACCTCGGGCCGGGCTTGAACCTGCAGTAATTGCAGGCTGCTGTGTTCTAATAACAGGCTTCTTACCAGCCTGAGCTATTAGCTGTGGGAATCACCAACCTATCAGCTGGCACCGGGAACCCAGGAGGGAAAAGTTGCACTTACGAGAAGGGGGACGGTCTTCTCTTCTTTAGGGAACTCGACTTTGCTGGAGTCTTCTCTTCTCAGCCCACTCTTAATGCCGCCAATGCCGATACTGTTGGGAATCCAAATGAGGCTTGCTGTCCTGCCACACTTAATAGAAAGTGCCTAGGATCCAGGCTACGGTCAGGATCGCAATGGCATTAGCCCGGATCCGCCTCATTGCAGGACCTCTGGACTGCCTGAGAGCTCCGAGTCAGCTGAAAAAAGGTTCAATTCTTGGGTAGACACTTTCTTTTCTCATCTCCCCAAGAACTGAACTGAAGAAGGAAGGAAGGAAGGAAGGAAGGAAGGAAGGAAGGAAGGAAGGAAGGAAGGAAGGAAGGAAGAAAGATATGAGTGACATCATGTTGGCCATGCCCACCCAGTCACACACACACACACACACACACACACACACACCAAGCCACGCCCACAGAACAGGTAGCGAAAAATTTTAAATTTCACCCCTGGATAAATTGATTCTAGTCTCACATCACCAAGATCTGTTTTTTAATAGATCTCAGTAAACCAATCCCTGTGGCTGGCTGGGGAATTCTGGGAGTTGCAGTCCACACATCTTCAAGTTGCCAAGATGGAGAGAAACACCGGGTTAGACAATCAGAAGTGGTTGTGTTCACTGCTGTAAAGTTGAAGGCTAACTTGAGAGAACTATCTTAAGAGGAGAAGCAGGAATGCAGAGAATGTAAACATGCAACCATCTGCGACAGATGATATGAGAGGAAAAAAGCCAATCCAGGATTTCTTTTCACAGATGTGAAAGGATATGGAGGAGAACTGGTAGCCGTTTTGTGTTCTCTCTCTTGCCCACCTGTCCGTTATCTGATATGGATGTACTTTCCAGTATATTATTATTATTATTATTTATTATATTTGTATACCGCCCATCTCCCGAAGGACTCAGGGCCATCTCCCGAAGGACTCAAGGCGGTTCACAGCCAATAAAACAACAGAAAACATATAATACATATAAATAGCAAAAAGAATAGACAATTAAATTCAGTTGATGCCTTAAAACTTTTAAATACAAAAAAAAACCCATTTAAACCCCTGATTTAAAAACCCCAATTTAAAACTACGTTCAAGCTAGTCCTGCTCTTCGAAACAGCAACGTCTTCAGCTCGCGGCGAAAGGACCTGAGATCGGGGAGTTGACGAAGCCCCAGAGGGAGCTCGTTCCAGAGGGTAGGGGCCCATATATATATATCATATATATTTATATGATAAAGAAATCTTTTTTGAGCAGTCTTGCCTGCTGGGGAAGGCTGGCAAATGAGGCTTTGTTTGGAAAACAAGATGTTAGGGAGGAAACTCGATTCAGAATGGTCTTCCTGCCGGAATAATGTTTGTACACAATTCAAAATACAGATGTCTGCAAAACATCTGTAGTTTAAACTGTGGCAATGGCAGGTGACCTCAGCTAAAATTTTCCTTGCTATTCAGGTAAGTCCTCAACTTACAACAGTTCATTTACTGGCCGTTCAAACTTACGGCACTGGAAAAAAAAAGACTTATCACCGCGGTAGCGTTCCGGAGGCCGTGTGATCAAAATTCAGCCACTTGGCAATTAGTTCACATTTATTTATTTATTTATTTATTTTTATTTATTATTTAAATTTTTATACCGCCCTTCTCCCGAAGGACTCAGGGCGGTTTACAGCCAGATAAAATAAACATTCCTATTACAAAATAAATACTATTAAAATACCACTAAAAAACTTATTCAATTTGGCCGCAATTAAAATTTAGCAAATAATAAAACCCATTAAAAACCCATCGATAAAACCCAATTAAAAACCCATAAAAAGCTAACCCAGTCCAGCGCAAATAAATAAGTGAGTTTTGAGCTCGCGGCGAAAGGTTCGGAGGTCCGGAAGTTGACGAAGTCCTGGGGGGAGTTCGTTCCAGAGGGCGGGAGCCCCCACAGAGAAGGCCCTTCCCCTGGGTGTCGCCAGACGACACTGTCGCGCCGACGGCACCCGAGAGTCCCTCTCTGTGAGGCGCAGGTCGGTGAGAGGTATTCGGTAGCAGCAGGCGGTCCCGTAAGTAACCCGGCCCTATGCCATGGGCGCTTTAAAGGCGTTCACCAATACCTTGAAGCGCACCGGAAGGCCACAGGTAGCCAGTGCAGCCTGCGCAGGATAGGTGTCACTCGGGAGCCACGAGGGCTCCCTCTATCACCAGCAGCTGCATTCTGGACCAACTGCAGCCTCCGGATGCCCTTCAAGGGAGCCCCATGTAGAGAGCATTGCAGTAGTCCAGACAAGGCGTCACAAGGCGTGGTGACTGTGCACAAGGCATCCCGGTCTAGAAAGGCGCAACTGGCGCACCAAGCGAACCTGGTGGAAAGCTCTCCTGGAGGCGGCCGTCAAATGATCTCCAAAGGCAGCGGTGCACCCAGGAGAACGCCCAAATTGCGCCCCCTCTCCATCGGGGCCAATGACTCGCTCCCGACAGTCAGCCGCGGACTCAGCTGACTGTACCGGGATGCCGGCATCCACAGCCACTCCGTCTTGGAGGGATTGAGCTTGAGCCTGTTTCTCCCCATCCAGACCCGTCGGCTTCTAAACACCGGGACAGCACTTGATAGCTTCATTGGGGTGGCCGGTGTGGAAAAGTACAGCTGGGTGTCATCAGCGTACAGCTGGTACCTCACACGAAGCCACTGATGATCTCACCCAGCGGCTTCATATAGATGTTGAACAGAAGGCGAGAGAATCGGCCCTGCGGCACCCACAAGTGAGGCGCCGGGGTCACCTCTGCCCGTCAACACCGTCTGCGACCGGTCGGAGAGATAGGAGGAGAACCACCGATAAACGGTGCCTCCACTCCCAATCCCTCCAACGGCGCAGCAGGATACCATGGTCGATGGTATCGAAAGCCGCTGAGAGGTCTAATAGGACCAGGGCAGAGGAATAACCCCTATCCTGGCCTCCAGAGATCATCCTGCGACCAAAGCCGTCTCAGTGCTGTAACGGGTCGGAAGCCGGACTGGAGCAGGTCCAGATAGACAGTTTCCTCCAGGTGCAGGGGAAACTGATATGCCACCATACTCTCTACAACCTTCGCATGAGCGGGTTGGAGACGGACGATAGTTACCCAAAACAGCCGGGTCCAGGAAGGCTTCTTGAGGAGGGCCTCACCACCGCCTCTTTCAAGGCGGCGGAAGACTCCCTCCAACAAGGAAGCACTCGTAAGCCCTGGAGCCAGCCTCGTGTCACCTCCTGAGTGGCCAGCACCAGCCAGGAGGGCACGGGTCCAATAAACACGTGGTGGCATTCAATCTAAAACCCATTAAAAACCCATCGATAAAACCCAATTAAAAACCCATAAAAAGCTAACCCAGTCCAGCGCAAATAAATAAGTGAGTTTTAAGCTCGCGAAAGGTTCGGAGGTCCGGAAGTTGGCGAAGTCCTGGGGAGTTCGTTCCAGAGGGTAGGGGCCCATATATATATCATATATATTTATATGATAAAGAAATCTTTTGAGCAGTCTTGCCTGCTGGGGAAGGCTGGCAAACGAGGCTTTGTTTGGAAAACAAGATGTTAGGAGGAAACTCGATTCAGAATGGTCTTCCTGCCGGAATAATGTTTGTACACAATTCAAAATACAGATGTCTGCAAAACATCTGTAGTTTAAACTGTGGCAATGGCAGGTGACCTTAGCTAAAATTTTCCTTGCTATTCAGGTAAGTCCTCAACTTACAACAGTTCATTTACTGGCCGTTCAAACTTACGGCACTGGAAAAAAGACTTATCACCGCGGTAGCGTTCCGGAGGCCGTGTGATCAAAATTCAGCCACTTGGTTAGTTAGTTCACATTTATTTATTTATTTATTTATTTATTTATTATTTAAATTTTATACCGCCCTTCTCCCGAAGGACTCAGGGCGGTTTACAGCCAGATAAAATAAACATTCCTATTACAAAATAAATACTATTAAAATACCACTAAAAACTTATTCAATTTGGCATAATTAAAATTTAGCAAATAATAAAACCCATTAAAACCCATCGATAAAACCCAATTAAAACCCATGCAAATAAATAAGTGAGTTTTAAGCTCGCGAAAGGTTCGGAGGTCCGGAAGTTGGCGAAGTCCTGGGGAGTTCGTTCCAGAGGCGGGAGCCCCACAGAAGGCCCTTCCCTGGGTGTCGCCAGGCGACACTGTCGCGCCCGGCGGCACCTGAGTCCCTCTCTGTGAGGCGCCGCAGGTCGGTGAGAGGTATTCGGTAGCAGCAGGCGGTCCCGTAAGTAACCCGGCCCTATGCCATGGGCGCTTTAAAGGCGTTCACCAATACCTTGAAGCGCACCGGAAGGCCACAGGTAGCCAGTGCAGCCTGCGCAGGATAGGTGTCACTCGGGAGCCACGAGGGCTCCCTCTATCACCAGCAGCTGCATTCTGGACCAACTGCAGCCTCCGGATGCCCTTCAAGGGAGCCCCATGTAGAGCATTGCAGTAGTCAGGCGAGGCGTCACAAGGCGTGGTGACTGTGCACAAGGCATCCCGGTCTAGAAAGGCGCAACTGGCGCACCAAGCGAACCTGGTGGAAAGCTCTCCTGGAGGCGGCCGTCAAATGATCTTCAAAGACAGCCGTGCATCCAGGAGAACGCCCAAATTGCGCACCCTCTCCATCGGGGCCAATGACTCGCTCCCGACAGTCAGCCGCGGACTCAGCTGACTGTGCGGGATGCCGGCATCCACAGCCACTCCGTCTTGGAGGATTGAGCTTGAGCCTGTTTCTCCCCATCCAGACCCGTCGGCTTCTAAACACCGGGACAGCACTTGATAGCTTCATTGGGGTGGCCGGTGTGGAAAAGTACAGCTGGGTGTCATCAGCGTACAGCTGGTACCTCACACGAAGCCACTGATGATCTCACCCAGCGGCTTCATATAGATGTTGAACAGAAGGCGAGAGAATCGGCCCTGCGGCACCCACAAGTGAGGCGCGCGGGTGTGACCTCTGCCCGTCAACACCGTCTGCGACCGGTCGGAGAGATAGGAGGAGAACCACCGATAAGCGGTGCCTCCACTCCCAATCCCTCCAACCGGCGCAGCAGGATACCATGGTCGATGGTATCGAAAGCCGCTGAGAGGTCTAATAGGACCAGGGCAGAGGAATAACCCCTATCCTGGCCTCAGAGATCATCCTGCGACCAAAGCCGTCTCAGTGCTGTAACGGGTCGGAAGCCGGACTGGAGCAGGTCCAGATAGACAGTTTCCTCCAGGTGCAGGGGAAACTGATATGCCACCATACTCTCTACAACCTTCGCATGAGCGGGTTGGAGACGGACGATAGTTACCCAAAACAGCGGGTCAGGAAGGCTTCTTGAGGAGGGCCTCACCACCGCCTCTTTCAAGGCGGCGGAAGACTCCCTCCAACAAGGAAGCACTCGTAAGCCCTGGAGCCAGCCTCGTGTCACCTCCTGAGTGGCCAGCACCAGCCAGGAGGGCACGGGTCCAATAAACACGTGGTGGCATTCAATTTAAAACCCATTTAAAACCCTGATTTAAAAACCCCAATTTAAAACTACGTTCAAGCTAGTCCTGCTCTTCGAAACAGCAACATCTTCAGCTCGCGGCGAAAGGACCTGAGATCGGGGAGTTGACGAAGCCCCAGAGGGAGCTCGTTCCAGAGGGTAGGGGCCCATATATATATATATCATATATATTTATATGATAAAGAAATCTTTTTTGAGCAGTCTTGCCTGCTGGGGAAGGCTGGCAAACGAGGCTTTGTTTGGAAAACAAGATGTTAGGGAGGAAACTCGATTCAGAATGGTCTTCCTGCCGGAATAATGCTTGTACACAATTCAAAATACAGATGTCTGCAAAACATCTGTAGTTTAAACTGTGGCAATGGCAGGTGACCTTAGCTAAAATTTTCCTTGCTATTCAGGTAAGTCCTCAACTTACAACAGTTCATTTACTGGCCGTTCAAAGTTATGGCACTGAAAAAAAAAAGACTTATCACCGCGGTAGCGTTCCGGAGGCCGTGCGATCAAAATTCAGCCACTTGGTTAGTTAGTTCACATTTATGACAGTTGCAGTGTGTCACGTGATCCCCTTTTGCGACCTTCCGACAAACAAAGTGAACGAGGAAGCCAGATTCACTTAACAACTGTGCCACTAGCTTAACAACGGCAGTGATCCACTTAACAACCGATGCAAGAAAAGTCGTAAAATGGGGCAAAATTCACTTAACAAATGTCTCACTTAACAACGGAAATGTTGGGCTCAATTGTGGTCCTAAATCGAAGACTGTCTGTACAGCAGGAATTTTTTTTTAAAAAAAAGAGGGTATGGTTTCAATTATGTAATCACAGCAACAAGTACGCTCTTATAGAGAGGGTCTCCTCAGGGTGCCGTCCCCCTGGCCTACGTCAAGCGCCTGATCTTCGGACCTTCCGTCGTGAGCTAAAAACATACTTATTTATTCAAGCGGGACTGGCATAATAGTTTGAATTTAAACTGGGGTTTTATTAATATTTTAAATATTTTTAAATTTAAATTTTAATTATCAGCCGTTTTTGTAATTTTGCTATGTTTTAATTCGTTTTTAACTGTACATATCTTGTATTTTATTTCTGGCTGTACACCGCCCTGAGTCCTTCGGGAGAAGGGCGGTATAAAAATTTAATAAATAAATAAATAAACAAACAAGTAGTCTAGTGCAAAAAAAGTGACAAAATGGATGCACCCTTCAATTGATGAGTGCGCACACCTCAGTTGTGGTCCGCCAGCAGCCTGCGGAGCTGGCAATGGAGTCAGACAGTAATGAGGCTGAGGAAGGACATGGGCCAGTCCTGGAGGCTGGGGAAGGCCCGGATGAGGGCTCTGCGTCGGAGGCAGAGATGGGGCCAGGGCCATCTGGGAGTGAGGTGCGGACTCCGGAGCTTCCAGAGGCTGACAGTAATGAGCAGAGGAACAGGAGGAGCCTGTTCCTAATGCACGCATGAGAAGAGCTGCCAGAAGGCAAGAGCAGCTAAAGCAAAGAGGACAACTCGAGAGCAGGGCCAAGAGATGATTGGCCTCTCCCATAAGGCTTAAAAGACCAGCAATGGTGTTTGCGCTCTTTGCCGGAAAACAACGTTGATAGCCTTGCTACTTGTCTTGCTGCATTTATTTCTTGTCGGCGTCTTCTGCTTTTGAACTTTTGCCAAGAAAAGCCTCTGGCAGTTTGCCTATTTAGACCAAGGTTGGTGATAAGACTGAAGAGTTGTGTTATGAAGGATTTGGTTTGATTTAGTTTGGATGACGCTGAGAATGAGTTAATTCTCAGCTCTTCTAATAAAATCTGTTTGTTTCTGAACTGTTTGCATTTACTACTACCTATTTGGGCCTGGGTCACAACAGCCTCCTCCAAATTAGGAAATCTCTATCCTAAATCTGTTTATTTATTTATATATTTATTTCTATTTCACACTTAGAAACTGCCCATCTACCTCTTAAAGCTCTCTATGTTCTTAATCTACTCTGTCTTTGGTGCTATTAAAAAAAAACCCAGAGGTATTGGGAGTTTAGCAATACAGTATAGGGAATGGCAAAGACATCAAAACACCATCCTGTATTCAATATAAAACAAGGAAAAGGGGAAATTGAACATCAGGTGGGATGAATTAGGAAAATAGTCCATCTGTACATTTCCCCACAAATTCCAGAGTTTCCTTGGAAACTGGCTACAGGACAGAACTGAGTGTATCAGTTCAAGTAGACCCCTACTGTAATGGGTCACATGGGGCCGAATTGATCATTGACATTGATTTGACTTAGATGAGAAAATAGAAAGGGAGCTCATCAAATTTGCAGATGACACTAATAGAATAGAATAGAATAGAATAGAATTTTATTGGCCAAGTGTGATTGGACACACAAGGAATTTGTCTTGGTGCATATGCTCTCAGTGTACATAAAAGAAAAGATACGTTCATCAAGGTACAACATTTACAACACAATTGATGATCAATAGGCAGGCAGGAATAGCCAATAAGCAGGCAGGAATAGCCAACACCTCAGAAGACAAGCTCAGGATCCAGTAAGATCTTGATAGACTTGAATAATGGGCTCTATCCAGGGGTGGGCTTCAAAAATTTTAGCAAGGTGTTCTCTGCCTGGTTGCTGGGTGGGCATGGCCATGGTGGGCGTGGCCTAGTTGGCCTCCTGCACCATGGCCGGGGGGGTGTTTTTCCCCTCCCCGGGCTCCCACATGCGCGATGGCCAGCTGACCAGTGCACGTGTATGCACAGGAACACGTAAGAGGAGCCAGCGAGGCCGTGCGTTCCATAGGTTCGCCAATACGCATATAGGGTCTCCTGCTTAAACAGGGAGGTTGGACTAGAATACATCCAAAGTCCCTTCCAGCTTTATTCTGATTGGTTGATTGATTGATTGATTGATTGATTGAATGAATCTTTGTCATACAGAGGTTCAGTTTGCACAGCCATTGGGGAAAAACCTCCCTTATAGGCAGTGGTGGGATTCAAATAATTTAACAACCGGTTCTCTACCCTAATGATTTCTTCCAACCACCAGTTCACCAAACTGCTCAGAAAGTTAACAACTGGTTCTCCCAAAGTGGTGCGAACTGGCTGAATCCCACCACTGCTTATAGGTGATCAGATGGTACAATGGCAAGCATGTTGTTTCCTTGATGCCTTTCTTGTTGGTCACAAGAAGCATGGAATGGCCTCTTTTTCAGTTCCCATTGATGTTCAGCTGGCTGCCAAAGCTCTCCATTTCCCACAGTTTGAAAATAGCATGAATGGTTTCTTCCAACACTTGTTTATCTCTTTATAAGCTCCCTGGACAGCTGTTTTCTAGCAACTGTTGGGTCTGTTCTCCTCCCCTCAGGAGGATGAAGGCCTAGGGGAAGGGGGGTAGTGGCTGCCAAGCCTTATTTGTTCATCAGCTTAGCATTCTCTCAGCCAACAATGTTTTTTTTTCTCTCTTGAAGGTGACTTTGAAAGAAGAAATATCTAGGTTCTTAAGACACATATCGCCACTGGGGTATTGAATGCTTAAATATTCCCAGACTCAAACTAAAGCATTTCATGGAGATATGAAAGGCTTCGGTAGGGATTGCTATTGGAAAAGAGATGGCAAGGGATTACATCAGAAAGCGGCAATGGTGTAACAGCAGATTTCAAAAGGCAGGCATTTAAAAGATAGCTACCTCAGGTACAGCTGTCCATACAAAGCCCTTGCAGTAACATTATCTAGACGGAGGAATGTTTTTTTTTCAATCGTATCACAGTCTGCTTTTTTTCCCTTCATGCCTGAACAGACCTTTGGCCCTCTGTGAATGCACGGAAATTGCAAATAGAGCCACGAAAATACATTTTATATCCGTGCTTGTTTGTTTGTTTCCCAAAGGTGGCTACTTTGAGATATGTGGATTTCAACCCCACAGTTCCCCAGTCAGCATCTTAAAGTTGCCACATCTGAAAAACACAGTTTTATGTAATCCTGCTGGGTCCCAATTTAGAAATGAAAAAAAAAGCAAATTTAAGAATGTGCGCAAAAGTTTTTTTTTTTTGATCTGGATACACCAGTGATTCTAAGGTAAGTGGGTAAGACATCTTCCAAAATAAGACCTGATGCTTATTTTGGAGCAGAAAAAATAAATAAAACCTGGTCTTATTTTTGGTGAAACACGGTATTGGTGTCAGACTGATTGATCTGTACGTTCCTGGATCTGTTTCCCCCCACCTTTTTTTTTTTTTTTTTTTGAAGATGGGGACCACATCAGCTCTTTTCCAGTTCTCTGGTAGTTCTCCGGTGCTTCAGGACTTTTGAAAGATGTGGTTTGACATTCCAAGGACTCGTCTGCCAGCTCCTTTAGAACTCTGGGTTAGTGTCCCGGTTATTTGAACTTGTCTAAGGAGGACAGGTGTTCCCTTAGCATTTTCTTGCTTATTTTAATTTGTATTCCTAGTCTGTCTTTTTCAGGTGTATTTTTGGTAGGTTGGGCTGAATTATCTTTTGGCGTGAAGACAGATACAAAGAATGAATTAAGCAGCTCTACTTTCTCTCTACTGCCCATTACTTCCTTGCCATCCTCTCTCATTAGTTGACTGATTGTCTCCTTGACATTTTTCTTGTATTTTATATGCTGAAAGAAACTTTTTTTTAATTATTTTTGACATTTGTTACAAGTCTTGCTTCATTCTGAGCCTTAGCTTTCCTGAATTTATCTTTGCAAGTTCAGACTATTTGTTGGTATTCTGTCTTAGTTATGTGTCCCACTTTCTGTTTTTTATACTTATCGTTTTTGTCTTTCAGTTTATCAAAGACTTCTTTGTGTAACCATGTTGGTTTCTTCTCGGATTTCTTTTTTTATTATTATTGGTATTGAAGTGGACTGGGCTTTTATAATCATATTTTTCAGAATTTTCCAAGCTTCTTGAGTTGATTTTCCGTTTAAGATTTTAATCATAGAATCTTTCCCTTCTCTGAGTTAATAATAATAATAATAATAATAATAATAATAATAATAATAATGATGATGATGATGATGATGATGATGATGATGATGATGATAATGATAATGATAATAATATCTGGTGACATACTGAGCTGTTGTAAGACAATAGCTCAGACCGACTACAAACAACGTCACAACACACTCGCTCAGATGGTCCACTGGAACTTGTGTCACAAATACCATCTGCCTGTAGCAAAGAACTGGTGGGATCATAAGCCTGAAAAAGTGATCGAAAATGAGCATGGAAAACTACTGTGGGATTTCTGAATACAGACTGATAAAGTTTTGGAACACAATACCCCGGATATCACGATTGTGGAAAAGAAAAAAGTGTGGATAGTCGACATTGCTATACCTTGTGACAGCAGAATTGATGAGAAACAACTTGAAAAAGTCACCAGATATCAAGATTTGAGAATCGAATTGCAGGGACTCTGGCATAAACCAGTGCAGGTGGTTCCAGTCGTACTCGGCACACAGGGAGCTGTGCCTAAAGACTTAGGCAAGCACTTAAAAGCAATTGGCGCTGACAATATCACCGTTGGTCAGCTGCAGAAGGCCACCTTCCTGGGATCTGCTCGCATAATTTGCCAATACATCACGCAGTCCTAAACGCTTGGGAAGAGTTTGACTAGTGATCTGTGATATGAAATCCAGCATAATTATCTCGTTTGCTGTGTATACTGTCATTTTGTGGAAATAAAATAATAATAATAATGTTTGTTAATATCAATCACCATTACAATTGAATCCATCCACTTTGCTGCTAGTCCACCATCTTCATTTTCCTTTCACCTTTTCCAGCATTACAACCTTCTTCAGAGAGCTGGTTCTTCATATAATATAGAATAATTGAGAGACTGGTCATTTGTGCCTCAAATGAAAATTATGGATTGATTGTTCAGTGATGCATTAGTTTGCTTTCCTATTCTCCATGGTATTCCCAGGAGTCTTCTCCAACACCAAATATCAAAAGCATCAAATCGCCCACCAAAAATAAATCCTTGGAACTTCAGCCGTTCACCAACACATTGAAAAGGCTAATTCTCTTGAGTCAAACACAACATCTGGTACTTCCTTAGACAGACCCATGCTGTTGTCTTAGCAACAATGTGGAAGGAATTTGCCATGGTTTTCTTCCAGGATTTTGCTGTATTTCCCAGCCTAGATATCTCTAGACTTTCCCAGCAGCTTATGTAGGAAAAACGGGGCTTACTTTGTGCGTTTATCCCAGACTTTCGACAAATTACTTATTATGATCTGTCATACATAGTTTGATTCTATCAATCCAGAGATAATTATGGGGACCATCTGGAAGTTCTGCTCCATCTGCAGAGGCCATAAGGAGATACAAACCACTCTGTAATCCACATTAAGCTATCGGCATGGAAATACAATTTATAGTTTGGAACTGCCAGTCTTTCAAATCCTATAAACTCTTGAATTTAATCCTGGCTCTTTACTGGACTGTATGTTGATAAATCTGAAGCTGCAAAGATAAGAATTACGGTAAAACCATGGGTGGTAAGATGCATGAACACAGGAAAGTTCGACATGGGTAAAGATTAAATGAAATGACTACAAATTGACATTTTAGGCATCTGCAATTTGAGATAGACTGGGATCTGATACTCTCAGTCAGACGATCATAGGACATGAAAATTCAAGAAGAAATGATGTTGCTTTTATAGTTAGAAAAGATGTAGCAAAAACAATACTCGGCTACAATAAGCATATAATATTTATTAGGTTTTGTGTAATCCCTTTAATATGGCTGTTATTCACATTTTTCCTCTAACCACCAACACAAAAGAAGGTGTTGGTGGCTTCTATAGAATAGAATAGAATAGAATAGAATAGAATAGAATAGAATAGAATAGAATAGAATAGAATAGAATTTATTGGCCAAGTGTGATTGGACACACAAGGAATTTGTTTTGGTGCATATGCTCTCAGTGTACATAAAAGAAAAAGAAAAAAAATACCTTCATCAAAGGTACAACATTTAAACACAAATGATGGTCATAGGTTGCAATTTAACCCTTAATGATAGCAACAAAAAGTTACATATAAAACATAAAAGAAAAGATTGTAATTGCAGATTGATAGCTAGATAGATAGAATTCTTTATTGGCCAAGTGTAATTGGACACATAAGGAATTTGTCTTTGGTGCATATGCTTTCAGTGTACATAAAAGAAAAGATACATTCATCAAGAACCATAAGGTACAACACTTAATGACAGTTATAGGGTACAAATAAGCAATCAAATCATACTAGGAAACAATCAATATAAATCATAAAGATACAACAAGTTATAGTCATTCAGTCATAAGTGGGAGGAGATGGGTGATAGGAAAGATGAGAAGATTAATAGTAATAGTAATGCAGACTTAGTGCATAGTTTGACAGTGTTGAGGGAATTATTTGTTTAGCAGAGTGATGGTATTGGGGAAAAAACTGTTCTTGTGTCTAGTTGTTCTGGTATGCAGTGCTCTATAGCGTCTTTTGAGGGTAGGAGTTGAAAAAATTTATGTCCAGGATGTGAGGGGTCTGTAAATACTTTCACAGCCTTCTTTTTGACTCGTGCAGTATACAGGTCCTCAATGGAAGGCAGGTTGGTAGTAATAGTTTTTTCTGCAGTTCTAATTATCCTCTGAAGTCTGTGTCTGTCTTGTTAGGTTGCAGAACCAAACCAGACAGTTATAGAGGTGCAAATGATAGACTCAATAATTCTTCTGTAGAACTGTATCAGCAGCTCCTTGGGCAGTTTGAGCTTCCTGAGTTGAACATTCTTTGTTGTGCTTTTTTGTTGATATTTTATGGAATTCCCAAGTTGGAAACATGAAAGAAAAAAATGTAGTTGGATGGTGTGACTTAGGAAACCAAAATGGATCAGGAGACCAACTTATCAATTTCTTCCACTTCATAACTAATGCTGTCTTCAAGCAGCCAAAACAATGCCTGTATATGGACATGGGCATCACTAGATAGACTATATAGAAATCAGATTGACCATATTATTGTTAAAAGGAGGTGGAAGAGCAAAGATGTAGCATCAAAGACATGGCTAGATGCAGAAAAATGGGGAACGATATGACCCGTTTGAAAGCTTTCTAGAAGCCAACGAACTGCAGGGAGTTCCAGATAACCGCAAAAGGGCTTATTTCTTAAGCCACTGTGGTCCGGAGGTCATCGATATTGTGGAAGCCCTGGCAGAGCCAACGCCGATACAATCGGTATCGTGGCCAACTCTGCAAACCCTACTAAAAAACCACTCGCCCCACACCATCCAAATACGTGCGGCGGTTTGAATTCGGAGAGCGAAGACAGATGGAGGCGAATCCATCGGTGACTACATGGCCGCCCTAAGAAGCGTCCAAGGACTGCGGATACCGAGACCTAGACGAGGTGCTGCTCGAGCAACTCATCCGAGGGGTCAAAGACATCCGTTTGCGGCGCGGCTGCTAGCAAAGAGCAACCTAAGGTGGCCAACGCCTGGACGGCCAGAGCACATGAAATGTCCACCCAAGCGGCGGAGACACTGCAAAGCCTCTCCCACCAAAGGCGAGCACAAAGCCGGCTCCAGTGCACCAGGAGGAGGTTCAGACCGAATCCGGCGGTGAAGATGAGGAAGGGTCTGCCGAACCGAGAAACGCGACAAAGAGGACCGAGGCGAATGCGGAAGCTGCGGAGGTCAACACCAGCGCCAACGCTGCAAGTTTAAGGACGCAACATGTCGGCGGTGTGGAAAGAAGGGCACCTAGCTCAAGTCTGTCGAGCTCCCCAACCTTCCCGCCGAAAATTCAAATCGCCAATCAGAGCGCGGATCGGCAAGGCGACCCGCGATTGGCTCAAACAAAAAGGCGCGGATTCAAACCAAACGACTGTGGTCATAGGCGCGCCTCAACCCGAGTGGAGAAGAAGATCTTCACCAAACCTAAAATAGAGGAGTAAGGTGCCGCTTGAAGTGGACACGGGTCAGCCATCACCATCATGTCCTGGGACACTTTGGTGAAGTCACTGCCATCAGTCGCAAGCGCCACCTGCAATCCCAACGGTTACGGGTCCACGATTACCAGGGAAATCGAATCCCTGTTCGAGGGACCACCTCCGTCCGCGTCGAGTACGGACCTCACAAGAAGACCCTGCCCATCACGATCGTCGAAGGGACCCTGCCCAGTCTGTTGGGACTAGACTGGTTTCGTGCCCTGGGCATGGGAGTGACTGGCATCTACAGAAGTGACTGTAACCTGAAAGACATTCTCTTTAACGAGTTCAAGATGTCTTCAAGGACTGCCTGGGCAAGTACAAGGGGACCCCTATTTCCTTCAACTTAGACCCCAGGTAGCCCCATTAGGCTTAAGGCGAGGAGAGTCCCTTTTGCCCTAAAACCAAAATTGACAAGGAGCTAGATAAGCTCATAAATCAGGGATTTTGGTGCCAGTCGATCACGCAAAGTGGGAGACGCCAATCGTCACCCCATAAAACCAGATGGGTCAATTAGAATTTGCGCTGACTACAAGGCGACGCTAAACAAAGCCTTACAGAAAAGCGCTTACCGGTTCCGTGGTGCAACACTTACTGCACTCTTTGGGGCAAGGGCAAGTCTTTGCAAAGTTAGACTTGGCCCAAGCCTACCAACAACTGCCCGTAGACGCCAACACAGCCAAGCCCAAACGATTGTAACTCACAGGGGGCCTTCAAGTGCACCCGATTGCAATTTGGGGTGAGTGTGGCACCAGGGCTGTTCCAAAACCTAATGGAACGACTTCTGCAAGGGCTCCCAGGGTAGTTCCTACTTGATGATGTCTTGATATCAGCGGAAAACGAGAGGAATTGGGGAGCGTTAAGAAAGGTTCTGGGCATTTTCCGGACAGCGGATTAAAGTCAAGCAAACAAATGCCAGATAGGGGTCGAATCCGTCGATTCTTGGGCTACCGGATAGACAAGAAAGGAATTCACCCACTGAGAGCAAGGTCAAGGCAATTAGAAGGCTCCAGCGCCCAAAAACAAAGCAGAGCTGCAGGCATTCCTGGGGCTAGTGAATTTTACGGTCTTTTAAAAACAAAGCGACCGTTGCTGAACCGCTGCATAGGCTCTTAGGAAAAATACTGTTTGGTCTTGGGGAAAGTCGGAAAATAGGGCTTTGAAGCAGTAAAAACCTGCTCTCAAGTGATAGCCTGCTCATCCAATATCATAACACTTTGCCCCTAGTGCTGGTTTGCGATGCCTCCCCTTATGGGGTGGGGGCTGTGCTCAGCCACAGACTTCCAAATGGCACAGAAGCCCCTATAGCTTTCTACTCTAGAACGATGTCCTCCCCAGAGAGGAACTATAGCCAGTTAGATAAAGAAGCACTAGCCATTGTGTCAGGGTGAAAAATTCCACGAATATGTATTTGGGCGGATTTTGAAATTGTGACTGACCACAGACCGCTGTTAGGAATACTGGCTGGCGACCGCCCAACGCCTGTGGCACTTTCGCCACGATTGACCCGATGGACTATTTTCTTAGCCGCTTATTCGTACAAGCTGCAGCATCGACCAGGAAAAGAAGTGGGGCATGCGGACGCTAAGCAGATGCCCACTACCAGGCGATCAAGACCCCACCCGGGACGCCCATCCTGCTGATTGACTCTTTGGACTCTGGCCCAGTCACATCTAAGGAAGTGGCTCGGGCATCATACCGGGACATTGTGTTAAGGACTGTACTCGGTTGGGTACAAGAGGGTGGCCCGCTGCGCGGCGAAAGGTTTAAGGAATTTGTTAAAAGCGTGATGAGCTCTCGGCTCAAGGGGTGCCTGTTATGGGGTGATCGTGTGGTAATCCCGGATAAATTAAGGGAAAGGTATTGGACCTCCTCCACGAGGGTCACCCAGGGATCAAGGATGAAGGGGCTAGCAAGAAGCTATGTGTGGTGGCCACTCATGGATTCAGAAATTGCTGAGAGGGTAGGGAAATGCCAGGCTTGCCAAGAGTCCAGACCCCTACCACCAACGGCCCCAGTCAGGGAATGGGGAAAACCCCAAGGGCCCTGGTCAAGAATCCACATTGATTTTGCTGGCCTTTCCACGGCCAAACCTTCCTAGTGGTTGTCGACGCATTCTCCAAATGGTTAGAAATCATACTTATGAAATCCACTACGGCCGAGGCAGTAATCGCAGCCCTGCGCCACCTATTCGCAACCCACGGGTTGCCTGACACTCTGGTGTCCGACAACGCCCGCAATTCACGGCAGCCCAGTTTGAAGAATACCTGGCAGAGGAGGGCATCCGACATGCCCTCTCTGCGCCTTTCCACCCTGCGTCGAATGGCCTTGCAGAGCGTTCCGTCCGGAGCGCTAAGGAGGCATTGTCCAGGCACAAGCCAGGTGACTGGCAACAAAAGATAGATTTCTTTCTGGCCGTTCAGCATAGAACCCCAAGCACTGCTACCGGCAGAAGCCCAGCCGAACTATTGATGGGACGGAAACTCCGGTGCCCACTTGACCGTTTGAATCCCCATTACACACCAGAGGGTTACAAGGGGAAATAGAAAACGAGAGGAATGGGTATAGGCGACAGAGTGTGGGCCCGCAACTATGGGGACGGCCCAAGTTGGCTCGCAGGGCAAATCATAAAAGCAACCGTCCAAAGTCATACTTGGTCGAATTACAAGACAACCGAGTATGGAGGCGCCACATAGATCAGATAAGGAAACGAATAACAGAACAACCCGAACCAAATGAGACAGATATGACCAATCCTTATTTGAACCCACAGCTGACCATAACCCGGAGGCGCAAGACTTAGCTGAGGTCCCGGAGGTCCAGCGACGCCATCAGGTTCCCGAGGGAATCGGCAGGGAAAATTACAAAAGTAATCCAAGGCCGGATGGCCAAGAAAAAGAGTCTACAAGTAATCCAGGGCCCGTTGGCCTAGAGAAAGAGCTGGGAGGAGAAAACAGCCCCTCCGACCAGCTCAAAACACCACCCAGAACTGAACCGCGCAGGTCTGAAAGAACTAGGAGACGCCCAGGTTATTTGCGTGACTACGTCGAATAATAACATGTAAATAAAATGTAAATAGAGGCAAAGTGTTTTCTGGGAGGGGAGGAGTGTTATGTATTCATGTTTGTACCTTTAAATATTTGAGCGGGAAATCAGCACGTTGCTGATTGGACGAAGCCTCCAGCAGAACTGTATAAAAGGAGAGGTTTTTCCCCCAGCCTGTTGCTGGGTTCACCATATATTAAAGAGCTGTTGTCACTACCCTGGTCTCCAGCCTCGTTACTTCCAGAACTTAACAATGGTATTGGGGAAAAAACTGTTCTTGTGTCTAGTTGTTCTGGTATGCAGTGCTCTATAGCGTCTTTTGAGGGTAGGAGTTGAAAAAATTTATGTCCAGGATGTGAGGGGTCTGTAAATACTTTCACAGCCTTCTTTTTGACTCGTGCAGTATACAGGTCCTCAATGGAAGGCAGGTTGGTAGTAATAGTTTTTTCTGCAGTTCTAATTATCCTCTGAAGTCTGTGTCTGTCTTGTTAGGTTGCAGAACCAAACCAGACAGTTATAGAGGTGCAAATGATAGACTCAATAATTCTTCTGTAGAACTGTATCAGCAGCTCCTTGGGCAGTTTGAGCTTCCTGAGTTGAACATTCTTTGTTGTGCTTTTTTGTTGATATTTTATGGAATTCCCAAGTTGGAAACATGAAAGAAAAAAATGTAGTTGGATGGTGTGACTTAGGAAACCAAAATGGATCAGGAGACCAACTTATCAATTTCTTCCACTTCATAACTAATGCTGTCTTCAAGCAGCCAAAACAATGCCTGTATATGGACATGGGCATCACTAGATAGACTATATAGAAATCAGATTGACCATATTATTGTTAAAAGGAGGTGGAAGAGCAAAGATGTAGCATCAAAGACATGGCTAGATGCAGAAAAAAGTGAACTGCTCATGTACAAGCTCCATGTTAAGCTAAAGAAGAAAAAAGCCAGTCAGTTTCCACAGTGTAATCTTGAACATGTGTCCACCATTTTCAAGCAGAACATTAGAAAGTCTTGAAACTCATTGATCAAATACCACTCGCTAATAAAGGACTGAGAAACATCTGTGAAGATGCTGGAGATGGAAACAAAATGGAAAAACAAGGAAAATCTTTCAAAAGATCTCAGAACTCAAAAAGAGTTTCCAGCAGAGGTGGTATTCAGCAGGTTCTGACCAGTTCTGGAGAACCAGTAGCGGAAATTTTGAGTGGTTCAGAGAACCAGTAAATACCACCTCTGACTGGCCCTGCCCCCATCTATTCTCTGCCTCCCGAGTCCCAGCTGATTGGGAGGAAATGGGGATTTTGAAGTAACCTTCCCCTGGAGTGGGGAGGGAATGGAGATTTTACAGTATCCTTCCCCTGCGATGCCCACTAAGCCATACCACACCCACCAAGCCATGCCCACAGAACTGATAGTAAAAAATTTTAAATGCCACCACTGGTCTCCAACCTCAAATTGGTAAGCTAAAGGATGCCAATGGATAGTTAATAACCAATTCAAAGGAGAGCAAACTTACTTACAAGAGCCTGGTGGGAAACTTCCAACCAGGCAAGAAGGAGGAGTCAATCAAGAAAATATTTGCAGATCCCTCGCATCCTGGACATAAACTGTTTCAACTCCTACCCTCAAAACGACGCTATAGAGCACTGCACACCAGAACAACTAGACACAAGAACAGTTTTTTCCCAAAGGCCATCACTCTGCTAAACAAATAATTCCCTCAACACTGTCAGACTATTTACTGAATCTGCACTACTATTAATCATTTCATAGTTCCCATCACCAATCTCTTTCCACTTATGACTGTATGACTATAACTTGTTGCTGGCAATCCTTATGATTTATATTGATATATTGATCATCAATTGTGTTGTAAATGTTGTACCTTGATGAACGTATCTTTTCTTTTATGTACACTGAGAGCATATGCACCAAGACAAATTCCTTGTGTGTCCAATCACACTTGGCCAATAAAATTCTATTCTATTCTATTCTATTCTATTCTATTCTATTCTATTCTATTCTATTCTATTCTATTCTATTCTATTCAAGTGGGGATCTAGCTTTGAGTTCTTGCTGAAGCTGCAAGAGGCTTAAGCTTGAGCACATGAAGTTCCATGAATATCTTTTTTCCCCCAAATTTTTTATTTTATAAACAAACATACAATACATAATCAGTTGTTCGGTGTATTATCTAGGTGTTTCTTCAGTGACTTATTATTGTTGTTGTTGTTGTTGTTGTTGTTGTTAGTCCTCCTATCATCATCCTTTCTTGATATTTTCCATTCCTTTATTACCACATTCTCCCCACAATTCATTTATTATAACATTCTCTTATTTATTATTAATTCATTTGTCTATATCTCTTGTCTAACCAATGGTAAAATTGTCCCCATATCTTGAAATATTCCATGTCCTCTTTTTCTTTAATTATCAAAATCAATCTATTCATTTCTGCACAGTCTAATATTTTCTTGACTACTTCCCCTTCTGAAGGGATTTTCTCTGCTTTCCATCTTTGCACAAATACTATCCTCACTGCAGTTATTACATGTATAATCAAATATATATAGTCTTTACTGATTTTCTCTGGAAGGATATCCAATAGGAACAGTTCAGGTTTTAAATCAATATGTTGTTGAACCATTTCTTCTAACCATGTTTTAATTCTACTCCAATAATTTCTGGCTTCTGGACGTGTCCACAACATATGGTAATATGATCCTAGTATCTGATGGCTCCAACATTTAGCTGATGTTTTTGCCAATTTTTCAGGTGGCATATGCCACCTATAAAACATTTTGTATTGATTCCTTTATATGCAGGGGACATTGTTAGTTCCATGAATAACTGCAGAAAAAATAATTGCTACCAACCTGCCTTCCATTGAGGACCTGTATACTGCACGAATCAAGAAGAGGGCCGTGAAAATATTTACAGACCCCTCGCATCCTGGATATAAACTGTTTCAACTCCTACCCTCAAAACGACGCTATAGAGCACTGCACACCAGAACAACTAGACACAAGAACAGTTTTTTCCCGAAGGCCATCACTCTGCTAAACAAATAATTCCATCAACACTGTCAAACTATTTACTGAATCTGCACTACTATTAATCTTCTCATAGTTCCCATCACCAATCTCTTTCCACTTATGACTGTATGACTGTAACTTGTTGCTGGCAATCCTTATGATTTATCTTGATATACTGACCATCAATTGTGTTGTAAATGTTGTACCTTGATGAACGTATCTTTTCTTTTATGTACACTGAGAGCATATGCACCAAGACAAATTCCTTGTGTGTCCAATCACACTTGGCCAATAACATTCTATTCTATTCTATTCTATTCTATTCTATTCTATTCTATTCTATTCTATTCTATCTTGACCTCTTAATATGGTGCATAGTTGTGAAAAAAGACCATTTTAGCTTCTTATTCTTTATAAACATTCTATGAAGAAAAAAAAATCATGAGCCACAATCCCTCTTTTTCAAAACTGCAAGAAATGTAAGGAGAAAACATTCTAAGACGCCAAAGGCTTTTTCTTCCTCAAGAAAAATAACTACTTTTTGTTTATTTTTATTTATCTTCTTGATAGATTCAAAATCCATTTAATGTTGATATATATACATACACATACATACATACCGTAAAGTGTATCCATTTGGTTTAAAAGTCATTTTCTTTACAAATATTGCTGTGAAAAATCTATAATCTACATTCACTAAACAAATAGATCTGTATGACAGGAGAAGTTGAATTTTTTTCCTTCTTTATAAATCAAAATGATAAAGGTTTCTTCACATGACACGTGAAGTACTTCATATTCCTGAGTCTCATTTGTTACTTGAGTTAAATGTTTAACAAGAATTTCTTGAAAGCTCTCATAATTAATAAGTGGAACGACTTGCCTGCAGAAGTTGTGAATGCTCCAACACTGGAAATTTTTAAGAAAATGTTGGATAACCATCTGTCTGAGATGGTGTAGGGTTTCCTGCCTGGGCAGGGGGTTGGACTAGAAGGCCTCCAAGGTCCCTTCCAACTCTGTTGTTGTTGTTGTTGTTGTTGTTGTTGTTGTTGTTGTTATTATTATTATTATTATTATTATTATTATATCCTGGAATTGTATTCATAAGTGTTTTGGAATTTTAGAAGAAGCTCTTTAGTTCCTGACTTGTTCATTTAGTTTCCAGCTTTTTAATCTAGAAGTTCTGCTACAGGACTAGGAAAATCTCCCTCTCAAGAAGTACAGGTAATCTTTGATTTATGACCAGTTGCTTAATGACAGTTCGAAGTTATAGCACTAGCACTTAGATTTATATACCGCTTTACAGTACTTTTACAGGCCTCTCTAAGCGGTTTACAGAGTTAGCCTATTGGCCCCAACAATCTGGGTCCTCATTTTACCCACCTCGGAAGGATGGAAGGTTGAGTCAACCATTAGCTGGTGGGGTTTGAATTGCCAAATTGCAGTCAGCCGGTAGTCAGCAGAAGTAGCTGCAGTACTGCACTCTAACCACTGCGCCACCAATCCTCTTATGATAGACTTCCTTCTCTTAACATTATTGGTAAGAGTACACAAAGGTTTTTTTCTCAGCCAAAAGTATCTCCACACAAAACAGAGAGGGCGGTTTGTATCTAGCTGTCCTAAAATACAGTTGTCGAAAATGTCACATTTTTCTTCTTCTCGAGTATATTTGGAAATGCATCTGATAAAATCTCAGTTAGTCTACCTCACAGCTTTAAAAGAGTTTTACTTCCTTTTACTTCCGATTCAATATTGCTTCTTTTTAAAAAAAAAGTGCATATTGCAAATAAATTGTGTCACAATTTTCTCCATCATGCTATCCAAGAATTTCATTAGTAAACTTCCTAAATTTCCAAGGTTTCATCACTATTCAGGTCAAGGCAGAGGCGGAATTTAGCCGGTTCGGGAAAACCGGTAGTGGCAATGTGAGGGTGGGCCCCTACCCGCCACCCACTCTCCTAGGCGCAATCCCATCCTATATTGCTGTGTTTTTTTATGCCACACACATGTGCGGACGGAGCACCACAAGCCAATTGACATGTTGTTTGGAGTCACACGCATGTGCGGATGGCACACACGAGCAAATTGCCCTGTTATTTGACATTGCACGCATTTGTGGATGGTGCACGTTGAGCGAAGCGAGCATGCGCATGCACACACTCACATTTCCGGTGCTGGGTGAACCAGTTGTAATAGAATGTGAATCCCACCTCTGGGTTGAGGTAAATCTTAAATAAAATTTCCATTTCTCTTTCTAAGTCCTCTTTACCTAAATCCTACTTCTGAACTCTAGGTTGTTTTTACAAAAACTAGAATCGTTCATTTGTCCCGTGGCAGCCTTGAGAGAATCCTATTTTGCTTCTGGATCTTGTTGCATTTGCAGATGTAATTTAGAAAGATTAATAAGGAAAGATAACATTCCTTATGTTGGAGCTCCCTCTTGGGGTTAAAACAAAACCTAAGGGATTTAAAAGGAAGGTAAAAAGAGGGGAAATGGAACCAGTTCAAACCGGTTTGGAACAAGTTGTGTAGCATGCATCTGTCTGAAACCAAAAAGTAATGAAAATATTATCCAGAGACAATTATGTCAAATAAAATAAAATGTCCAAATGAGTAAAGGTTCTTGACGGGACAATTGTATTGGAAAAGAGTTTCATATCAAAACAAATTAATATTTTGCTCAGAAAAGGAAAGAAACATGAAAAAAGACCCCTCGCTTTATCAACCAAATTCATTGTTCTTGTCAATAGTTGAAATGTGCAGTTCTACATTTTATTAAAACGAAGACAATGAGCTGACAAGATGACAATAGTCAGCGTAGAAAATTGATGTGTTAAATAAGAGAAGGAAAAGGAATCTCAACCAGAAAAGTTTCAACAGCGGTTCAGAAACAAACAATTCAAAGGTTGAGAAAGTTGGAGAAATATGATGAAAAGGAGGAGGAGGAGGAAGAAGAGGAGCAGGAGAAGGAGTGGGGAAGAGGAAAGGAGGAGGAGGAGGAGGAAGAGAAATTGTGGGTGCACAGTATAGAAAAATTATCCCTGATGAGTCACCATCTTGTACTCTTTAATAAATACCATTTCATCAGTCCTACATTAAGGTCTTTCTAATGGTTTTTCATTATTTTAGATACTTCAAGGGGCAAAGGAAATGTCACTACTATTTTAACCTAAGCTGATCGTGAAAGACCAGGCAAGGTCGAATTTGCTTAGTGTTTGGATTACTGATTACTGTTATAAAACTCTGAGACTACTAGGTTGTCAAAAAAATTAAAATAAAACAAAAACCATTCTGGAGGAAAAAGCAAAAAACTTCCATTTTTGGACAAAAAACTGCACAGACATGTTTTTGGTGTAACAAGAGTCAAGGTCAGCCAAGGGAGAGTTTAACTTTCTTACCCTTTTTTGTAAAGTCTTTGTTTTTATTTTAGAAACATTTCCAAAGGTCACATACAATTTTGCTGCCAATTCTGTTGCGCTTGGATGAATTGTATTTTTTATTATCACTGATTTTATTATATGTGCTGGCTTTTTAGAATCTCTACTACATGACTGTTTTAATCATTTTTATGCTATTTTATTTTATATCAGCTTTACTGATTTATACATTCTAGGTAACAATAAATGTTGAAAAGTCCAGAAATGAAAAAAAAATTCATCCAGAACTTTTATTTTTAGGGATAAGTACATTATTTGGATCTTTATCGTGGATACACAGATTTCTCTCCATCATGGAATAAGATAAGATTGCGTTATCATTATCTTTTAAACATTAACTCAGACAACATAGCTTGTGGTAAAATAAACCATCAAAAATAAAAATGGGAAGTAAAACTGTGTTTGTCTAATTTATCAAACCCAGCAAGCTGCGAGCAAAACATGAATTTCTGATAAGAATTTGACGGATGCATTAATTATTCTTGTATTACTCTTCTATTAATAGTATTTTTCCCCCACTTTCTACCCTCTTTCCTGTCTCCCTTTGGTCCACAAGCAACAAACTAAACAGCTCAGTCGAGCAGAAACAATATATAATCACCCAACATTTGATCTCTGGGACAGATTTTTAGAAACAGCCATGAGCCACAGAAAAACCTGCTCCTACATGGAAAAGATAATTCTTCTAGAATAAATTAACAGAGTTGGAAGGGACCTTGAAGATCTTCTAGTCCAACCTCCTGCTTTGGCAGGAAACCCTAAACCACTTCAGACAAGTGGCATCCAACTTCTTAAAAACTTCCAGTGTTGGAGCATTCGCAACCTCTGGAGGCAAGTTGTTCCACTGATTAATTGTTCTGTCAGGAAGTTTCTCCTTAGTTCTAAGTTGCTTCTCTCCTTCATTAGTTTCCACCCATTAACCAAGAACACTCCTTTCTATTCTGTTCCTGGAGATTATATAGTGTTTTATTATTATTATTATTATGTTAAAAAATACTGCAATAAACCCCCTCTCTTGGTCATCCTGCCCTTGTTCTTTCTTGCTCACAAGCCGTCCCATGCCCGAGGGACCCCAGACTGCCTCATCCTGGTCCTCCCCACATTCCTCCAGAGCCAACAAGGCCACCCCCTTGACCTCCATTGGCCCCAGCTCTGGCTCATTCTCTTGGACTCAGGCTCTGACGGGGCCATGACAGTAGCCCTCTGACTGGGGTGCTCAAATAAATCAAAATGGCCACTGAGATCACGTTATAGCAGGGGTGAAATGCTCCCGGTACGGACCGGATCGGCTGATCCGGTAGCAATGACGGCGGGTGGTTCGGAGAACCGGTAGCAAAAATCCCTCCCCCCACCCCACATGCCCAGCTGAGCCACGCGATCATCAGAGCCTTTTTTTTTTACTTTTAAAAGCACTTTTTAAACAACCTCTTCAGACAAAGAGGTTGTAAAAAAATGCTTTTAAAGGGTTAAAACAAGGCTCTGACGATCCCAGCTGAGGTGCCTGATCGTCAGAGGCATTTTTTTTTTACTTTTAAAAGCATTTTTAAAAGGTAAAAAAGCTGAAGCCTGCTAGGCAAAAAATGGGGTGAGGGGTTTGTTTGAGAGAGAGACAGAGAGGGAGAGAGAGAGAGAAAGCGAGAGAAAAAGAAAGAAAGAAAGAAAAAGAAAGAAAGAAAGAAAGAAAGAAGAGAGGAGGGAGGAGGAAGAAAGAAAGAAAGAAAGAAAGAAGAGAGAGAGAGGGGGAGGGAGGGAGGAAAGAAAGAAAGAAAGAAAGAAGAGAGAGGAGGGAGGGAGGGAGGAGGAAGAAAGAAAGAAAGAAGAGAGAGAGAGAGAGGGAGGGAGGAGGGAGGAAAGAAAAGAAAGAAAGAAAGAAAGAAAGAAAGAAAGAAAGAAAGAAAGAAAGAAAGAAAGAAAGAGGGAGGGAGGGAGGGAGGGAGGGAGGAAAAAGGAGAGGAAGGACGGACTACAAACCTGGCACTAGACGCAGCTTCAGAGGATAATCCAGAGCTGGAAGGGTGGCTTGGTGGTCATGTGACTGAGTGGGCATGGCCAACTTGAAGTCACTCAGGGCAAGGTGGGGCGGCACCTTGCTGTGAGTGACATGAAGTTGGCCACGCCCACTCAGTCACATGACCAATGCTGCAGAGACAGGGCGATTTCCCCTGAGGGATAGCCAGAGCTTCGCCGCCTCCTCTTTTCCTCAAAGGAGCTGCCTCCAAGTCCTTGCAAAGGGACACACACACAACACAACACAACACAACAGACTCACACACAATGTAAAAGCAGTTGCACTTCACCCAAAATGGCCCCTGCAACAGCAGGAACCTCACACAGCCAGAAAAAGCTCAAAAGCCAACTTTCACATTTTGCACACACACAACAAAACACAACACAACACAACTGATTCACACACAATGTAAAAGCAGCTGCATTTCACCCAAAATGGCCCCTGAACCAGCAGGAACCTCACACAGCTACAAAAAGCTCAAAAACCAACTTTCACACTTTACACACATACAACACAACACAACACAACTGACTCACACACACACACACACACACACACAAAATGCCACATACAGCTTTGTGAGATTCTGTGTGTTTGTGTAGTTAGAGTGAAACACTATAGAAACACACCAAATCTCAGAAAGCTGCATAAATATTTTATTATTTTATTTATATTTTTTAGATCAGGGGTCTTCAACCTCAGTAACTTTAAGGTTTGTGGGCTTCAACTCTCAGAATTCCTCAGCCAGCAAAGGCACTGAGGAGATGGATTGCAGGCAGGCAGGCAGGCAGATTCAGTTGCTAGCTGATGCAACTGATTGCAGAAGCCGAAGGAAAGCAAGCCGAAAGGAGCAGTAATTATGTAATTGAGGAGGGGGGATTGGGTGGGTGAGAGGAAAAAAAGATTTTAAAAAGCTCCTCTGACGATCCCAGCTGAAGTTGCTTAATCGCAACCCAAAACCTCTTAACTCAGCTGGGATCGCCAGAGGAGCCTTTTAAAACTTTTTGTTTTTACAACCTCTTCGGCCTGAAGAGGTTGTTAAAAAAAAAACCACTTTTGAAGGGTTCTGATGATCCCTGCTCAGCCGTGGGATCATCAGAGGGGGTTTTTTTTACTTTTAAAAGGCTTTTTTTGGCTGAAAAAAAGATGCTTTTAAAAGTAAAAAAAAAAAACCTCTGATGATCGGGGAACTGGTTCGGGAGCTTGGCTAGCCAGCCATTACTACTGGTTCTCTGAACGCCAGCAGATTTTTTCTACTGGCTCTCCAGAACCGGAGCAAACCGGGGGCAACCCACCACTGATTTGAAGTTACAATGGTTTCATTCCCCACTTTTTGGGTGCTTGGAAAAGTTAGTTTTTATTCCCATTTTGAGTGTCCTAATCACGTGACCACAATTTGCTATGTTTTTTGCTGGTTTCTGACATTCACTTCCAGTTTCTGGCCAAAAAACACCCATTGGGGAAAATTAATTTCCTTAACAGCCATGGCAATCGCTAAATAACTGCTGTAAAAAACCAGATCTGGTCACGTGATGTCTTAGACTGCAATGACTTATAACTGTAATTCCAGACTCATTTTGGTCATAAGTTGAGGACTACCTGTATAAGTTGATCCCATCGTCTAGGCCAGGGGTCTGCAAACTTGGCTCTTTTAAGACTTGTGGACTTCAATTCCCAGAGTTGGCTGAGGAACTCTGGGAGTTGAAGTCCACAAGTCTTAAAAGAGCCAAGTTTGCAGACCCCTGGCCTAGGCAATATAGGAATCCCTAATTCTTTATTCCACCCATGTTTTAACCTCTGCATATCAGATTGACCTACAAGAGTTCATTTAGTCACTGTTCAAAGTTACAACAGCAGGGAAAAAAGTGACTTATGACCATTTTTCACACTTACAACCATTGCAACATCCCCTTGGTCACGTGATCAAAATTCAGATGCTTGGCAACTGGTTCATATAATGGTTGCTATGTCCCAAGGTCACGTGACCACCTGTTCTGTTTCCCTCCCCCCAATACTCCCAGCAAAGAGTCAGTCAGAGGCCTCCTTTTCTCCTTTTATTTACATAGATAGATGTCCTGGCCACGTCTACCCACGGGCCTGCCAAGTTTCTGGAGATAACGAGGAAATTATAGATAAGGCCAGAATTACTCACGAATATATTCTTCCCTCCATTGATACAGTTTGCCCGCGCAAATTCATTGCTTTGTCCAAGACAAAAAACCAGGAAGTCCCGCCTCCTATTTATAGTCTCTGCAGATGTCACTGCATGACAATTATTACTTGGCTTTATCCCAACGCCGCTTCTGCTGCGCGCGCCGGTCACATCTGCGCAGTCTTGCATCACTCCAAAACTGTTCTTGGGGCGTTGCCAAATCAGAAGAAGGCTCCAGAGAATCAGGCCTTGCCGGCCCCTCCTCCTCCCTTTGAGTGGGTGCCAGGGAGGGAGAGGGCTCAAGAGAAGCAGGGCTTGCCAGGTCTTCTCCCTCACTTTCTGAATCATCCGAGTCCAGGAGTCCGGGTCCAGGAACCTGGGTCACAACATCACCTTTTGCGGCCTTCTCACAAGCAAAGTCAATGGGGAAGCCAGATTCACGTCACAACTGTGTTGCTAACGACTACAGTGACTGATTCACTTAACAACCGTAGCAAGAAAAGTCATAAAATGGGCAAAACTCACTTAACAGATGCTTCACTTAGCAACATCAATTCTGGGCTTAAATTTTGATTGTAAGTTGAGGACTACCTGTACTGACAACAAATACCTTTAAAGATTGTAGTTTTTTTTCCAATAGAACAGAATAGAATTCTTTATTGGCCAAGTGTGATTGGACACACAAGGAATTTGTCTTTGGTGTATATGCTCTCGGTGTACATTCGGAGAATAAAATACATTCGTTGAAAATAAAAAGATGTAACAGTGATAGTCTTTGGATACTAATAAGCAATCAAATCATACTAGGAAACAATAAAACAATATAAATTGTAAAAGGTACAAGCAACAAGGTTATAGTCATAAGTGAGAGGAGAAAGGTAGTAGTAAGGATGAGGAGAAGAAGAATAGTAATAGTTAATAGATAATAGTAGTGCAGACTTAGTGAATAGTTTGACAGTGTTGTGGGAATTACTTGTTTAGCAGAGTGATGGCATTCAGGAAAAAAACTGTCCTTGTGTCTAGTTGTTCTGGTGTGCGGTGCTCTGTAGCATCGTTTTGAGGGTCGGAGTTGAAACAATTTATGTCCAGAATATGAAGGGTCTGTAGGTATTTTCACAGCCCTCTTTTTGACTCGTGCAGTATACAGGTCCTCAATCGAAGGCAGGTTGGTAGCAATTGTTCTTTTCTGCAGTTCTAATGATCCTCTGAAGTCTGTGTCTTTCTTGTTGGGTTGCAAAACCAAACCAGACAGTTATAGAGGTGCAGATGACAGACTCAATAATTCCTCTGTAGAACTGGATCAGCAGCTCCTGAGTTCCTGATTATTTCTAATTATCTGTTGAAGTCTGTGTTGTTTCAGTATCTCAGGTATTTCAAAAGCGGAAAATACTCTTGCTTCAAACAATGCCATTTACAGATGTTGTAGTTGTAAATATTGCCTTTGAGTTACATCTGATAGATATTTATCTCTCGGCACAGCACATGTTAAAAAGCTATGTACATTTTTCTTTCTAATCTGAGGTGATATCAAAAAAGGGTTTAATCTATTTGTCTCTTGCTTTTAAATGTTAATAGCTACTTCAGAACAGGTGAGCCAATTATTGCAGAAGAAACATCCATGTCTATTTGTTTTCATTTATGGAAATGAGAGCTCCGCATGTTAAAAGAGAGTTGTACTCAGTGGGAATAAGGTACATTAGAAATTGCCCCCCTCAAAAAAAAACGAAAAACCCTAAGATGAAGAACACATGGCTAATTTGAATGCAAAAGCGAGTGGCTCAAACAAGAGAGGAGGTTCAGATGGTCTGTCCATATTGGAAGAATAAAAGAAGATCAAACTGCAACATAAGGATACGGAGGAAGAGGAAACGGGCTGAGAGGAAGGGAGGAAAGGAGAAAGAATGTGGCTGGAAATGGTTAGAGTGCCTCAAAGAGACAAAAATGTTGTTGTTTTTTTAAATTGACACATGAAAAGGCCCTGCCTGAAGCAGGGTAGTGGATGAATGGGAGGAAGCAGGGACGATTTGTAAAAATAGTAGTGTATATGTTGTGGGGGTAAGTGAGATGTAGTTTCCTTTCCTTTCCACTTTTCTTCTTCTAATTTCTTTTGCTCAAAACCTCTTTGTTGTTTTGTCCATATTTTGCACAACCCTGGGTACCCCGAAAGGAAAAAGCATGAAACCTCTGTTGAGAATAGGTAGATAACCACTCGCAGAGCCAAAAAAATTTACATTGAATGGCATGATTCTTTAATTAGTAACAGTATATATAGCCTTTTGTTTTATAAACTGGTTTAACTCCTACCCTCAAAACGATGCTATAGAGCACTGCACACCAGAACAACTAGGCACAAGAACAGTTTCTTCCTGAATGCCATCACCCTGCTAAACAAATAATTCCCTCAACACTGTCAAACTATTTACTAAATCTGCACTACTATTAATCTTCTCATTGTTCTCATCACTCATCTCCTCCCACTTATGACTGTATGACTGTAACTTTGTTGCTAGTATCCTTAAGATTTATATAGACTGTTTCCTAATGGATTGCTTATTTGTACCCTATGACCAGTGGTGGGATTCAGCCAGTTCGCACCACTTCGGGAGAACCGGTTGTTAACTTTCTGAGCAGTTTGGTGAACTGGTTGTTGGAAGAAATCATTAGGGCAGAGAACCGGTTGTTAAATTACTTGAATCCCACCACTGCCTATGACTATCATTAAGTGTTGTACCTTATGATTCTTGATGAACGTATCTTTTCTTTTTATGTACACTGAGAGCATATGCACCAAGACAAATTCCTTATGTGTCCAGTCACACTTTGCTAATAAAAAATTCTATTCTGTTCTGTTCTGTTCTGTTCTATTCTGATTGCTTTCGTGATTTTTCTTCCTCATTTGCCTTTTTATCCTCGGCACAATCCTGTACGGGTTTTATTTCCCACTGCAAAGAAATTTTGCCCTTCTCAAATCTCATGTTAGAAGTAGAAATTCATATATTCTTCCCATTTTAATGTGCCTGCAAACATACTTTTTTCTTTCTGTCCTGTAACTACAACTTTCTATCAACTCTACATTAGGGTCATAAAACATCTTGAAAACGGATCACTATTTTGGGATGGGAGGAAAAGAGAAAGGTGCCCCCTAGATGTTGCTGAATTAGCAAACCCAATGTCCCTTCCTACTGTCCAGATCAGAACCAGAAATCTGCAACCAAAACGATCACAAATAGGTGGTCATCCCTCCAAGCCCTAACCAGATCCAACCCTGCTTATCTTTTTGAGGTTAGCCAAGGTTATGCTAAAAGACAATATAAATCAGGAAAGAGCCAAACAGGTGAGAAATGTGATTTTTACAAGATAAAGATGGATCTTGACAGATTTAAAACACTGAGCCCTATCTAACAAAATGAAATTCAACATAGAGAAAAGACAAGACCTAAGTTTAACTCATAGAATCATCTACTGTAACGTCCTTCCTGTTAAAGACTACTGTATTAATTGCAATAATACAAGAGCAACCAATAGATTTAAACTTAATGTCAACCGCTTTAATCTAGATTGCAGAAAATATGACTTCTGTAACAGAATCATCAGTGCTTGGAATACTTTGCCTGACTCTGTTGTCTCTTCCCATAATCCCAAAAGCTTTAACCAAAAACTTTGTATTATTGACCTCATCCCATTCCTAAGAGGACCATAAGGGGCGTGCATGTGTGATGCTTATATATATTGTTATGACAAATAAATAAATAAAAATAAATAAATAAATAAAAGTAAAGTTTTACACGTAGGCAACAAAAACCAAAAGTACATGTACAGATTAGGCCACAACCCTGAAGATGAGCTGCTCAGGGCGCATGCATGCAGCCAAAAATGAACTTCCGGTTTCAGCTACTGAACTTCCGGTTTCAGCCAGCTACTCTTCCGTGTTTCTGGCGAGCGTGCACAAGCGACGATCAGCTGGCCGGTGCGCATGCTCACACAGGAAAATGGAAGACCAACTCTCCTAGTTTCCGGCACTGCTGCATGTGAAAAGGCCAGCCGATCATCACACGCACCTGTGCGCCAGAAACCTGGAAGAGGAACAGGTGATGCTGCACATGCCACTTCAGGCACATATGCCATAGGTTCACCAACACGGCTACAAGTTATATATGAAGAACGGTTGCCAGATTTGAGTTTGGCTAGTCTAGAGAAAAGAAGGACCAGGGGAGACATGATAGCCGTCTTCCAATATTTGAGGGGCTGCCACAGAGAGGAAGGGGGTCAAGCTATTCTCCAAAGCACCTGAAGTCCAGACGAGGAATAATGGATAGAAATTGATCAAGGAAAGATTCAACCTAGAAATAAGGAGACATTTATTTTACTTATTTATTTTTATTTATTTATTTGTCAATCATATATAAGATAACAGGTAAAAGTATAAACATAATTTGGATACATGAAAAGAGTAAGTAAAAAAGGAATATTAGGACAGGGACGGTAGGCATGCAGGTGCACTTATGCACGCCCCCTTACAGATCTCTTAGGAATGGGGAGAGGTTAACAGTAGACAGTTTAAGCTTAAAGTTTTGGGGGTTTGGGGAAGAAACTAGAGTCAGGTAGTGCATTCCAGGCACTGACCACTCTGTTGCTGAAGTTGTATTTTCTGCAATCGAGTTTGGAGCCGTTTACCTTGAGTTTATATCTATTATTTGCTCGTGTATTGTTGTGGTTGAAGCTGAAGTAGTCACTGACAGGTAGGACATTGTGGTAGATAATTTTATGTAACAATCAACGAATGGAACAGCTTTGCCTTCAGAAGCTGTGGGTACCCCAACACCTGAGACTTTCCAGAAGAGACTGGACAGCCATTTGTCGGAAATCTGTCCTGCTTGAACAGGGGGTTGGATTAATCAGGGGTCTCCAACCCTGGCAACTTTAAGCCTGGCAGACTTCAACTCGCAGAATTCTCCAGCAAAGCAAAGCTGGCTGGGGAATTCTGGGAGTTGAAGTCCTCCCAGCTTAAAGTTGCCAAGATTGGAGACCCCTGGACTAGATCAGGGGTCTCCAACCTTGGCAACTTTAAGACTTGTGGACTTCAACTCCCAGAGTTCCTCAGCCAGCAAAGCTGGCTGAGGAATCTGGGAGTTGAAGTCCACAAGTCTTAAAGTTGCCAAGATTGAGACCCTGACTAGATCAGGGTCTCAACCTTGGCACTTTAAGACTTGTGGACTTCAACTCCCAGAGTTCCTCAGCCAGCAAAGCTGGCTGAGGAATTCTGGGAGTTGAAGTCCACAAGTCTTAAAGTTGCCAGGGTTGGAGACCCCTGGACTAGATGACCTCTATGGTCCCTTCCAACTCTGTCAATTCCGTCCGCCTGTCTAGATGGGCTGCTGCAGCAGAAGGCCCCTTCAAACCAAAAGCAGCACTTTTTTCAAAGTCTAACAAACAACCTCTCGGGGGCTCCCAAAGCCCCGTCAGAGTTACAGGACACCCCCTCCCCCAACAGTCTCTTCTCCGGTCAGCCTCAGGCCGGGCGAGAGGGGAGGCGAGAGACAACCCCCCCACACACACACACATACACACCAGCCCCTTCCTACGCTTTTCCCCCAGCCCCTCCCTCGGCCGGCTTTCTGCACCTGCCCAGCCACCCAGAGCAAGGAGTGGCGGAAACCGCCGAGGGCCGATTGGTGACCTTGGGTGAGGGGGGGAGCCCGAAGCGGGGGGGTCCGAGCGCCGCCAGTCGCCTCCTCCCCTTAGCGCGCGTGGATCCCTCCCCGCCCGCGTCCTCCGGACCGGCGCATCTCGGCCGGCAGGAAGGAAGGAAGGAAAGAAGGGAGAAGAGAGCGCGGCCCCGCTGCCCTTTGGCGCTCCGCGGCCGCCCCACCCCCTGGGCAAGCCCCCCCCCCGCGGCCGGAGAGAGAAGGGCGAAGGGGGTGCAAAATGGCAGCGGAAGATAGCCGGGAGGGCAGCGGCGGCGGAGCCCGCTTGCGCAGCGCCTGAGTCCGGTCTCCATCTCCTTCTCCCCCCGCTGCGGCTGCCGTCGCCTCGCCGGGGGAATCCCGCCGGGCTGCAAATGCGGCTGCTCGCCTCGGCGGCCCCCCACCCCACCCCACGGGAAGGAGTCTGTGGGTGCCTCGCCTCGCGCAGGGAGGCCGGCCGGCCGGCCGGCGCGGAGGAGAGCGGGCGACAAGGAGGAGCCCGGAGAAGTCGCCCGCGCACTCGCTGCTGCTGCTGCCGCCGCCGCCGCCCGCGGGAAGCAAGGGGTGGTCGCGGCCGCCCCTCGCCCAAGGTGAGCGGGAGGAGGCTGGAGGTGGTGGTGGGTGAGCGGGGGGGACGGACGGAGGACCCGACGGCCGGGTTTCGAGGAAGGGGGGCGGGTGTCGGCTTCCTTCGGCTGCTTCTCTGCGGGTCTAAGCCGGCTGGTTCCAGCGGTTGCCGGCGATGGAGCGGCGCCTGTTCCCCCGGAGGGCTGCAGCTCGGCTTTAGCTCAACGCGCGGGAGGGGATGCGCTGGGATGGGCCGGCTGGGATTTGGAGGGGAGACCCCGAGGAAATCCCAGGACGGTGGCGCTAGTGCCGGACCAGTGCCGGACGAGGCCCGGACAGTTTCTCCCCCACCCACCCTTTGCTGGTTCAGCTTTTCGAGTCTCGTAGGGTGTGGAGCTGGGCGGCAGCCCCCTTCCCCCCCGCCGGCCTCCTTTGGAGGATCCCGCAGAGATGAGGGTGAGGTTGGGGGGAGAAGGTGGGAGGGGAGCTTTGGCCAGGCTCTGGATGCCTTTCCAGAAAGAGCTTGCCTTCAGAAGTAATAGTAACAGAGCTGGAAGGGACCTTAGAGGTCATCTAGTCCAACCCCCCCTCCTTTGGGGGATCCCCCTGAGGGGAGGGTGAGGGGAAGGTATGAGGGGAGCTTTGGCCAGGCTCTGGATGGCTTTCCAGAAAGAGCTTGCCCTGGAAGAGCTTGCCTTCAGAAGTAATAGTAGCAGAGCTGGAAGGGACCTTAGAGGTCATCTAGTCCACCCCCACCCCCACGCCTTCTTTTGGGGATCCCGCAGAGGGGAGGGTGAGGTAGGGGGAGAAGGTGGGAGGGGAGCTTTGGCCAGGCTCTGGATCCAGAAAGAGCTTGCCTTGGAACAGCTTGCCTTCGGAAGTAACAGTAACAGAGCTGGAAGGGACGTTGGAGATCATCTAGTCCAACCCCCGGCTCACGCAGGACACCTGTGCTAGGGATTCGAACTGCCTGAACTGCAGGTAGTAGGTTGTAGCTACTCCGTCGCTGAAGATTTTAGAGAAGAGAGTGGACAGCCATTTGTCTGAAATGGGAGAGATAGATAGAGTCTCCTGCCTGAGCAATGTTGTGGTCCACCAGCAGCGTGCGGAGCTGGCAACGGAGTCGGACAGCGATGAGGCTGAGGAAGAATATGGGCCAGTCCTGGAGGCTGCGGAAGGCCCGGATGAGGGCTCTGCGTCGGAGGCTGAGGTGGGGGCAGGGCCATCGGGGAGTGAGGTGTGGACTCCAGAGCTTCCAAAGGCTGACAGTAGTGAGGCAGAGGAACAGGAGGAGCCTGTTCCTAATGCACGCATGAGAAAAGCTGCCAGAAGGCAAGAGCAGCTTAAGCAAAGAGGACGACTCGAGAGTAGGGCCAAGAGATGATTGGCTCCTCCCATAAAGCTTAAAACAGACCAGCAACGGTGTTTGGGCTTTGCTGGAAAACGTTGATAATTTCGTCTTCTTGCATTTATTTTTGTATCGGTGTCTTCTGAACGTTTGCCAAGAAAGGCCTTTGGCAGTTTGCCTAATTGAACCAAGGTTGGTGATAGGACTGAGGAATTTGTTTTGGGAGAAATTTGCTTTAATTTAGTTGAACTATGCTGAGAATGAAGTAATTCTCAGCTGCTCTAATAAAGTTTGTTTGTTTTTACACTGACTGAGTTTCCTACTACCTACTTGGGCCTGGGTCACAACAAGCAGCGGCTTGGACTAGGAGACCTCCAAAGGTCCCTTCCAGCTCTCTTCCAGGCGCAGTAGTAAGCGACTGACCTAGGGGTGAAATCTATTCTTTTTTACTACCGGTTCTGTGGGCGTGGCTTGGTGGGCGTGGCAGAGGATGGATACTGCAAAATCTCCATTCCCTCCCCACTCCAGGGGAAGGATATTGCAAAATCCCCATTCCCTCCCCACTCCTGGGGGAAGGATACTGCAAAATCCCCATTCCCTCCCCACTCCTGGGGGAAAGATATTGCAAAATTTCCATTCCCACCCCACTCTGGGGCCAGCCAGAGGTGGTATTTGCTGGTTCTCTGAACTACTCAAAATTTCCGCTACCGGTTCTCCAGAACCTGTCAGAATCTGCTGGATTTTACCCCTGGACTGATCCGTCTGCAACAGGGCAATCCTAAGGAAAGGATGTGGTTGCTTTGAAAAGTCCTGGTGAAGGCTGCTTGGAGTCTTGGCTGCTTGGAGGCTCCTTTGTGAATTGGAACTAGAGCCTTGCAGGGCCAGATTGCTTTGGATTTGGATGGTTTTTGGAGTGGATAAACCTCCTGGAACTAAGCACGTCTAGTTGGAAAGATTATATGGGCATTATTGAGCCCGATGGTAGAGAAGACTTTCTGAACTGACCCCTTTCTCTGCTTTATGTTCTACACTGAATCCTGAATTAACAAGGGAGATGGAAGTGAAGGGTCAGTAAAACTATTCTGACCTAGGCTTCCTTAGAAAGTATACAGCACAATCTTAGTCCTGACAAACCTCTTTTATTCATATGGCTGTGAATTATTGTCATTCCCAGTCCAAAAGGCTTCTCAAGCAGTCTTTCAGGGGAGTGTTTACAAACATACACCTTATCTCCTTTGGAATGCTGCCAGAGAACCAATTGCCACACATAGGGCAAGGCCAAACTTAGCACAGAGTCAAACAGAACTTTTCCAGAGCTTTTACCAACCAGATGAACTAATTGCTTCCTGCGAAAGCTCACGTCCCGTTCGCTCTTATATGTCTTATGGGAGGGGCCAATCATCTCCAAGCCTTACTCCCAAGTCGACCCTGTTTTCTTCATTGTTCCTGTCTTCTAGCAGCTCTGCGCATGTGCATACTGGGAACAGGCTCCCGCTGTTCTGCCTTGCTGATGTCAGACTCCAGAGACTCCGGAGGCAGCAAAGAACTACCAGATGGCCTTGACCCCCTCTCTGCCTCCAACTCAGAACCCTTGTCCGAGCCTTCCCCAGACTCCAGGACTGGCCCACGTTCCTCCCCAACCTCCTCACTGTCCAAATCTGCTGCCAGCTCTGCTGGCAGGCCACAAACAAAACCTTTAGGTTTCAAGTCTACTAAAATCTCTTTCAGCCCAGCCTACCTCACAGGGTTGTTGAGTTGATGACCGAAAGGGAAATCTTCATCTAAGCTTCACTCTTGTTCTGGAGAAAAGAGGTGCTATATATTTAATGTACATATTAAATAGATAATGCAGTGCACTGGGTTTGTAGACTATGGTAAGACATAGAAAGTTCATGCAGGCAGTTTTCAAGCAGGACATGGGGCCTTACGCTGAAGGCCACTGTGAGTTCCTTCAGTTGTGTCTCTCCATTGATCAGGTTGCCAACTCTTGCCTATCCCAGAGCATATACTCTCCTGCAAGGTAGGACAGATGGGGCTAGCTGCATGACCCAAAGGTGCTTTCTCAAGAGGCAACTGGACTCTCTGGGGTGTTTTTTTTCCTTTTTCTTTCACTTCTCATCCAAGAAGCTTCTTCACCTCTGATTCTTTCATTGAAGAGTTGGAGCTAGGCCAGCAGTTTTCAACCTATGGGTCGCGACCCCGTTGGGGGTCGAATGACAATTTGCCAGGGGTCGCCTAAGACCATTGGAAATATGGGAAGTATACTTGCGAGTCGAAGAATCGCGCTCCAATGGTTGACTCCACAAGCCAGCTGCAGGCTCTTCAAATCGCTAGCCGAATTCAGCTTCAGGCGCGATGAATTAAAAAAGAGAGAAATCTTTACTCTGATGTCTCCCTCTCAAGCCAGCTGCAATCACTCCCAATCGCTAGCCTAATCTGGCTTCAGGCGCAATAAACTTAATAGGGGAGGAGTCTCCGCTTTAATGCCTCCGTCCTCAAGGCAATCGCAAGCAGTTCAGATCGCTAGCCAATACGGCTTCAGGCGCGATAAATTCAAAACGAAAATAATTTTATGGTTGGGGGTCGCCACACCGAGGGGAATTGTATTAAAGGGGTCGCAGCACAATAAAGGTTGAGAACCACTGAGCTAGGCTTCATTGCAGGACGTTTTTTGCTCTGTGTCCCTTCATCGTTGAACAAAAGCGCAGGCTGTTGGGGATGAGTCTGTCCTGTCTTCATCTCAAATCGAAGAGCAAATGGTTCCTGTGGTCTGCAATATTTCTGGAAAACCATTCATATTCCCTCACCCATTCAAAGGGTGTTCATCCCAAAGTGTATTGCTAAATGTCTATGGAGATTCTCGGTTATCCTGGGCATGGTTGTCCCAAAGGTGCTTTTTCAAGAGGCAACTGGACTTTCTGGTTTGTTTGGTTTTTTCCCCCCTTTCTTTCAAGGCGTTTCGCTTCTTATTCAAGAAGCTTAGACATCTAGCTGGAAAAGAAACATTTTCATTGTATCTTGCAGGCAAAGGTAAAAAAAGATGAGATTCGAATCAATCTCTGGAGTTAGGGCTAATCTTACAGAGGAAACTTTGGCTGTGATTGTTCCTGTCTATATGGAACTTTTTCAGATCAGGGTGTCTGTTGGCTGATCAAAGAGGTGCAGGGTGCAGGGTAAAATGCTCCCGGTTTGGACCGGATCGCCCGATCCGGTAGCGATGGCAGTGGGTGGTTCAGAGAACTGCTAGCAAAAATCCCTGTCCCCCTCCACCTACATGTGCAGCCGAGCCGTGCGAACATCAGAGATTTTTTATAGGTTTTTTTCTTCGGCTGAAAAAATGCTTTTAAAAGTTAAAAAAAAAAAGCCTCTGATGATCGTGCGGTTCAGCTGGGATTGTCAGAACCCTTTCAAAGCATTTTTTCTACAAGCTCTTCGACCGAAGAGGCTGTTTAAAAAAAAGCTTTTAAAGGGTTCTGGTGATCAGGCAACTCACCTGGGATCGTCAGAATTTCTTTCAAAGCATTTTTTCTACAAGTTCTTCGGCCGAAGAGGCTGTAGAAAAAATGCTTTTAAAAGTTAAAAAAAAAAAAAGTTGGCCATGCCCATCCAGTCACATTAACCCCCCAAGCCATGGCCACAGAACCAGTAGTAAAAATTTTTACATTTCACCCCTGAAGAGGTGGCCACGATTGTGGAAGGCTAGCCCACTCAGCTACCATCCTGATACTTGTTTGCTACCACTTGTTTGCTTGACACTTTCCCTCCCCGCTAATTAAATTGACAATGATTGGCACCAGCCCTCTTATTAAGCCATAATCAATATTTCTTGAGCATGGAATGTATTCTTACTTGCGTAAGGAACCAGTGATAAGACCTCTAAAGAAAACTCAGAAGTTTATTCTAGAATTCTAGAATACAGCTCGCCTGTTTGGAACCCTCACCACATCTCACCCTCACCACATCTCTGACATCAATACAATTGAACGTGTCCAGAAATACTTCACAAGAAGAGTTCTCCATTCCTCTGAAAACAATAAAATACCTTATCCCACCAGACTTGAAATCCTAGGCTTAGAAAACTTGGAACTCCGTCGCCTTCAACAAGACCTAAGTTTAACTCACAGAATCATCTATTGTAATGTCCTTCCTGTCAAAGACTACTTCAGCTTTAATTGCAATAATACTAGAGCAACTAATAGATTTAAACTTAATGTCAACCACTTTAATCTAGATTGCAGAAAATATGACTTCTGTAACAGAATCATCAGTGCTTGGAATACTTTACCTGACTCTGTGGTCTCTTCCCATAATCCTAAAAGCTTTAACCAAAAACTGTCTACTATTGACCTCACCCCATTCCTAAGAGGACCATAAGGGGCGTGCATAAGTGCACAAACGTGCCTACCGTTCCTGTCCTATTGTTTTTCTTTTCTTCTTCCTATATATATATATATGCTTATACCTCCTTATATTTACTCATATATGTGTTTATATATTATATAATATTTTTGTATGATACCTACATATATTGTTGTGACAAAATAAATAAAATAAAATAAAATAAAAAGTTCTTTGTAATTCTAGGTCAAGAAAATTCTATTTTGGGATTTGGGTAATTGAGCAAATGCTGCGCCTTGCAGTTCTAGATTATCTGATTATCTGAGCTCATTCTAATCAGGGTTTCCTCTGAGATATGGTAATTTGGTGACTTGGAGGGATGATCTGTGTTAAAACTGGGTGAGGGAAGCGAAGCCCTACATGTTCTCCAGGATATCTCATCAGCTTTTGCTACCATCAAATATGGTGCAGTTCTGTGAAGACACTGAACAGAACAGAATAACAGAGATGGAAGGAACCTTGGAGGTCTTCTAGTCCAACTTCTTGCTTGAAAAGTTGATACGATGCAACCAATGACAGAGGAATGTGTGTGAGAGAGCAAGAAGGAGAGGGAGAAAGGGAGGGAGGGAGAGAGAGACTGACTGACTGACTGTGTCCAGGGTAAATAACAAAATAAGACACTTGGAAGGGACCTTGAAAGTTTTCTAGTCCAACCCCCTGCTCAGATAGGAAACCCTATACCCAGCGGTAGGATTCAAGTAATTTAACAACCGGTTCTCTCCCCTAATAATTTCTTCCAACAACCACTTTGCCAAACTGCTCAGTAAGTTAACAACCGCTTCTCCCAAAGTGGTGTGAACTGGCTGAATCTCACCACTGCCTATACCATTTCACAAATATTAGGTTGTCTAATCTTTTCTTTAAAACTTCCAGTGTTGAAGCAGTCACAACTTCTGCAGGCAAGTTGTTCCACTGATTAATTGTTCTAACCAGCATGAAATTTCTTCTTAGTTCTAAGTTGCTTCTCTCCTTGAATAATTTCCATTCATTGCTTCTTGTCCTGCCTTCAGGTGTTTCGAAGATGGCAATCTCTGAGATATTGGAATACTGCTATCATGTGACCCCTAGTGGGTTCCCCCCCCATTAAACCAGACAAACGGGCTATAAACATGTATGGGGATAGGAAATAGGAAGGGGGGAATGACTGCTTGACAAAGTTCAGTTTGTGCCCATACTCAAGGCCACGCACCCTGAGAATGGCATGTGGATTGCCCCAAACATCTCAGTGATTCTCAAAACACTTATGCAGCTCTTCATTGGCTGAAGATGAACTGATCATGGGGAGAGGGCTGAGATGAGGAGAAAAATGTGTAATCTTTCCCATGGGAAACTTAGTTCTAGCCTGACTTTACTGCAACCAACAACCTTTAGTAATATAACCTATCACTTCAGTCAAATGGAGTCGAGGGTCTTTCTTTCCTAAGGGATCTGATTGAGGCAAGCCTGACAAAGGGTGCATTTCCCCTTTCTCCTGTTTAGAAAAATGGCAAAAAATACCTCTACCAATGCTTTAACTGTTCATTGATTTCATGAGATTGATTTTAATTTTCTTTATATTTTATCTTGATTGATCAACTTTACTGGTAGATTTGAAGCAGAAGGGCAGGATATATACCCCAATATAAAATAAATAATAAAATAAAAATAAAAGCAGTGGTCTTCTGAGATGTTCTTTTCATGTCCCAAATTTGCTTTTGGCCCCGAGATTTCACAGATTTCTCTTATTCAGGTTCTACCCTGCTGGGTTCTTTTCAAGATCTATAAACATCAACCAGGTAGTCAAGGACTTTAATCAAATTCATGTGCTGTGTACTTTCTCTCACTCTTTTACTCAAGATAAAACATGCCTTACATTTCTGAATTTCTAGAATGAATGTAGGAGAGTGGCAGAAATGCCTCTTCTACTTGAAGTTAACATCTTTATTTTAGGGAAGTGATGGCCCCTTGTACATGGAATTAAGTGCCCCTTGTGCATGGAATCACATAGCATGATTTGAAAGGAGCCTTGGCTTTGACATCTGTTCAGAAAGCCCCAGATGTCAAGGACTCTGTAGCTCCTGAATTTCCGACTAGTGTTCGCATCACGCAGCATTGATTTGCAGTCAACAAGGATCTATGATTAAGCCTTGTGTGGCCTCCTGAGGCTATTCTGTTCCAGTATTTTAGGAAAATACAAAGACCTGAAAAAGTGTTTACTAGAAACATGAGTACACAAAGAGAGAGAGAGAAAAAAAGCAGTCAACCATCGCGGTCTTTTATTATTTGCAAGGCATGAATGGTTCCAAAGAAATTGGAATTCTGTAAGCTACCTGGCTCAGTGGCTTGGGGAAACAGTTTATTTGCCACAGATGGATGAGCAGCAACTCATTTTCAGTGTGCAACTGAAACTACACAGAATTGGCAAATCATGTCTGTGAAGAGAGACTGACCCTTTTGGGTGTTTCCTTGCTCCAGAGAAGCAAAGTAGTTTTCCTCTAGTCAAAATGGACTCCTTGTATTGGTGTTCATGAAGTGTTCTTAGCAGAATACAGAATAACAGAGTTGGAAGGGACCTTGGAGGTCTTCTAGTCCAACCTCCTGCCTAGGAGGAAACCCTACACCACTGCAGACAAATGGTTATCCAATATCTTCTTTAAAATGTCCAGTGTTGGAGCATTCACAACTTCTGCAGGCAAGTTGTTCCACTGATTAATTGTTCTAACTGTCAGGAAATTTCTCCTTAGTTCTAGGTTGCTTCTCTCCTTGATTAGTTTCCACCCATTGCTTCTTGTTCTACCCTCAGGTGCTTTGGAGAATAACTTGACTCCTTCTTCTTTGTGGCAGCCCCTGAGATATTGGATCACTGCTATCATGGTTCCCCTAGACCTTCTTTTCATTAAACTAGACATCCCCAGTTTCTGCAACTGTTCTTTATATGTTTTAGCCTCCAGTCCCCATATCATCTTTGTTGCTCTTCTCTGCACTCTTTCTGGAGTCTCCACATCTTTTTTACATCGTGGAGACCAAAACTGGATGCAGTATTCCAAGTGTGGCCTTACCAAAGCATTATAAAGTGGTATTAACATCTTCGTGATCTTGATTCTATCCCTCTGTTTATGCAGCCTAATTAAGGCAGTTCCTCCCTAGCAATTCTCAAAATACATCTTTAATGATGTAAGTACCGGTAGTCTGCTTTAGTTTGGCAAGATTTCTATCTATAGGTGGGAAACTGTAAAGGAAATTGTTGAAGTAAGCCAGTGTGACTTACTTGGTTGTTGAGGTTTGACATCAACCTATGTGCAAAGCCTTTACAAACCAAATCACTCGTCTCTAAGGATGTAGTTGGTACTACCACACTCTGGCTGGTGTTGTATGCCATGTGAACTACAGCTAATCCAAATCCTTCTTACCTTTATGGTAGTAAACAAGCCCTAATGGTAGAGGAACCTGCAAACCAGGATATAATGAAATACCCTTGGGGACATGCAAATCAGCTAAGGTTTTGTTTTTATTTGAGACCTGTCTCAATCAGACAGATTGTCCAACTTGGCTTTCCAGATGCTCGTTTTGACTTTCCAGCCTACCACACAACTTCCCATTTAAGTACTGCCTTGTTCTGATGTTTGGTGTTAGCTAAATGTTTGCTTCCTGCTGAGAAGCAGGATTCTGGAGCAAGTGGAATGGATAAAAGTAGCTTTTGATTCCTTTGGCATCTTTTTAACTGCTTGTTTTAGCCAAACATTGAAATGCCATGATTGTAGCGTCCTCCCAGAGCAGGGGTCAGCAACCTGCGGGCTCTGGAGCCGCATGTGGCTCTTTTACCCCTCTGCTGCGGCTTCCTGTCACCGGTCAGCTCCACAATTGATAGGGCTTTTGGTTAGGACAGGTAGAGGAAAAAGGACACCTCACTAGGAGAAGACTCTATGGTGGAAGAACTGGACTTCCGGTTGGCAAAAGAAAAAGGATGCCACGCTAGGAGGAGACTCTATGGTGGGGGAACTGGACTTCCAGTCGGCTCCAGAATTGAATGGGAGGCTTCTGGTTAGGACCTTTGTGGCTCTTTGAGTGTTTAAGGTTGCCAACCTCAGTCCCAGAGCAAGGTAGGACTGGGATGGCCAGGTGGATAGTGAAGAGCAAGGGGGTAGATCTTGCAGAAGAACCCCAGGCATTCTTCAGCTGCCGCTTGACCAGCCGCCTTCCTTAATCTCTGGGCCTCTGGTGGCTCAGCAGGCTAAGTCTGTCTGTTATTAACACAGCTGCTTGCAATTACTGCAAGTTCAAGTCCCACCAGGCTCAAGGTTGACTCAGCCTTCCATCCTTTATAAAGTAGGTAAAACGAGGACCCAGATTGTTGGGGGCAATAAAGTTGACTTTGTATATAATATACAAATGGATGAAGACTATTGCTTGACACAGTGTAAGCCGTCCTGAGTCTTCGGAGAAGGGCGGGATATAAATTCAAATTTAAAAAAAAATCTTCTGTTCGGGGCCTCAAGGCCTGAGAAAAGCTGGAGTCAAGCCCTGTGGAAGAAATCCCAGGGCAGATGTGTTGTGTTGCTCCTGTGGTTCCTTGAATGAAAGGAGAAAAAAACCCCAAAACCTTGGATTAGCAAAGGCTGTTTTGGGGACAATTTGGCTGGGTGAGCTTGCTTGCTGTTCTTGAGTGAGAGATAAAGGTGTGGGGGAGATTCTGCCTGATAGGTCCGCTAGGGCTGAGGGTTTCCTGGAAAATAGTGGAAGGCCAGTGTTAGAGTGGAGGTTTGGTGATGTGGAGCAGGGGTCTCCAACCTTGGTCCCTTTAAGACTTGTGGACTTAAACTCCCAGAGTTCCTCAGCCAGCTTTGCTGGTTGAGGGACTCTGGGAGTTGAAGTCCACAAGTCTTAAAGGGACCAAGGTTGGAAACCCCTGATGTGGAGGGCAGAGGTTGCCAGATTGAAGCCCGAAAATAGTCAGACACAGGAAGGGTTTTGTGGCTCCCGATGTTTGCTTTTCTGTGGGAAACGGGTCCAAATGGCTCTTTGAGTGTTTAAGGTTGCCGACCCCTGCTCTAGGGAGACTGGTTCCTGACCCACGTAGAGATGTAGCTGGCTACCATCCAGAGTCTGATGTTGCAAGAGGTTTGTAAAAGGGTTGGGGCTTTAGTCTTGAGGTTGCTGTTGCAACCGTCTTGATTTGGTTTTATTCCTTCTTCCTCTTTTTAGCTCCCACTCCAGCCTGTTGTCAGCCCCCTTGGAAGTTACCCGGTTAAAGTCTTCCTTTAAAACCAATGTCTTCCAACCTCAGCAACTTTTAAGATGGTGGACTTCAACCTCCAGAATTTCTCAACCTGCTTTAAGAAAAAAAAAATGGCTTTCAAAAATGAGGCGTGGAAAAGAAAAATAGCATTAAGGAGAGATGGGAAAGTTTAGCGAAGGAGCCAGGAGAGGACCTCAGCAAAAATGGACCATTGGGGCAGGGGTGAAATCTAAAAATTTTCCCTACCAGTTCTGTGGGCGTGGCTTAATTGGTGGGTGTGGCTTGGTGGTCAGGTGACTGAATGGGCATGGTCAATAATAATAAATAATAAAAATAATAAAGTATACAAAACTTGGCAGGCACCGGTCTACCTTCTTTAAAAATAGAGGGACCGGTCTACTAGCTGCCTACAGCGCTGATCAGCTGTAGTGTGGCCCTTTGAAGCACCGGCATTTGCAGCTATATAACCACTGAGCGCTTCAGGGACAGAGAAGAGGAACAGCGAGGCGTGGGCAGTGGGGGGGGCAGGGATTTTTGCTACTGATTCTCCAAACTACCTGCCCCCATTGCTACCAGATCACGCGATCCGGTCCGAACTGGGAGCATTTCACCCCTGCATTGGGGTGCTGATATTCAATGCAAAATCAATGAGGACCCTAGGGAAAGGTTGAGGTTTCTGTTGTGTGGTTACCATCTTGACTTTTTTTGATGTGTAGGCCTGCAGGTATCCTTGTGTGTTAAAAATATTTGGGGTGATTGGGTGATTAAGGCAGAGATTTCTTTTAAGTTTTGCAGATGTTCAGTGGGTGTTTGTGTTAGAAATTGTTTTGATTCCATTTGAGTCATTGTGTACGTGAAAAATGGTGTGTCATCCAGACTGGAAACGGACACCCACACGTACTTAGAATAAGCACTCTATTTTACTTATCTTGTATATTCAAGCAGAAGTTAATCTGGATATCTTTTGTTTCCTGTTTTAATTTGTCAAAAGTGAGTGGTTTGAAGGGGGGTGGTGTTAATTTATCAAATATGATTTTCTGTGAAAGAAATATGAATGGTGCCCTCTAACTGCTAAGTTAATGAAAAGTATTATTATTCAGTTCTACAAGACTCGGGCCACAATGCAACTGGAGTCAAGTTGTGTACGCTATTGGGAAATCAGATACACAAAAAAGCCTGATCGGTTGGAAAATTTCAGATAGTGCTGTAAACTACATCTGTGACCTTCAGAAGTTAATTCTGCACAGCTGAATAATTTTACTTTTATAAAACATGCACTCTTGTATAAAGGCAGTCAATTTCCATTGTTCCCTCTGGGTTGGTTAAGAATGAAGCAATTGTATTCTGCAGGATCATAAACTCTGATCACAACTGCGGGAAAACTGCCCAGTCTAGTTTTTGCTTCGCAAGATTTGGTCAGACAGAAAAGCTAGAAATAAAACCTCCCCATTTGGAAGCAGAACCTGGCTCCTAATCTTATATTTCTGTGGCAGTGCTATATGACTCAGTAGTACATGATAAACTTCTCCTAAAACTAAAATCCTACGGCATCTCAGGATCCCTCCACAATTGGATAACAGCTTTTCTGTCAAACAGACAACAAGTGGTCAAAATTGGCAATGCTCTATCAAATCCTGTTCCTGTCAAAAGTGGCGTTCCCCAAGGCAGCGTTCTTGGAACACTCTTTATATTATACATTAATGATCTCTGTGACCATATTACAAGTAATTGTGTTCTCTTTGCTGACGATGTCAAACTATTTAACAACACCAACAATACAGCTACCTTTCAAAAAGACCTTGACTTTGTATCCGAATGGTCTAAAACTTGGCAACTCCAAATCTCAACCAGCAAATGCTCAGTCTTACATATTGGAAAAAAGAACCTAAACACTAAGTACAAGCTTGATGGACATTACCTTACAGATGACCCCCACTCTGTTAAAGACCTTGGAGTTTTCATATCAAATGATCTAAGTGCCAAAGCCCACTGCAACTACATCATAAAAAAGGCTTTACGAGTTGTAAACCTAATCTTGCGTAGCTTCTTCTCCAAAAACACTACACTAATAACCAAAGCATATAAAACATTTGCTAGACCAATTCTTGAATATAGCTCGACTGTCTGGAACCCATACCACATTTCTGACATCAATACAATTGAACATGTCCAGAAATATTTTACAAGAAGAGTTCTCCACTCCTCTAAATACAACAAAATACCTTATGCCACCAGACTTGAAATCCTGGGTTTAGAAAATTTAGAACTACGCCGCCTATGACATGACCTGAGTTTAACTCATAGAATCATCTATTACAATGTCCTTCCTGTCAAAAGACTACTTCAGCTAGGACTTCCGGTGGCTCCACCTCTTCGCTGAGCTCCTAATTAAAGGGGCTCCGCACTGAACATCGTAAAGCCAGGAAAAGCCGGCTTTAATCTTTTTCCCTGGATGAAAGGGAAAAGATAAGAGCAGCAGGGAAGTGTTGGTAGACCTCCCCAGAGGCTTTGTTTTAATTAAGCAGAGCCCCGAAGGGTCGACGGGTCCCATAAATATTCCTGCCATGCTCCGACTTCAGTGTGTGCCTGCAAAAGCAGGAAAAGAAGAAAGTGTCCATCTCTGCTAATTGTCTTATCTTCATGGATTTCTTTAAGCAGACGGAATGAGTGCCAGCGGACAATTACTGGATTGCAAGTATTTTTGATCTCCTGACTTCTACCTTTTAAAAAAGAGAAACTTTTTTTCCTTTGTTTTAATTGACTCTTAAAGATGGCGCCTGAACGGGAGTGAAAGTGACGAATGGAATTTCAAACAGTCTGTGCAACTAAGAAGATAAGAAATGTTATGTGTGGATTTTAATGAAGTGAACTGAGCTCTCCTATACTTAAAGGGAAAAGAAGTTTCTAGACTTATATTTTGTGAATTTTAAAACTGAAATGGCTACTAAACCACCTAAGACTGGGGGAAGAAGGGGTTCTGAACCAGTTTTAGAAGACCTGATTAAAGAGCAAGGGAAAGTGTCTGAAGAAAGGTTTAAGGAGATTATGGATAATAATGAGAAAATAAGAGAAGAAAAATTTTGAATATAGAAGGTTATGATTTGCTATATGGATGGCATGCATATTTAATTTATGACAAAAAAGTGGATAAGGCCTTTAAAAATCATGTGCTAAGAAATGCCCTTCATGTGTTTGGAAAAATATTATAAACTAAATTATAAGGTTCCTATATGGGCAAGTCCTAGACATACAATAGAAAATATAAACATAGAACAGAATCAGGAAATGATTACATATAAAGATCTTTTGTATACTGAAAGAGGTAATTTGCAGTTAAAATCTCTGCAAGTATTAAGAGGAAGGAAAAATTATACTTGGTTTCAATATGAGCAACTCGTGCTAGATGGAAGGAGATCAGAAAATTGGTATAGAGCAGAACGAGGGAAATTTGGTAAAGCAAATTAGAAATCAGTCTCAGGAGCATATAAAGAGATTGTATAATGTGTTACTTGAAATAGATTCTGAACCAGCAAATGCTCAGTCTTACATATTGAAAAAAAAACCTAAACACTAAGTACAAGCTTGATGGACATTACCTTACAGATGACCCCCACTCTGTTAAAGACCTTGGAGTTTTCATATCAAATGATCTAAGTGCCAAAGCCCACTGCAACTACATCATAAAAAAGGCTTTACGAGTTGTAAACCTAATGTAGCGTAGCTTCTTCTCCAAAAACACTACACTAATAACCAAAGCATATAAAACATTTGCTAGACCAATTCTTGAATATAGCTCGACTGTCTGGAACCCATACCACATTTCTGACATCAATACAATTGAACGTGTCCAGAAATATTTTACAAGAAGAGTTCTCCACTCCTCTAAATACAACAAAATACCTTATGCCACCAGACTTGAAATCCTGGGTTTAGAAAATTTAGAACTACGCCGCCTATGACATGACCTGAGTTTAACTCATAGAATCATCTATTACAATGTCCTTCCTGTCAAAAGACTACTTCAGCTTCAATTGCAACAATACACGAGCACACAATAGATTTAACCTTAATGTTAACCGCTCCAATCTTGATTGCAGAAAATATGACTTCGGGAACAGAGTTGTTAATGCCTGGAATGCACTACCTGACTCTGTGGTCTCTTTCCAAAATCCCCAAAGCTTCAACCAAAAACTGTCTACTATTGACCTCACCCCATTCCATATATATACCATATATATATGCTCATATATTGTATAGTTATTTCATGCTTATTCTTATATATACTGTGTGACAAAATAAATAAATAAATAAAATAAATAAATGAACATACGTCCTTAAAGCTGCAGTAGAAATGCACTGAAATAGAACAGTCTGAGCTTTGTGCATTTTCAGACAACAGCTCATTAACTGGTATTAGATTGCATTGCATTGTAATTCTGTTGTGATCTTGATAAGCAATCTAAAAATTAAATTCATTGTAGTGCTGTCATTCAAGTCAACAGTTTAGTGGAAACTTCTACCACGGGCTCCCGCGGTGGTTCAAAATAGTCAAGATGGAACTGCATCCATGTAATAAAAGCTCTAGCCTTGGATCACATGGTCAAACATGATTTTTTGACTTTTTCTTGCAAATACCCCGATTCCACGACATTTAAAGAAAAATTTAAGCCTATATGATAGCTTTCTAGTGAGAGATATACAAATGAATCTGGAGGTATTCCTAAATCCCTTAAAATTCAGCACAGGAGCCAATTTTTTTAGCATTTAATTTTGGTTTTTCTTTCACCCTAAGAGAAAGAGCCAAAGAACAATCAAGAAATCTCTACCTGCTAATTTAGCTATTGCAGCCATTTATCTTGAAACGTGACATTCCAACACATTAGAATGTCATTACAGCATATATTATTATAATAAAATTTAATGGTGTTTTTTGAGGGTTCCTCTAATTATCTTTAAAACAGTACGGCATTTAGTATGGTGTGTGTGTGCGTGAGCACAATTCCAGGTGGACCATTCTGAGTTTCAGTGGAATTAAACATTGGCCATTTCAAGTTTGAGATAGATAGATAGATAGATAGATAGATAGATAGATAGATAGATAGATAGATAAGGTAGGTAGGTAGGTAGATGATAGATAGATAAATGGATAGATGATAGATAGATAGACAGACGATAGATAGATAGATAGATAGATAGATAGATAGATAGATAGATAGATAGATAGATAGATAGATAGATAGATAGATAGATAGATGGATGGACGGATAAACTAATCAGCAGTTGTTGCCAATATTAAAACAAACTTCATCATGTACTTTTTGTTGATTAGTTTTTTATGTATTAATTTATATCCCACCTTTATTATTTTTTATAAATAATTCAAGGCAGTGACCAGATCTTCTCCTTCCTTCTCCTATTTTCCCCACAACAACAACCCTATGAGGTGAATTGGGCTGAGAGAGAGTGGCTGGCCCAAAGTCACCCATTCAGCTTTCAAGGCAGTACTAGAATTCACCATTTCCTGGTTTCAAGGCCACCACGTTTACCACTAGACCAGGGGTCTGCAACCTTAAACACTCAAAGAACCCTTTGGACCCATTTCTCACAGAAAAGAAAACACCGGAAGCCACAAAACCCTTCCTGTGCCTGACTGTTTCTTGAGCAGCCACAAAACTAGCATATGTAGTTGAATTAAACGTTCTGAAACTTTTCTTGTCTTGGATTTATCCATGGTTGGCCCACCGGGGGTTGAAAAGTTCAGTAAATCGTGTGCCGGCGGGCGTCACACATTGGCAGTTGTGATGCATATTTTGAGTGTCAGGGAGCCGCAGCAGAAGAGTGAAAGAGCCACATGCGGCTCCAGAGCTGCAAGTTGCTGACCCCTGCGCTAGACCAAACTATGGTATTGAAATGTGTTTGAACATTACTAGCTCGGGTTGGTAGTCAGGCTGTTATTTTGAGCTCCGACCTTGGCAATTTAGTTGCAAACGTTTCGTCACCCTTCGAGGAGACATTGTCAGGGCATTTAGATGAGCACACTTTAAAACGCACTGACAATGTCTCTTCGAATGGTGATGAAATGTTTGCAACCAAATTGCCAAGCTCGTAGCTCAAGCCAACAGCCTGACTATGATATGATGTTCATACTTCTGTTGTAAAATGCATAGATCTTATCACACAGGAGCTCGGCCAGTGAAAGGTTAAAACTTCTGCCTTACAAATCTAGGTACAGGCCTCAGTTTCAAGTCATCATTAAACCTTTGGTTTTTTCTTTCTATCCAGTCATTTTTCATTCTAAGAAAGTGCCTAGACAAGTCCCTGTAATTTTCTTGGCAGGGTATTTCAAAAATGGTTGACCCTTGCCTCCTTCCTAGGGCTGAGAAAAGGTGACTGGCCCAAGATCACCCCACTGGCTTTGTGCCTAAGGTGGGACTAGAACTCATGGTATACAAGTTTCTAGTGTGATGCTTCAATCACTACACCAAACTCTGTCTCTAAACCATAGTTAATAGGATCTTATGAAAAGGGAAATTTTCCTCTGTCAGTCGTCAAGTTTCTGCTTCCTTCTGTTTTTGCTTCTGCATTATAGGGTGGATGGAAACTTTCCAATGATTGGTTATGGTTATTTTCATGGTTATTTTTTTTTCATTATGGAAATGAAGTTTTTCCTACTGTGTCTACTGCTTGTTGACATTCAAATTATTTGTGAATTAAAACCTTCCGTTATGTTTCTTTTGGGAAAAGAGGGGAAAAAACAGGATGATTTGGGGGTTAGAAGAATGGTTTTAGATGTGTAAAGCACAGATCAAACATGTGTAATGAAATCAGGACTTATTTTTTTCCCAGGGGCGTCTTTGGAATTAACCAGATTAGCCCACAAACTCTTGCAAAAATCACTTGTCAAATGCTTGGGTTTAAATCATTGCCCTTTTGTTTTATAGTGCTGTGTTTCATTTTCTCCCTAAAACATGACTGGCTGGGGAATTCTGAGAGTTGAAGTTCACATGTCTTAAAGTTGCCATGGTTGGGAAACCTTGGCGTAGTAGAAGGTCTCTGTTGTTGATCAGTTGGGTGAACTGGTAAAAAGGGAGGATGTGAGAGTTAGATTAGACCCAAGCAAGGAGTGTCAAGAATTGGAGAGGTGATTATCTGTTTTTCTGCTAGAGAAAGCTTGTTTGCTAGGATCATCAACATAAATGTGCTCTCATCCAGATCAGATTAAGCAATAGCAATATCACTTAGATTTATATACCGCTTTACAGTGCTTTACAGCCCTCTCTAAGCAGTTTACAGAATTGGCATACTGCCCCCAACAGTCTGGATCCTCCTTTTTCCAACCTCAGAAGGATGGAAGGCCGAGTCAACCTTGATCCTGTCAGGCTTGAAAGAATCGAACTCCTGGCAGTGAGAGAAGAATTAGCCTGCAATGCTGCATTCTAACCACTGCGCCACCATGGCTCTTCCAATTGAAAGAATTTCATAAAAGATCAAATGAAGTCCAAACTCAACCAAGCCAGCCCAATTACACTTTGGTTCAGCATGACTTGGTTTGACTTACTCCAACACTGAAACTTACTCAGCAAACCATGTTTAAACCTAGGCTAGGGGAAAGTATGAACCTAGCCACTATCGAAATTGATTGGGTCATGGGACCACTATTAGGTAGTTTACTTTGGGATGAGCCTGATAGAAAAGATCAAATGTTTGAGCAGGCAAGAATAGGATTGATTAAAAGTCAGTGGCGAGCTCTCATTGTAGCTAACAAAATATAAAAACCACGTGCAAAAAGTTAAAAATGCAGAGTAAAACTATCTAAAAACCCTATTTTATATGGCTACAAACAGCATCTTAATCTGGATTTGTCCCATTCAGATTAAGGCTTTATGAGTTCTAGAGCATGTAAAATAAAATTTTAAGAAGTTATTTTGAACAAATAAAATAAATAATAATAAATTCTTCTCCCAGTTAGGCTTGTTAAAACCATAGGCTCTTGACAATGACAGTAGGATATTCTTTAATATTTTATTAAATATCGTTACTGCATTGCTGTTACTTGGATTTATATTGTAAATCTCTGTAGACATGTTTGCAATGAGACTGATAGATAGATGTAAACATATACAATGACTCATAGAAAACATGAGAATTTCTCTATAGTGAATCCCTATTTTCCTCCTGGTTTTTAATAGATGCAAATTCCCATTGTGTTCAACTGTTGTGGTGTTTTTTTCCTGACTGTGATTTTGATGACGCAAACAGGGATTCAGTTTTCCAATTCCACTCTAGAGAAGAAAGATTGAAAAGATGTTTAGATTTCCTAAACCTCAAAAAGGTTACCAAATCTTTAAAGTTATCCTAGGAAGACTGTGCCATGATATCACTAAGCAAATCACACCAGCGATGTAGCATCATGACTTCTACCAGATGCTATGGAGATGTAGACTCTTGTGTAGCTTTAGAAAATGGTCCCCAAGAAACATTTTTCTAAGCCAGTAAAACCAAATATCAGAATGCATAATTCTGTTACAGTGGATATAAATATAATATAATATATATAATATAATTTATATCTATAAATATATAGATATAAATATGCTTCATTTTGTTATGAAGTTTTTAATATTTTATATTTATAACAATTCATATATTTTGGATAAATAGAATAGAATAGAATTTTTTATTGGTCAAGTGTGATTGGACACACAAGGAATTTGTTGGAGCATACAATCTTGGAGTACATAAAAGAAAAGATACATTCATCAAGAATCATAAGGTACAACACTTAATGATAGTCATAGGGAAACAGTCAATATAAAACTTAAGGATACCGGCAACAAGGCTACAGTCAAGGGTGGGAGGAGGTGGGTGATAGGAACCGTGAGAAGATTAATAGTAATGCAGATTTAGTGAATAGTTTGACAGTCTTGAGGGAATTATTTGTTTAGCAGAGCGATGACATTCAGGAAAAAAATTTCCTTGTGTCTAGTTGTTCTGGTGTGCAGTGCTCTGTAGCCTTGTTTTGAGGGTAGGAGTTGAAACAGTTTATGTCCAGGATGTGAGGGGTCTGTAAATATTTTCACAGCTCTCTTTGAATCGTGCAGTATACAGGTCCTCAATCGAAGGCAGGTTGGTAGTAATTGGGTTTGTTTTTTTGGTTTTTTTGCAGTTCTAATTATCTTCTGAAGTCTGTGTCTGTCTTGTTGGGTTGCAGAACCAAATCAGACAGTTATAGAAGTTTAAGTGGGAAAAGATTGTAGGCTGGAAGAAAGCACTAGGGCAGTGGATCTCATGAAATAGAAACAAACTTCGTAGTTATATTTTATCTGAATGCAGTCTTTACACTTGAAGCATTTATAATATTTATGAATTCATTCATCCCATTTCTACATGGCCCATCTCACTTAAGTAACTGGGTGTTTTACAATAAAAAATAATATATATAATAATATAACAAGCATACTGGCAAGATCCAAGCTTTGTATTAAGTTATAATGTTGTTTGGTTGTTGTAGTTTTAAAAAAAAATTATGAACTTGGTCCATTAGGGTTTACTCAAACTATTTTTTAGCATGTAGTACAAAGCAGCCGAGTTGGGTTTTACTTCAAAAAAGATAAAATTAACTTGGAAATATTCACAGGAAGATATGTGCATGTCAGAAAATGCAGGTTTAAAAGGGGCAGTTATGGCATTTTGATGCACACATCCCAAACAAACTATGATATAGTTTAATACATGAAATGACAACCTCCATTTTGATATTCAAGGATACTCAAAGGGACAAAGGAAATAAAGGAAAAGGTGCCTCATATTTTTATGGAGATCTTACTATATACCAGTAATTCGTATCCGTGCCAGCAAAACATGAATTCTGATGCATGGAATCTAGCCAGTCTCAAATTTATTTAGAGGGCTGTCCAACTTTCTTATTATGAATTTCCACTACAAAACAGCGTGCTATTTTGGAGCAGATGGTTTACTGTGAAAACTCAATAAGGGAATATGTTGTTTTAAAGGACAGATACTGAGCTACTTCAGCTAGAGATTTGTGAGCTGCAAAGGACGGGCTTGTTTTTAAACCATCTGGCCTTTGTTCCTTTTTGGGAATTTTGGTTTGTAGGTGGAAAGGTGGGTGTAGCTTGGTTTGAAAGGCAGAATTGTGGCTAGAAGGATCTCAGACTGCAACTTATAAACAGGGAATATAAATTAATTTGCCCTCTTGTTTTCAGGCCTGCCAAACAGCTAGGAGCAGCAATGAATGCTAACTGCATGCTGACAGCTAAATTGAACAGTATATTGCATGGCAAACCAGACTAGAAGAATTAGATAAATTCCAGTTCCTCGCCGCCTCTGAGATTTTACCCGATATAAATATACCTCTGACTAAAAGGGATTTTTCTTCCTGATAATTAATGTTTTAAAATTCCATGCAGACTGCTTCAGCTGCATACCGTTTTATTTTAAACATTATATCTTACTTCAGAACAGTGTTTCTCAACCTTGGCAACTCGAAGATGCCCGTACTTCAACTCCCAGAATTCCCCATCCAGCATGATGGCCATCTTATGCTGGGGTTGTCTACCAGTGTGGGGGAGCGAAACAATCAAGAAAACAAAATAGAATGCATGTAAAAGGGGGCAGGGGATTGCAGCCCAAGTTTAAATTTTATTGACCCTCTGCAGACCTTTCTGCTTTCTAGTCACGGTAATCCTAAGAAAACCAATGTAATTTTGCAATAGATTTAAAGCATGGGTGTCAAACTCACAGTGTCATGTTGTCATCACATGATGTATCATGACTATTCCCCCTGTTGTGGTCCGCCAGCAGACTGCGGAGCTGGCAACACAATCGGACAGCGATGAGGCTGAGGAAGAGCGTCAGCCAGTCCTGGAGGCTGGGGAAGGCCCGGATGAGGGCTCTGCGTTGGAGGCTGAGGTGGGGCCAGAGCCATCGGGGAGTGAGGTGCAGACTCTAGAGCCTCCAGAGACTGACAATAGTGAGGCAGAGGAACAGGAGGAGGCTATTTCTAATGCATGCATGAGAAGAACTGCCAGAAGGCAAGAGCAGCTCAAGCAAAGAGGACGACTTGGGAGTAGGGCCAAGAGATGATTGGCTCCTCCCATAAGGCTTAAAACAGACCAGCAATAGTGTTTGGGCTTTGCTGGAAAACAACATTGATAATTTTGTCTTCTTGCATTTATTTTTGTATCGGTGTCTTTTGAATGTTTGCCAAAAAAGGCTTTTGGCAGTTTGCCTAATTGGACCAAGGTTGGTGATAGGACTGAGGAATTGTTTTGGGAGGAATTTGCTTTAATTATTATTATTATTATTATTATTATTATTATTATTATTATTATTATTATTATTATTATTATTATTATTATTATTATTTTATGCCCTTTCTCCGAAGGACTCAGGGCGGTGTACAGCCAGAGTAAAACAAACGGTACAATATACAATTAAAATACAGATTAAAAAACTTATTATATAATTGGCCTAAAAACTTTAAAATGTATAAAACTAAAAAACCCCTTAAAATTAATAATAGAAATTTAAAACCAATAAAATTTAAGCCAGCCCTGCGCGAATAAATAGATGTGTTTTCAATTCGCGGCGGAAGGTCCGAAGGTCAGGTATTTGGCGTAAACTCGGGGGAAGTTTGTTCCAGAGGATGGGAGCCCCCACAGAGAAGGATCTTCCCCTGGGGGCTGCCAGCCGACATTGCTTGGCGGACGGTACCCTGAGAAGTCCCTCTCTGTGAGAGCGTACGGGTCGGTGGGAGGCATGAGGTAACAGCAGGCGGTCCCGTAAGTACCCAGGCCCTAAGCCATGGAGCACTTTAAAGGTAGTGACCAAAACCTTAAAGTGGACCCGAAAGGCCACAGGTAGCCAGTACAGTCTGCGCAGGAGTGGTGTTAAACGGGAGCTAGGTGAAGCTCCCTTTATCACCCGTGCAGCTGCATTCTGGACTAACTGCAGCCTCTGGGTGCACCTCAAGGGGAGCCCCATGTAGAGAGCATTACAATAATCCAAGCGAGAAGTAACGAGTGCATGAGTGACTGTGCACAAGGCATCCCGATCAAGGAAGGGGCACAACTGCCGAACCAGGCGAACCTGGTGGAAGGCCCTCCTGGAGACGGCCGTCAAATGATCTTCAAACGATAGCTGTTCATCCAGGAGAACACCTAAGTTGCGCACCCTATCCTTTGGGGCCAATAACTCGCCTCCAACAGTCAGCTGCGGCTGCAGCTGACTGAATCGGGGTGCCAGCATCCACAGCCACTCCGTCTTGGAGGGATTGAGCTTGAGCCTGTTTCTCCCCATCCAGACCTGTACGGCTTCCAAACACCGGGACAGCACTTCAACAGCTTCATTGGGGTGGCCCGGGGTGGAAAAGTACAGCTGAGTATCATCAGCGTACAGCTGGTATCTCACCCCAAAGCCACTGATGATCTCACCCAACGGCTTCATATAGATGTTGAACAGAAGGGGCGAGAGGATCGACCCCTGCGGCACCCCACAAGTGAGGCACCTCGCGGCCGACCTCTGCCCCCCTGTCAACACCATCTGCGACCGGTCGGAGAGATAGGAGGAGAACCACCGATATACGGTGCCTCCCACTCCCAATCCCCCCAACCAGCACAGCAAGATACCATGGTCGATGGTATCAAAAGCCGCTGAGAGGTCTAATAGGACCAGGGCAGAGGAATAACCCCTGTCCCTGTCCCTCCAGAGATCATCCACCAACGCGACCAAAGCTGTCTCCGTGCTGTATCCGGGTCGGAAGCCGGACTGGAACGGGTCTAGATAGACAGCTTCATCCAGGTATTGGGGTAGCTGCCGTGCCACAGCACTCTCTACAACCTTCGCAACAAAGCGAAGGTTGGAGACTGGACGATAATTACCCAAAATAGCTGGGTCCAGGGAGGGCTTCTTGAGGAGGGGTCTCACCACCGCCTCTTTCAAGGCGGCAGGGAAAACCCCTTCCAACAAAGAAGCGTTGATAATCCCCTGGAGCCAGCCTCAACCAGTTTAGTTGGAGCCAGCCTTCAACCAGTTTAGTTGAACTATGCTGAGAATGAAGTAATTCTCAGCTGCTCAAATAAAGTTTGTTTGTTTTTTCACTGACTTGAGTTTCATACTACCTACTTGGGTCACAACACCCCCCTTTGCTAAACCAGGGATGGGTGTGACCAGCCCGTGATGCATCTAGCCCACAGGCCGCAAGTTTGACACTCATGATTTAAAGTGTGCTGTCCTGCTTCCCCCACACACACATACAGTAAGAGTTCTACTCTTGTTCAAATTCCCCAAACAGGTACTCAGAAAGCACCCCTGTTTCTCTGGTCCAGATTCCAAGCTCAGAATCACTGGGTAACCAAGTCCAATGGGCACACGCAAAGTCCAGGAAAGCAGTCCACAATTCAAACAGGCCAGGATATACGGCATAAGCACACAAGGCACAGAATTGGACACGTTGCTCCAGCAACATTCAAGTCCTCCGGGTGGGATAGCCAATGCCATACAACCCCCATGAGAGGCGAGGTTGCCTCCTCATGAGTAGTCTAGCTGACTGACGTTGTGTCTCTCTCAGAGGTGAAATGCTACCGGTTCAGACTGGTTCTGCTGTCCGGGTAGGGAAAATTTTGACTGGTTCAGAGCAATTGCTGCCTCAGCTGAGCTAAGAAACAGCAAATGAGTCTTAGTCTCATTTGCCCTCAGCTAGAATAATAAAGGGAAACATTCTGCTGCTTTTTTTCCTCCTGCCCCACCCTACCCCCAAGCAGGGAAAGGAATACTAGCTTTAATGAGATGTCTGGGTGTTCAGAGCAATTATCACCTCCTTACAATGTTGTGAAGCTGTAAAATACCTTGTTTGAATTGAGAAACTGCCTCAAAAGAAACTGTCTTTTGCTTCCTCTGGAGCAAAAGCAGAGAGCCTCTTCCAGGGAAGATTTCTCTGTCTTCTATTTTTCTTCCACAGCAGAACAAAAAAGCCTCTTCCTGTGAAGGCTTTTCCAGTTCTTTATTCTGATTTTCTTCTGGAGCAAAAGAAAGCTCTTTCTGGTTAATTGTTCTCACTGTCAGGAAGTTTCTTCTTAGTTTTAGGTTGCTTCTCTGTTTCTTCAGTTTCCATCCATTGCTTCTTGTTTTGTGACTTCTTCCAGTCGCAAAACAGGAAGTAACGACCAGGCGGGTGGGCGGAGCTTCGAGCCATCATCGCTACCAGTTCTCCGAACCACCGGCCGTCATTGCTTCCGACTCGGCCGAACCGGTCCGAACCAGAAGCATTTCACCCCTGTCCCCTCCCATTTTCCCACAGTAGAATTTGTGGCAGGCCTGAAGCCTGAAGGCTCAAAGGTAGAAAGATGGCTTCCAGGTGTGACAACCTTTCCTTCTCAGGATGATGAGAAAAAGATGACACTGTATTTGAGGGTCGCGTCGAAGCAAGGATAAGTCTGACTGGAGACGACTTCCGGTGTCCAGGGGCAACGGGTCGTCTGGAGGCTTCTCTTGCCCCCAGCGCCCGAATCCGGCCGCCGCCGAGGCCCCCAGGGGCCAGGTGTTCGAAAGGACACCTGCCGCACGGACGGCTCGCCAGGGTCTCCCAGCCGACATACAGGACTGGGGGACCGATGCTGGCGCGCCCTAGGCTCGGCGGGTTCGAGGCCACGGGCCACGCCATTACTTTGGTCGCCGCCTGCTGCCAGCCCGTGACACCGGGCTTTGATTTATAACTGCAGCAGCCTGGTGGTGAACAGGAGCGGAGAAGAATTGAGGAATGGAGAAGGGAAGGGGATATCGGTAAACGCGAGTGGAGTGCTCCGGAGTGCGGGGGGGTTTTTCTCCCCTGCGGCTGGAAGGAGCACGAGTCATTCTGGAGAGAGGATAACTTAAAATAAGAAGATTACCGGTTTTGTGGAGCTCTGGAGAGAAGAGGTGATGGAGAAATTTAGGAGGGAGGGTTTGAGGCCCCCCCTCCCTCTGGGGAACAGTGGTGGCGTCCAGCTTCCGCCTTCACTATGAGAATCTTGATGACATCACTTCCCTTCGGCTTCCTGGTTGACTAACTGTACTCTGGACTCGTTGCTCCTGTGAGTGCCCCCTGGTGGATCCGGAGGAAATTACAAGGATACTGTGCTTGCCTGAGGATTTTGAATTTTTTTTTCAAATGGCAAAAGGTCAGAGACCAACTGCTGGAGAGATGGAGAGAATTCTGGAAAAGTTATCCAATATGGACAAGAAACTGGATGATTTGCAAAGAGGCCAAACGGAAATAAGAGCAGAAATTGTGACTATCCAAAAGGATTTAAAGGATACTCAACAAGTCTCAGCAGAAAACAAGCAGAAAGTGGAAGGTCTGGAGGGTGAGATCACGGGCAGTGCAGAAAAGAGAGGAGGCGACAGGCAATGCTGTGCTTGGACTACAGATGGATAAAATGTCTTATTTCCTTAGGTTTCAAAATTTGGAAGAAGTGGACCAAGAAGATTTGAGAGATGTTGTGACTAAATTGTTGGGAGAATTTCTTGGGAGAGGTGTTGATTTCATGAATTGGGATGTGGATCGAGTTTATAGAGTTAATTCACAATATGCACGCACGCATGCAGTTCCCAGAGAGGTTCATGTCAAATTTGTGAGAAGAGGCGAGATGAAATTCTTAGAAAACATAGGAGTGGGGCACTGACTTACAGGGGCAGGAGATAGCCATTCTGAGGCAGATTCCCAGACAGGTGCGTGAAATGAGAAAGAAATATTACTTTTGTCAAGCAAATTGTACCAGAAGGAGTGGGCTTCAGATGGCTGATGCCAGAGGATTGATGATTTTCCGGGAGGGCATTACGAAAAAAATTAGTACAATTGCGGAGGCTACGGCCTACGTGGAGGAACACAAAGCCCTCCTGGAATCAGATGACCCAGGAATTGAAGAAGGGGAGGTTATAGACCATGGGGCGGTGGCGGCTGGCGCTGTTGGGGCCCTGGGGTTGGGTTAGGCTGAACCCAGAGTTCTGAGATCCAAAACTAGGAAGTGATAAAGATATTTGGTATTGTGTTGGTTTTCCTTATTCTCTTTTGTATGATATTCTGTTTATTCTTGACCCTTCTTTATTGCGTATGTAAGATTTGTAAACTTAGCTACTTCGTGTCACCTGCTTGCCATATGGCTGTTGTATGTGTTAAAAAATTTGAGTAAAATTCTTATCTAGGATAAGAAAAATGAAAATTTGCCATACCTGATATGTATTTGTATATACCTTTTTTGACCAATAAAAACTTTTTGAACAAGGATAAGTCTGACTGTTGCTTGCACTTTATTACCAATTCTGGTCTAACATCTGCAGTTGTTTGGTCTGACATCAATTGATGTAACCAAGAGTTAGTTTTCCATTGCTGGCCCGCATTGGACTCTATAACCATAACCGATCTGGGAATGTCTCCCCCCCTACAAGCACCTGCGTTCAGGTGTTATAAGAGGCACTTTGCATTGATGGTATCTGATTTCACTGAGTGACTGTTTAACTGAGTAGCTTTTCCAAAAGCTATTTAAAAAACCACTTTCTTAAAACAGTCAGCATGCTAAATCATCCTCGTTTTTTTCCAGTGACTTTGACCAAAGGCAGTATTGTATTTCGGGAGACCAGTGGGAGGGCTTCACAGCTTTTGTAGCTGTACAGCCTTGGTAATTATTGCCTGTCTCCAGTTCAGAATTTCAGTTCTGAGTCACTCAGACAAGAAGAAGCCTTCAAGTTGAGTTGAACTCCTGAAGTGCTTTCATGGATTTGGTGACAATCCAGAAGTGATTTGTATTTTCTTGTGCTTTTTTTCCAATGTGCATTTTGACTTCCCATGATAACCGTGGCATTTTCTGGTGGGTTTCCATTCTGAAAGCTATCTTCTTGTTCTTTCTCAAGGGCAACCAAAGTCATCCAGTTTTTGCCGCCTGCTGTGACTTCTTGTGATTACATATGTGTGTATCTATGTGTGTGTGTGTGTCTATGTAAAAGTAATGTAGGCGTTGTTGTTAGTTGCAAAGTTGTGTTCGACCCATGGCGACCCCATGGACAATGTTCCTCCAGGCCTTCCTGTCCTCTACCATCCTCTGGAGTCCATTTAAGCTCATGCCGACTGCTTCAGTGACTCCATCCAGCCACCTTGTTCTCTGTCGTCCCATTCTTCTCTTGCCCTCAAACTTTCCCAGCATTAGGCTCTTCTCCAGTGAGTCCTTCCTTCTCATTAGGTGGCCCAGATATTATAATTAGCAAATCTCAACGCCCTTCTCTTGCTAGTACCCTCAAGAATGAAATACTGTCTTAATGGAAAGAAAGGCATCAGTTACATTGCCATTGAAATGCTGATAAGATTTACCAAGAACTAGTCGTCCTTTTTATGTGCCAGTTAGCCCTCATTCCTTCCATGTTTCTATTTTGCTAACACACTCCCACTCATCCAAGAATTTATTTTGCTCGTAGGAGCTCTGCCTGTCAGGTGCAACACATACACCGGTTTAGCTCACGCTGGTAAAAGCCTGTTATTAAGAACACAGTAGCCTGCAATTACTGCAGGTTCGAGCCCGGCCCAAGGTTGACTCAGCCTTCCATCCTTTATAAGGTAGGTAAAATGAGGACCCAGATTGTTGGGGGGGCAATAAGTTGACTTTGTAAAAATATACAAATAGAATGAGACTATTGCCTTATACACTGTAAGCCGCCCTGAGTCTTCGGAGAAGGGCGGGGTATAAATGTAAACAAAAAAAAAAATACACATAAAAAAATTAGCAAGCTTTGATGACAGCAGTGGCAGTGGTGGGTTTCAAATATTTTTACTACTGGTTCTGTGGGCGTGGCTTGGTGGGTGTGGCATGGCTTGGTGAAATAGAAACAAACATGTGAATTAAATAATTAAGAGGAGATGAAATAACAGTGGATAGAATGCTGTACTCTTTGCATATTAAATAAATGAAACTTTAATCCCGAAGATTGCAAGTCCCTTCATGAGATGAAGTCTTGGATTGAAATTCCAGGTTGTTCCAGAGGTGGGCTTCACGTATCTTAACAACTGGTTCACCTAGAATCAAAAATGTGTATGGGCACACCTTGCACACATCAGCGCTGCATCAAAACCACGGCGATTGTATAGGATGGGATAGCTTCGTTTGTGCACGCCCCTTGCACACATGCGCACTGCATCAAAAACATGGCGATTGTATAAGATGGGATAGCACGTGGGTGGGTGGGCGGGCTCAGCCATTGGCCGTAACTACCAGTTTACCAGAACTGGCTGAATCCCACCCCTGATTTGTTCCCAATCAACTTTTTTTCTCTTGCTTTGAAGCAATGCTGAACACCCAGAGATACTTTTTTCAATCATCTTTTTGGGAACATCTTGAAAGCTTTTTATTTTGCAGGCAGCTGCTCTGGTTTATCTTTAGTTTCCACTCCATCTTCCCATTGTTCTCTTTGCCTTGCTCCCTTCTTCAGTTCAGACTCCCTTTGTGGCACACAGTTGTGTGACTCACACCCAGTCTTCCCGCAGAGAAGCCCAAATAGAATTGCTGTCAAGATGACCAGCAAAGCAGCTGAAAGTTTTCGTTGTGTGTGGAAGGAGCTCCCTCTTCAGACGCCCCAGGAAAATCCACTAATATTGAAAAATGGAAGTGCCCCCGCTCCCCAAAGCCCCAAATAAACAGTTTGTGTTCTCTAGAAGGAAAGACTCAGCATTAAGAAAACTAAGATCATGGCATCCGGCTCTCTCAATTCCTGGCAAATAGAAGAAATGAAGGCAGTGACAGATTTTATTTTCTTGGGTTCCAAGACCTCCGCAGATGGGGACTTTAGCCAAGAAATTAAAAGGCGCTTGCTCCTGTGGAGGAAAGCTATGGCAAATCTAGACAGCATACTAAAAAGCAGAGAGATCACCCTGCCAACAAAAGTGTGTATAGTCAAGGCTATGGTTTTCTATGGTTTTCCCAGTTGCAATGTATGGGTGTGAAAGTTGGACCATAAGGAAGTCTGAGCGCCAAAGAATGGAGGCCTTTGAACTCGCTTTGCTCGCATGCAGCGCTTCTGCGCATGCGCAGAACCTTCTGCACATGCACAGAGCATCCATAATGATGTCCAGGTAGGTGGGCGGAGCTTCCCGCCACTGCCACTATCAGTTCGCCTGAACCGGGGTGAACCGGTAGAAACCCACCATTGTAACCCGTGTTTTAAAATGATGCTGTTTGATATATTAAATTTCTTTAATATATACATTTGTTTGATTTTCGTTTACCTTAGTAAAATATAGCTTTGGGGTGGGGGGAGACTGTAACAAAGAAGATTGTAAGAACTGTAAATAGTACCAGAACAGCCAATGTTTACTGTAGACCCAGAATATCCACATAGTGATTCAAAAGCTATATTTAAAGTGTATGTCTGTTTCGTTTTATGTTATTGGGTAATGATAGCTGTTCCATCCCAATCCACATTTTCTCTTTCCAAGTATTCTCAACTCTGTGCCTCCAGTCTTCTAGAAGCGTGTTTTGCATGAGTGTCTATACAAAAATGTGGGTACAGGGACCATTGCAAATGATCTTACAGAGAAAGCTACAAGATTCATTAAGAATATAAAGTAAATATTATAGGAGTTTATGCTCCGAATCAACAACAAGAAAATTTTTTCAAGTTTTTACATAAAAGAATAGTATTTTGGGATTATAAATCATATATATTAATGGGTGATTGGAATGGTGTGTTGGATACTCAAAAAGACAAAAAAAGTTTAAGGAAGATTTCAAGCCGGGCGAAATTACCAAAGGCTTTTTTTGAAATGATGGAGGACTTGGAATTAAGAATATTTGGAGAGAACATAATACAGAAGAGAGGGATTTTACCTTCTTTTCTGACAGGCATCAATCATTTTCGAGGATTGATTTTATTTTGATTTCTAATGATTTGTATTCTAGAGTGAAGAAGACTAAGATTTGTTCAAGAACTCTATCTGATCATAGTCCGGTTTGGATTGAATTTGATTGGGAAAAGGAGGCTAGGAGATCATGGAGGTTGAATGAGAATTTGTTTAAATATGAACAAAATGTAAATGAATGTAAAAAGCAAATGAAAGAATTTTTTATTATGAATATGAAAAAAGAGATATCTAGAGAGATGATTTGGGACGCTAGCAAGGCTTATATGAGAGGAAATGTTATACAAATGAATATTAAATACAAAAATAAATTGCAGAAAAAGAAAAAGGAATTGGGGGAAAAAAAAGAATATAAAGTAAATATTTTAGAATTTTGCACCTTCCTTACCTGGGTGAAACCAGGCTTAATAGCAGTAACTGTGAGAGAGATCTTGGAGTCTTAATGGACAACCAGCTAAATAGGAGCCAGCAGTGTAAGGCGGCAATTCTAAACTGCATTAACAGAGGGATACAATCAAGATCAAGGTAGGTAGTAATACCACTCTATAAAGCCATAGTAAGACCACACCTAGAGTACTGCATACAGTTTTGGTCACCACGCTATAAAAAAGATGTTGAGACTCTAGAAAGAGTGCAGAGAAGAGCAACCAGTATGATTAGGGGACCGGAGACTAAAACATATGAAAAACGGTTGCAGGAACTGGGCCTGGCTAGTTTAGTGAAGAGAAGGACCAGGGGTGACATGATAGCAGTCTTCCAATATTTGAGGGGCTGCCTCTCAAATATTGGAACAGAAGAGGAAGGGATCACACTATTTTCCAAAGCACCAGAAGGCCAGACAAGGAATAATGGATGGAAACTGATCAAGGAGAGAGTCAACCTAGAAATAAGGATAATTTTTCTGATAATGAGAACAATCAACCAATGGAACAGCTTGTCTTTGGAAATTCTGGGAGTTTCATCACTGAAAGCTTTCAAGAAGTGATTGGACTGCCATCTGTCAGAAATGGTGTAGGGTCTCCTGCTTGGATGGGGGATTGGACTAGATGACTTAAAAGGTCCCTTCCAACTCTGTTAATCTAATCTTAACCTTTCCCAAGGAGAAAATAATATAATAAAAAAAAGTTTTAAGAAGCTTTGGGATAAAATACAGGATAGGCTCCTTCCCCACCTCCCATCCCTCTTCAGCACACTCCAGAATTCTTAGAAGCTGAGGCATCCCTGGAGAGAATTTAATTCTGTTTCGTTCATTATGCTTTGGTTAATGCTGGGCTCTAAAAATTGTGTGTCAGTGCAAATGCAAAGTGTTACTTTGTGTGAACTGCATTTAAGTCTCTGAAAGTCTTGATTTCTCTCGTTTCGGAAGCTAAGTAGAATTGGATTGGGCTAGCATTTGAATTAAACTCAGCTGAAAGGAGATTTCATAATTTTATGTAATTTTTTTTTAATCTGCAGAGCTCTTTCTGTAACATCACTTGTGCAGTTTTAATCAACTGCCAGGATCCTCCATTTCTGACTCACAGAAAAGGAAAGAGAGCAGGCATATGAGAGAAAACCCACATTATTTTGCTTACTTCTACTCTACTTCTACTGCACCTCTCAGCAGGTATGTTCCTTGTCAGTGTTCAGAGTGTTGGTGGATGCTTTTCTTTTCTTTGTGTTTTTTTTTAAGTTTTATTGGATTTTTTAAAAACATACATCAATATGAATATATGAACAGGGTATCCTCTGGGTATAATTCATTTTGATACAAACAACAATAATAGTAATAGTTGTTGCATTAATCAAGCTTATGTAATCCTACTATTGATATACATGATTGTTTTCTAGAATAGTTATTCAATATTTCAGTGTTCCCTTTTAATGCCAATGATATTATTAAGCATACAGTAGTGGCCAAAATTGTGGAAACCCTATGACTATCATTAAGTGTTGCAAGTGTTGTACCTTGATGAAGGTATCTTTTCTTTTATGTACACTGAGAGCATATGCACCAAGACAAATTCCTTGGGTGTCCAATCACACTTGGCCAATAAAATTCAATTCTATTCTATTCTATTCTATTCTATTCTATTCTATTCTATTCTATTCTATTCTATTCTATTCTGTTCTATTCTTTTGGGAAAGGGATATTTTTGAGGTTTGATGGCTAATAACACCACTTTTTTTTTTTTTGAGTTTCAAGATAATCATATTCCACTGCTGGAATAGCCTGGGAATAGCCTAGACCTTAACCCAATTGAAAATATATGGAGCCGACTAAAGAAACTTGTTAGTCAGAAGTGACCCAGCAATAAAACCCAGTTAACAGAAGCCATCATTCAATCTTGTTTTCACATTATAACAGCTGCAGAACTAAAAGACTTGGTTCACTCCATGAGAAGATGTTGTAAGGCCGTAATTCATGCTGAAGGTTACCCAACTAAGTATTAACTGACATGGTGATCATTTTTGCATATCTCGTTTTTTCTATGGTGATAATTTTTCTATATCTCATTTTTTTCTACATGTTTCACTTTTCTTCTTTCTGCTGTAACTGCTATTCTAATAGCAAATGCTTCATAAAAGTTATTGCATTATTTTATTTATTTATTTATTTATTTATTTCGATTTTTATACCGCCCTTCTCCCGAGGGATTCAGGGCGGTGTACAGCCAAGTAAAAATACTATATAAACATTAAAAGAAATAAAAAAAACATATTATAATGTGGCCGAAATAATTAAAACAATTTAAAATCTTAAAATATAAATAACCCCAATAAAATTTCAATCCAGTCCCGCTTGAATAAATAGGTGCGTTTTCAGCTCACGGCGAAAAGTCCGAAGATCAGGCACTTGACGTAAACCAGGGGGAAGCATTATATTCTTGATTAAATTATCTTTCTATTGATATATAATTTTTTGATACTACTCCCCCAAAAAAGTGGTGTTACTAGCTAGTTTTAAAAAATACACTTTCCCCAAAAGGTTTCCACAATTTTGGCCACTACTGTACATAGTGATACATTTGGTGGATGCTTTTCCAAGGCCCATCCCTGCCCTCACCCCCCAGAGAAACTAGGACGGTTTGTGCAGCCATTGGAGAAGAAACACAATTCCGTGTCTCTTCCACATCCTTCAGAAAATGAATTTTGATGTGCTACAGATAATCTTCAATTTACGATCACAATTGAGCCCAAAATTTCTGTTGTTAAATTGAGAAATTTGTTGCGTGAATTTTGCCCCATTTTACGAATTTTCTTGCTGCATTTGTTAAGTGAACCACAGCAGCTGTTAATTTAGTACCGCGGTTGTTAAGTGAATCTGGCTTCCCCATTGACTTTGCTTGTCAGAGCACTACAGTTGTCATTTTTTTTATTTTATTTTATTTACATTTATATCCCGCCCTTCTCCGAAGACTCAGGGCGGCTTACAGTGTATAAGGCAATAGTCTCATTCTATTTGTATATTTTACAAAGTCAACTTATTGCCCCCCCCCAACAATCTGGGTCCTCATTTTACCTACCTTATAAAGGATGGAAGGCTGAGTCAACCTTGGGCCGGGCTCGAACCTGCAGTAATTGCAGTAATTGCAGGCTGCTGTGTTCTAATAACAGGCTTCTTACCAATACTTTCATAAATATGAACCAGCTGTCAAGCATCCAAATCGGGTGAAATTCAGCAGACTCTGACAGGTTCTGGAGAACCGGTAGTGGAAATTTTGAGTAGTTCAGAGAACCGGCAAATATCACCTCTGGCTGGTCCCAGAGTGGGATGGGAATGGAGATTTTGCAATAACCTTCCCCCAGGAGTGGGGAGGGAATGGGGATTTCGCAGTATCCTTTCCCTGCCACACGCACCAAGCCACACCATGCCCACCAAGCCACGGCCACAGAACCAGTAGTAAAAAAATTTAGATTTTACTACTGATCCGAATGTAAATCACGTGAACACGTGATGCTGCAAAGGTTTTAAGTGTGGAAAATGGTCGTAAGTCACTTTTTTTTCAGTACCGCTGTATCTTCGAACAGTCACTAAATGAATTGTTGTAAGTTGAGGACTACCTCTACTAGCTGTAACCCTCCCCCCCCCTTTTTTTTTTTCTTTTCCAAATCTTCAGTTTGACTGAAAACAGCTCCTAGCAGAAGGTAGTTCTTCAGGATAAGAAATATATTATAATCTCAGAGACAGACTCTTTGCTTGAAGCAATTGCGTGATTCCTTGTTGATTTGACAAATACAGGATTTTTTTAAAAAATGTCCTATTTTGGTTTCCATATTTATATGGCATTGGTGTGGCCAGAATCTGACTTTGATTAAGGTCCCATTCTTTGCAGGAGGCTTGTTTGGGCGGAGAAATTGGCCTTTTTCGCTTCTGCCATGAAATTATGATTATTTGGATAACAATATCTATTTGCATCATCTATGCTCTTTTCTCCTGTAGGAGACAAGGATGTGAGGGAAATAATCCTCTATTTTTCCTTCCATGTTTTTAAGGAAGACATATGAGCATATCCTTACATATCTTTACATATGAGCATATGTAATCTTTACATATAGAATAGAATAGAATTTTTATTGGCCAAGTGTGATTGGACACACAAGGAATTTGTCTTGGTGCATACGCTCTCAGTGTACATAAAAAGAAAAGATACCTTCATCAAGGTACAACACTTACAACACTTAATGATAGTCATAGGGTACAAATTTAACACTTAATGATACAACACTTAGTGATAGTCATAGGCTACAAATAAGTAATGTTCACTGATGGGATAGTCCGCTGTCCTGTCATGCAGTCAGGTTCTTATCAGTGATAATCCCAAAGTATCCATATTTCTATTATGGATGTCACCAACATCATCTTCTATTTTCTTTAGAATCCTAAAATGGTTTATGTGGAGATCTTTCTGCATGTTATCCCTACCATGACCTTGTGGGGCACGTTGGCTTAATAGTGATGGCCAAAGTCCCCATTTGAGCTTCTGTGGTTGAGGTTAAATGATCTCTTCATAATTGTTGAGCATTCCACTTTAGAAGCTTTGGATACTTAGCGCTCAAGTTGCACTTGAAGTTATATTTTTCACGGAGGAATCATCTGCTCCTCAGACATGTGAATTGATATGACCTCAGAAGACATTTGAGTGCAACTGAAGTTGGGATTTTGCAGGCTTCATAGCCACAGGAAGGATTAATGGCTGCCTGCTTCATCATTTGACTTTTATGTTCAACTAGGCTTTAAGATTTCAGAAATGAATTTTGTAATTCAGAATTTTTATTTCAATAGCAGGTTGTCCACAGAAGGTCAAAAAAGGCAAGAAAGTGGGCAATGACATTGCCATCAAAATTCTACCTTTTTTGTATTAAGGTCCTACGTAACATATTGTTTATTTTATGGTGAAATTTTAACTGCTATTGTCTAGAAATATGCAACTTTGGATACGTGTGACATATTTTTCAGATAAACCTTTTTCTCAGTGGCCTGTGATGATATCATTGGCTACCAGCCAGTAGAGGGAGCCATTTTCAAGGAGTTAAGATGGATATCTGATTACTATTGGTCTTACTAATAACCTAGGGTCAGTGGTGGGATTCAGCCAGTTCGCATCACTTCGGGAGAACCGGTTGTTAACTTTCTGAGCAGTTTGGTGAACTGGTTGTTGGAGGAAATCATTAAGGCGAGAGAACCAGTTGTTAAATTATTTGAATCCCACCACTGCCTAGGTTAATACTCAATGGACTGAGTTTAGGTAACAAATTACATGGGTTTTGGGAGGAAAAGGAATATGATGATTCAGGAAGGGAATGTCCTTTTCAAACTGATTTGCAAGCCTTTGTTTCGCTTTGTATTTCAATGAAGCTGTTGACAGGCATCTGATCTGAGCCATAAAACCACAGGTGAACACCAGAGGGCAGTAACAATTTACTCATCTCAGGTTAAGATGCCCTTTGCTGCCCTCTAATGGTGATGTAGATCTTCCTGCATTTCAGTTAAGACTAGGGGCATAACCAGGCATTGCATTGCATTACATTACATTACATTACATTACATTACACTGAGCCGCGATGGCACAGTGGTTAGAGTGCATTATTGCAGGCTGCTTCTGCTGACTGCCTGAAATTTGGCAGTCCAGATCTCAACAGGCTCAAGGTTGACTCAGCCTTCCATTCTTCCGAGGTGGGTAAAATGAGGACCCATATTGTTGGGGGCAGTAGGATACTGCAAAATCCCCATTTCCTTCCAATCAGCTGGGGGAAGTATATTGCAAAATCTCCATTCCCACCCAACTCTGGGGCCAGCCAGAGGTGGCATTTGCCGGTTCTCCGAACTACTCAAATTTTTCGCTATAGGTTTTCCAGAACCCATCAGAATTTGCTGGATTTTACCCCTGTCCCTTCTGATCTAGGATTCTATGATTTTGGTAGCAAAAATACTCAGTGTGGATTTTAGGCAGAAATGTGAAGTGATCCAGGGCATTAATGCCTCTATTTCTTTTTTAAAAGTGAGGAAGGACATTCTTAAAATATCAATCCTGTCTCTTCCCACCGATCTCATTGTAGAAGCTAAAAACAATGGCCATGCCTCTTCCCCAAAATGTTTGCTATCTCCAATTGGATGAGTAATTTGTCTTCATGCTTTCTTGTTCATACAGATTTGATTTTTAAAAAATAGAGTAAATCTTGTTTCAATCTGATTGCGTAAATTTATTGTTGATGCTTTTAATAACTACAGCAAATATCAGTCAGGTTCCCTCCCCCTCAACTGAATAGTTCTGCTCGCTTTTTCTCAAGAACTTAGTTGTGTCTTTGGTTAAGCACAAGATGTCAGGTTCTAGAATAAGAATAAGAATAAAGCACGCCAGAGCTGACATAAGAATCCTGGTTAGTAGGCTCTTTAAAATTATATAGACAACAACAAATAGATTCAAATCTTTGGTAAGATAAGAAATGTAAAGGGTGGGGTTTAAATTTATTAATTACCAATTAATCCATTGAGCAACAGTTACAGACTATTATTAAAGGTAAAGGTTCCCCTCGCACATATGTGCTAGTTGTTCCCGACTCTTAAGGGGCAGTGCTCATCTCCGTTTCAAAGCCGAAGAGCCAGCGCTGTCCGAAGACGTCTCCGTGGTCATGTGGCCGGCATGACTAAACGCCAAAGGCGCATGGAATGCTGTTACCTTCCCACCAAAGGTGGTCCCTATTTTGCATTTTTTACGTGCTTTCGAAACTGCTAGGTTGGCAGAAACTGGAACAAGTAACAGGAGCTTACTTTGTTACGCGGCACTAGGGATTTGAACCGCTGAACTGCCAACCTTTTGATCAACAAGCTCAGTGTCATAGCCACTGAGCCACTGCGTCCCGTTTTTAGACTATTATTATGTCATTCTTATTTTTTTTTATTTTTTTGTTTTCTTCCATTTACATTTCCTTAATAGTAATTTTTTTTAGGGCTCAAGGTCCTTATTCTATAAAGGAAGTTAGCTTTATTATCAGGCATCTCTTTATTGCTGCAATTATATGTCACCTTTGGTCTTAAGATACAGAACCTTTTGTTATCCTTTTGCCAAGAACCCAGCAAAAGACAGAAAACCAAGAAAAAGAGCATGGTCTCTATTCCTTCGTCCAAATTCAACATTGCCACCACAATGGTCTCTGCCTTTTTTTAAAGATGCATAAATGAACTTGAAAAAAAAATAAAACACTGAGTCATTCCTGGAGGAAAATCTGACTTGCTGGACTTGAAATGAGAAAGTATTTGTTGTGAGATAGATGAACGCTGAATCTCAGTACTGAATGTAGAGCAGAACATTTTCTGAATGAATTTTTCAGTGGCTGGGATGCGTCTTCAGCAAACTCTTTGAGCAGATAAGGGACACAGAATAAAAGGAGAGAGAAAATCCTTGGAAATGCCAGAAAGGAAGTAACCCAGGGATGGGTAGCTGGGGTTTCGCACTGGTTCCGACGATCCTCTAGCTAGGATTCTGCCCAGTTTGGCGAACCCTCAAATCCCACGCCTGGCTGGCCCTGCCCCACCCACCCCTCCCTGCCCCTCCTAGGGGTCTCCATGCAGCCCGTTTTGGATGCCAGGTAAGTATAGGGCTCATGCGGAGATTCTGGGAGGGCAAAAAATGGGCCTCCTGAAAGTTCCAGAAGGCCAGAAATGGGCCGTTTCTGGAGAGCCAAGGGTGGCCATTTTCACCCTCCTGGAGACTCAAAGAAAGCCTCGGGAGCCTGTGGTGGGCAAAATATGGGCCTCCGGAGGGCCGGGTTGGCTGTTTTCGCCCTCCCAGAGGCTCCAGTAAAGCCTCCAGAGTCTGGGGAGGGTGAAAAACGTCCCCCCCTCACCATGGTGCAGGAGGCCAAGTAGGCCGCACCCACCATGCCCATGCCCACCATGGCCACGCCCACCATGGCCACACCCACCCAGCAACAGGGCAGCAAACCCATTGCTGAGATTTTTTTAAGTAGTAAGTAACCAATGCAAATGTGAAACAATTCCCTTTAATGGTGCTCTAGAACAGAGGTCTCCAATCTTGGCCGCTTTAAGACTTGTGGACTTCAACTCCCAGAGTTCCTCAGCCAGTAAAGCTGAGAGTTGAAGTCCACAAGTCTTAAAGTGACCAAGGTTGGAGACCCCTGCTCTAGAACAACCCATAACTGGGTCTTCTCCGTCTGGTTCCCCACCTCTTCTCCTTGTGGTAGATGGTTTTGAAAAGCTGAGCAGGAGATAAGAGCCCAGGAAATCTCCAGATTGTAGGCTAGGAGAAGTGTTTGTCCACCCAATCACCAAACTTCATGCTCAGTTCGGCTTCCTGTACTCTCACTGCTTTCTTTCCAGTGGGAAAATTATATTATCCGATCATTTACTGTATCAATGGGTCAAAGTGAAGGATAGCATCAAAGAGAATTTCCCCGTTTGGGTAGGAGGAGAGTCAAGTTACAACTGTTTTAATATAAGGCATTTGAAGTGGCCCTTCACTTTAAGGAAAGTTTTGATAGTGAAGGAGTTGCCTTAGGACATTTTGGTTGACCAAGAAGATGGTGCTTCTGTGCCATTTCTCCAAAACAAGCACCTCACTTCTCATAAATTCATGGAATGTAACAGTTAGAAGGAACCTCTGAGATTTATTGTTCGTTGTTTGTTTGTTTGATACGCCACCTGATTCCCAATGATTCTGGCTGGCTCGCAGCAATTAAAACAAGGCAAAATATAACTACATTATATTACAGACTTGTAATACAATTACAATATTTAATATATTAAATGAAAGTAACAAATGATGGTAAAAAACAACAAACTGGATAGAAACAAAGCAAAGGGGCTTCACTTACCCTGGCCAAAGGCCTGCCTGAGATCATCTAGTCCAGGGGTCTCCAACCTTGGTCCCTTTAAGACTTGTGGACTTCTACTCCCAGAGTCCCTCAGCCAGCAAAGCTGGCTGAGGAACTCTGGGAGTTGAAGTCCACAAGTCTTAAAGGGACCAAGGTTGGAGACCCCAGATCTAGTCCCGTGATGGTGAACCTATGGGATGTGTGCCAGAGGTGGCACACAGAGCCCTCTCTGTGGGCACGTGCATCGTCACCAGCTTCTGTCTATCGGGTTCTGGCGCGTTCATGCATGCCAGCTAGTTGGTCTTTGCTCAAAGACCAGCTGTCCGGCACGCATGAGTGTGACAGAACCCAGAAGAGAGCAGCTGGCCAGTGCACATGCGCACCGCACCAGCTGTCCAGCATGCATATACGGGATGGAACCCAGAAGAGCAGCTGGCCGCCGTGCACATGCGCACTGGCCAGCTGTTCTCTTCCAGGTTCTGGTGCTCCGGCGCGTGCGTGCTCCAGTTTTACCACTCGGTGCCAAAAACGTTAGCCGTCACTGATCTAGTCTATGATAGCCTATAACAGGGGTGTCAAACTCGCATCGTTACGGCATCGTCACATGATGTATTGTGACTTTTTTTTCCCCTTCGCTAAACCGAGCATGGGTGTGGCCAGCGCGTGATGCATCCAGGCTGCGAGTTTGACGGTCCTGGTCTATAAGCCACAGCAGTTTTGACAAATGGCCAACTGGCCTCTCCAATATTCTGCTTCCGGAAGGAAGACTCTTCTGTTATTGGACAGCTCTTCCAACCAAAAAGTCACAGCTCAGGTTGTGTAAAAAAACAAACAGAGGCCAAGGGCAATTCCCAGCCATTTAACAAACACCATTAGGCTAGTAATGGTATTTGACTAGAGTCAAATAGTGACTAGAGTCCCCAACAACCGGCTCTCCTCTCTTACTAACATGCGGACCCACAAAAGATGTTTGTGTGCTGATCTTCCCACTGGACAAAACAGTAATTTCTGAAGGAATGCAGTCCTTCTGCACTGAAGTAATAGTAGCACCTGGAGCTAGAAAAAGACATGGAATATCCTTCGGATTGTGTGGAAGGTGGGCAGTCTCTGTTATGACCTGCAGAGAACCAGGTCTGCCTCTGAAATTGTGCCAGGGTTTAGGGCAGTGGTTCTCAACCTTTATAGTCTTGCGACCCCTTTAATACAATTCCCCACGATGTGGCGACCGCTTTAATACAATTCCCCATGATGTGGCGACCCCAACCGTAAAATTATCTTTGTTTTGAATTTATCGTGCCTGAAGCCGTATTGGCTAGCGATCTGAACTGCTTGCGATTGCCTTGAGGACGGAGGCATTAAAGCGGAGACTCATCCCCTATTAAGTTTATCGGGCCTGAAGCCAGATTAGGCTACCGATTGGGAGTGATTGCAGCTGGCTTAAGAGGGAGACATCAGAGCAAAGATTTCTCTCTTTTTTAATTCATTGCGCCTGAAGCTGAATTCGGCTAGCGATTTGAAGAGCCTGCAGCTGGCTCGTGGAGTCAACCATTGGAGTGCGATTCTTCGACTCGCAAGTATACTTCCCATATTTCCGATGGTCTTAGGCGACCCCTGGCAAATCGTCATTCGACCCCCAACGGGGTCGCGACCCACAGGTTGAGAACCGCTGGTTTAGGGCTACATCAATATGCACATAGAGATGTGCATATTGGAAGTGTTGGCTGTGTTTTTTTTTCCAGTGTCCACATTTTGTTTGATTCTAAAACTCCTATTGCTTCCTTGTGGTGCCTTATCAAATGACTGCTCGTGTTTGATCATGCTGTCGGTTAAGAACTTTATGTCCATTCTATAGAAACATTATAGAGTAGGCCCTGCATGTTTCTTGGTCCTCTCTGCCTTCCTGTTTACATGAACACGGAAAGTTTCCAGAAACTGGAATTCCTGCTGCATCCTTTATTTCCAGCTTTGCATAACAAAGAAAGTGAATTGCCTAGAAAATTCCTGGACTTCCAAGTCAGATGATAATCATGCGCAGCGCATCCTTTGTGATTTAAATGCTTCCAGCTTGCAAGTGTGACATACTTAGATGTGACCCTTACTATAAATCTGCATCTCAGTTTAGGAAGCCTGGAGGAATGTGAACCATTGTGCCCGTAGGACATCTTTTGAATAGCTTTGCAAAAAATTGAGATCTCTGTCTCTTTAAACAGGTGAGTTAAAATGAGGCTTGTTCACCCTTTCAGCTCAGGCATCTAGCAGCTGAGTTGTTCTTTGCCCCCAATGGAAAAGAGGGGTGTGTTGTAATGTGGCAAAGTTTCAGCGGTTGCGAAACTTTGCTGTGAAATTTCCATACGTCATATTTTGTGGGTAGCTCCCCCCCCTGCGTCCCCCCTCCTCCCCGCAGAGCAGCTCCGTCTCCTGTTACAAAAGGAGGAGGAGGAGCCCATCTGCGCATTCAGTGAAAGAAATGTTTACTATGGCAGGTGGAACATTTGGGCTGAATGAATCTCCATCTGTTGAGGGCCAGGAGAGAGAGAGAGAGAGAGAGAAACGTGGTGAGAGGTTCCTTGGCTGGGACAAGAAAGGCCTGAAAGAAGAAGAAGGAGGAGGAGGAGAAGGAGAAAGCAGCACCAACCAATTGCTTGCTGTGATTAACCGGGCTGTGGAATGTCAGAATTGCTCTGATTAAAAGATTTGCCTTCTTGCTGGCCAAGGACTGTTCCGTAGAGACTGGTTCTCTTTTCTTTGTTTTGTTTTTCTTTCCTGTTGGTTTTCCTTTTTTTTTTTTTTTTAAGTTTCGCTTTTTAAACAGCAGACGGAGAACTTGCCCCCATTGGCTCGGCTGCGTGTGTCTCTGTGTGTGGTAAAGAGGATGGGGTTTCTCTAACCCGCCGGGCACAATTGACCATGAGGACTCTTCGCAGGTTGAAGTTCATGAGTTCGCCCAGCCTCAGCGATCTGGGCAAGAGAGACACAGCTGCCTTGGACGAGCGGGGGACTCAGCAGCAGCGGGCCTGCTCCAATGCCACCTGGAACAGGTAAGGCTTGGCTTCTCCCTTAGTCTTCACCCTTGTCCCTCCCTTCTCCAGGGATTTTCCCAACAGAGCCCTCTCAAGAAACATTTTGCTTTTTTTATTTATTTGTCAATCATATAGAAGATAACAGGTAAAAGTATAAACATAATTTGGATGCATGAAAAGAGTAAGTAAAAAAGGAACATTAGGACAGGGACAGTAGGCACACGGGAGCACTTATGCACGCCCCTTACAGACCTCTTAGGAATGGGGTGAGGTCAACAGTAGGCAGTTTAAGCTTAAAGTTTTGGGGGTTTGGGGAAGAAACTACAGAGTTTTTGCCACCCAATTTGGTGTCTTTTTGCTTCTGGTTGATTGATTCCCCTTCTTTCCCCAAAGCTTGAGTCGAATTTGCCCTTTTGGGGGAGGTTGGGATGGGTTTTTTTTTTTTTTTAAATGCCTGCTAAGATATCTACTCCTTTCTGCATTCCATTGGTCTTGGTGGATATGGGTAAGAAAAAGCTTGCATTTTGGAATGAAGAAGATTGAAAGATTGTTGGGGATTATCGGTGATAGATATTGCCAGGGTGGAACAAATTCAACGTTTTGTGATCTCTCCAAAGTGTTTTGAAGCGCAGAAGTAGCATCTGCCTGCGACAGTTTTTTCCAGAATTGCTTTGTTGTTGTGAGATACCGAGAAGAGGCAGGTTGGCTTTAAGGAATTACAAGCAGGTGCTTTTGTTTGCTGACCTTGGCACTTTGAAGCTCTTTTTGGAGACCGGATCAAAGCGTTGCACAGCACTATTAAATACACGGGTAACTAGAAAGCAAAAGTAGTAGCTGGAAAGAAATTGTATGGAAGGAGTTGTGCTTCCCTTCCCCCCCCCCTTTTCTTTCCTCATGCTGTAATTAAGTCTTGCTTATTGCCAGGGACATCTATGGGGTGGGAGGTCAAAACACTGAAGAAAATAGCATGGCTGTGCAGCTAAAACCTTGGCTCTTTTTATATGCATTGCACGTGGCGCATATTGAAAATGGGCAGAACCTGACTATTATCTTATTTTGATACACAAACACCAGATACCCTTGGTTATTTCTGAGACATCGATGCCTGCTTTGTCTCTTTCTTATCTTACTATCCGTTCTCGTTTTGTTTAGTTAACACATAGTTTTTGACTTTTTAAATTATTATTTCTGAATCGGAGACAGAATCTGTCTTGCATGGACTCTTAGAATGTCAATTGTACACCCAATGGGGATCAAGTTTAATACTTCCAATTTTTAATGATTCTAATGATTATTGATCACTCTTCAGAAGCCAAGCAAGGCTGCAGACTTCTTATCAATAGCTATTAGGAATTGTCTGGTTCCTCCCTTCATGCTGTGTGAATTGTTAGCTGCTCATGGCTTTAGGATTTTCTCACAAGTTTAAAATTTCTTTGTATAGTTAAGTGTATTGCATGCTGGCCTTTTTTGCTGGGTTTGGTCTTGTATCGTAAATCAGTTTTGAAACAGTTGACATTTTAATGTTTTGTTGTTCTCGTTCTTTTTAATATTACCTAATTTTTATGTTTCACCAAGCCTTGTTTTGATTTGATTAATCTGGGTGTAGCATGTTTTGTGAACCAGAACCTGTGGTTTGAATATTGGGACAGACTCTACTGCAATGTTGACGTTTTCTATGAAATGTGGCTAAATGAAGTAAGGCTAAAGGTAGTAGTTCTTTGAGGCATTTATTTTTATGTCTACGGGGCACCCTACCATATCCATGTCTTTGGTTGGTCATAAGGGCAAGTGGCCACAGGGGCACTGCAACATTGTAATTTTGAAACAGGCTTATATATAATTATGGGTTGTCTGTCATAACTTTGAACATTCATTAAGGGACCTGTCATATCTTGTTGACTACCTGTAGTGTTTGTTTTAAAAACCTAGTCAAGTTTCTTTGCTCCATTAAGCATCTACAGAGAACTTAAAATTCTCCTATAGCCAGATTGAAAACATCTCTGAAAATCAGGCCAATCCAGGATCTAATCAAAGATCATAAGTTTCCTCCGGAAAATGAGATTTGCAAATTGTTGGCTGCAAGCTAAGTTATAAGGGATCAGGGAATGATTCTGAAGGAGGCTCTCTTAAAGGAAGGCGCATTAGATTTTATGATTTACCAAGATTAAGGGTAAATCACTTTCTTTTCATCTTCTGAAGACTGAAAGAACTGAAATTCCTTTTAAGGAATCCACAGTGCTCTTGGCCATGCTGCCTGGGAATTCTGGGAGTTGAAGTCCACACATCTTGAGGCTGTTGAGATTCAGAGACACTGCTTTGGAATGTTACTTTTGAACTAAGTTTTTGAAACTAAGCGTTTTGTGGTTTAGGATCACAGTGGGCTTTCAAGAGCTAAGTAAAATCCATTGAAAAGCTCCACTGAATTGTATAGAAAAGATGATGGCTGAGGAATTTTATTCAACCCTCAAGTTGACTTTCTCACAGTCTGTTGCCAGTGTTCTGCAGGATTTTTTTTCAGATGCTGTCCTTCCGAACTATTTTGTGAAAAAATGGAGAGCCAATTTGGCCTAGTGGTTAAAGCACCATAGGCTAGAAAGCGGGAGATTGTGAATTCAAGTTCCATGTTAGTCTTGAAAGCCAGCTGGTGACTTTGAGCCAGTCACTCCCTCTCAGCCCAACTCATCATACAGGGTTGTTGTTGTGATGGTAGTGGTGAAAATAGGAGGAAGAAGATGTGCTGGATATGTTCATCATCTTGAGTTATTTATAAAAGGAAGGAAGGAAGGAAGGAAGGAAGGAAGGAAGGAAGGAAGGAAGGAAGGAAGGAAGGAAGGAAGAACGGACCATGTTAGCCTAGAAATTCCACTTTCCCAGGATCATCAAAGAAAAAAATTCAAGTTACATCATTTTTTCAATAAACATCACCAATATTTGAACGCAACAAAACTATGTGCATTTAGAACTGTTAGTCTTTTTATGAGGTTGAATCACGTAAGTTAAGTCTCTCTTTCATTGTAAATATTGTGCATTTCTTCCAGCAAACATATGTTTGTTTCAGTCAACCTCTTACTTCCATGGACTTGCTTCCATGATGCAAGATCTTAATCTGTATCTAGGTGAACATACATGTTTAGGAAATCTTAACCTTTATCCTGTGCCATTTATCCTTTGTTTTTGACCACTTTCATAAGTAGGTGATAATTCCCTCCATGTTATGACAGTTGTTGTGTAATGGCCACACCCAAAGGTGTAGCTTCAAATCTTCCCCATCATTTTGAGAGAGTAAACTACTCAACCTATGAGTTCATCATACATTGGAAGGCTATAAAAGAAACAATAAACTTTATTGGCTTTTAATGTTAGATTTATAAATGTGAAAGTCCTTCACCACTTAGTACTTAAAGCAAACATATTTCAATCTTGTCATCACAAAACGCATAGATAGCTTTTCTTTTCTTTTCTTTTTTTTTACAATTCTATGAATTGTTGCCAAATTCTTTTTTTGAATATTTGTCCTCTGCAGTTTCATTTGTGCAGTAAAGTGATGTTTCATTTCATCATGTTCAGGTTCACCATAGCATAAGTCATAACATAATAAATCTGTTCATATTCACCGCTCAGTGAAGTAATATATCATTGCTAGTTAGCTCTTCCAAACATTGAATAGAATAGAATAGAATAGAATAGAATAGAATAGAATAGAATAGAATAGAATAGAATAGAATAGAATTTTTTATTGGCCAAGTGTGATTGGACACACAAGGAATTTGTCTTGGTGCATATGCTCTCAGTGTACATAAAAAAGAAAAGATACCTTCGTCAAGGTACAACATTTACAACACAAATGATGGTCAATATATCAATATAAATCATAAGGATTACCAGCAACAAAGTTACAGTTATACAGTCATTAGTGAAAGGAGATGGCTGATGGGAACGATGAGAAGATTAATAGTAGTGCAGATTTAGTAAATAGGTTGACAGTGTTGAAGGAATTATTTGTTTAGCAGAGTGATGGCCTTCGGGGAAAAACTGTTTCTTGTGTCTAGTTGTTCTGGTGTGCAGTGCTCTAAGCATCATTTTGAGGATAGGAGTTGAAACAGTTTATGTCCAGGATGTGAGGGATCTGTAAATATTTTCACGGCCCTCTTCTTGATTGTCCTTCTGTAGTAATATTGGTTATTTTGTAATGAGGTTATGATGGCCTCACATAGGTTGTACGTGATGCTGAATAATAGAAAGCTTATTATTAAATATTAATGTGATTGGGAAACTTACAATCCTCCATAAATCATTATTCTCATTAACATTAAACCAATAAAGGTTATAGTTTCTTTTATATGCCCTCCTTAATATGGTGAATTGTCCATTTATGGGAGACGCAGCCCTGCTTCCTATAAAGAGTTAGGCTACAGTAATTGCTGGGAAAATGATGAAATTATGATTAAGCCAACCAAGAATGAGAACTTGCATTTGCATATATTACACAATTTAAGGCTTTTTTCTTCTTCCTTCCATTGGAGCTTTACCTCAGAAGCAGTTTTGTAAACACCCTTTCCGACTATGACTTTTAATCAAATGTGTTAGATCAGGGGTGTCAAACTCAAGGACCGCGGGCAGGATTTGGCCCAGTGGTGAAATCTAAATTTATTTCCTACCGGTTTTGTGGGTGTGGCTTGGTGGGTGTGGCTTGGTGGTGGTGGTCATGTGACTGGGTGGGCGTGGCTATGTAACCATGTGACTGGGGGATCAAAAGACAGAAACTCACTCACAATGTCCTGCTGGAGCAGGGTTGGACTAGATGACCTCCAGGTCCCTTCCAGCCCTGGATTATCCTCTGAAGCTGCATCTAGTGCCAGGTTTGTAGTCCGTCCTTCCTCTCCTTTTCCCTCCCTCTTCTTTCTTTCTCTCTCTCTCTATCTCTCTCTCCTTTCTCTCTCTCTCTCTCTCTCTCAAACAAACCTCTCCCCATTTTTTTGCCTACATCCCCCATTTTTTTGCCTAGCAGGCTTCAGCTTTTTTACCTTTTAAAAAATGCTTTTAAAAGTAAAAAAAAGAAGATGCCTCTGACAGTCAGGCACCTCAGCTGGGATCATCAGAACCTTGTTTTAACCCTTTAAAAGCATTTTTGTTACAACCTCTTTGGCTGAAGAGGTTGTTCAAGAAAATGCTTTTAAAAGTCAAAAAAAGGCTCTGACAATCGCGTGGCTCAGCTGGGCATGGGGGGAGGCAGGGATTTTTGCTACCGGTTCTCCAAACCACCCGCCGCCATTGCTACCGGATTGACCGAACCGGTAGCATTTCACCCCTGATTTGGTCCATGGGGTGCTTAAATTCGGCTCATGGGGCCAGCCTGAAAATAGCAAA